>NC_067227.1:17932774-18261211 GCF_019924925.1 Ctenopharyngodon idella
ACTGGGAGACATTTTTCAACTACTCATGAACTGTTTGAAGCCATTAACATTGAGTGGAACAACACTCTTCAACAACTCTTCTTCCTGTAAAGAAGCGGTCTTCGAGTTGGGGAAGGCTATTCCGTGTTTACTTACTTTATCTACAGTATTCAGTATATATCTACAGTACAGTACTGAACAATTACAATACTTCAGTCATAGCTGAGGGGCTTGAATGGACTAAGGTCATTCTGAGTTTTAGTTCTTTGGATTTTACATTTTTTTGGCTCTTATACTCTGTAATACTAAATAGAGTTACAGACTAGGAACACCTTTTACTTTGAGTTCAGTGTGTGGACCTTTATCCATTCCAGCATCCAAAATAGACTCAATAGGCAGATGGTGCATAGCAAATTACCAAATGTGCCTTTGCTCACACATACAATGTGGACACACTAACAACCTGTATCCACACCCACCTACACAAATACCAAGAGCAGTAGACACTGACAAACTCTATGTGGTGTGAAATGAGAGCATGTGTTTGTGTGTAGTAAGGGGTTTTTGGATGATCTATGGGCCGTTCTCCAGAATGATGGGATAGTAATCTTACCAATCCAAAACACACAAAAAAAAAACACTGCAAATATTTCATAAAATGGTCTGCTATTTTCTACCCAATAGTTCCTGTATCTGTCTGTATTCAAAACAAACACGCTCAGCACTCAGAGCTGTTGTCAGTGACATACCGAAATCCCACCCATCCTGCCACCTGCTACTCAGTCATCTTGCACTTTATTATGGGCTGTAAGTAGCTATGGCGACGGGCCAGGTTGGCAGGTGAATGCTGAGGTCACTGAGGTGGGCGGGGTAAAGCTGCATGCCCCAGACATCACCGCACCACACACACTTATACATTAACATCTCCACGGAAACGACCTCTGCCCTTCCACAAGTACCCATAGCTTTAGAATCTACAACCAGATGCTGCCATAGTGACACACCCATTTATACGAGACAAACTCTTTGAACCACAAATCTACCATGCTGTGGTGTGTTATATACTTCAATTTTAGAATTAAAAGTTAAATATTTTTGAAAAAATATACACTACCATTTAATCTCCAGTTTGGAGTGGGTAAGATTTTTTCCAGTAATATTATTACAATTTAAAATATCAGTTTTCTATTGTGATATATTTTTAGAAGTAAGTTCTTTCTGTGATGGCAAAGCTGAATTTTCAGCATCATTATTCCAGTCTTCAGTGTCACATGATCCTTCAGAAATCATTCTAATGTGCTGATTTGGTGCTCAACTTATATTTCTTTATAATCATCAATGTTGAAAACACCTGTGTTGCTTACTATTTTCAGGATCCTTTGATGAATATAAAGTTTAAAAGAACAGCATTTATTTGAATTAGAATTTTTTGTAATGATGTAAAAGCCTTTACTATTACTTTTGAATAATTTAATGCACCCTCGTAGAATAAAAGGGAAATCTTTATAAAAAAAAAAAAAAAATGTAATCTTACCTCCCCCCACCCCCCTCAAATTGGTCTCAAATTTTTGGACCCCACTGTATTTAAATTTTTAGTTTGCATTATTATTATTATTATATCAAACATAATTTTATCAACTCAATCCTATGAACTCAAATAAGGTCAATAAACCATGAACATTATGAAGACAAAACCTGTTGTTGGTGCCAACCAGGACAATGACACAGCAGGCATGGCAACCACGGGCACAATCAAGCATATCTTTGTTTACTGCCAAATACACATGCTGACACTCACTCTCAGAGAGAAAAAGCTGGAGAGATGAGCATACGAAAAGAATAAAACACCATATCGAATTGGCAGAATGTGGCAAGCGTGAGAAAGAAGAGAAAGAAAATAAACAGAGGACACAGGACAAGGTTCACACGGTGATCAGGATAAAGACAACACACACATGCTGCAAAACTGGTTCTTAATACTTTTTTGTCTTGTTTCCCTGTAAAAAAAAAATAATAATAAAAAAATAAAAAAAATAATAATATAGATAATATATATATTATTCATACATATAAACATTCTACAAGATAAATAAAACTGTTTTTAGACTATACTGAATATATTTTAATTTGTTTTCCCCTTGTTTGAAGCATAAATGTATAAATGCTTGCTATATATACATACATACATACATACATACATGTATATATATATATATATATATATATATATATTCACACACATTAATATCTTATTTAAATATTTATTATTAATTCGTATTTCTCTTTCTTTCACCATTTTTTCAGATTGTTTTAAGGATGTTTAGATGTATTTCTGTTGGAAAACAAAACAAAAATCCTGCTTAGAAATATTTTTGCAGTGCATACAACATTCACACACCCAGCCCTCACAAAACCCTCTTTTTCCCTTATTTCTCAGTTCTTCATGTTTCTCTTTCAGTTATTCATTCATTATTCAGTGAAGGAACACAGGTGCACCTGTTTCAACTGACTCTTTTCAGACGAGCAGCTACAGTCAAACACACATAATCCCCAACTTCACTGACACACACACACACACACACAAACTTCAGTAACACCCACCAGCTCGCTCACTGTGCAACACACTGAATGTCTGCCCTTTAACAGTGAGAGGAAGAGAGAGGAGGCGGCAGTCAAAAGTCATTCGTCTTTCTTCCTCTTCAGCTGTATTGTGTTTGCAGTGCGTCACCTGGTGGAAAAAAAGAAAGGATAAAAAGCCTGTGGATGGAGAGAAGAAAGGCAGAACAAAATCAAAGGATGAAAAGGGATGGAGGGAACGGGAGAGGTGGAGTGCACACAAAATGAGCAAAATAAAGCAGAGGATGTTGTCCAAACTGAAAAGGGCTTTTTAAAGCTGCCCTCCCCTCTAAACTGCTCTTGAGGCCTGTGTGAATGTTCGGTCTTTCTGTTCTCAAGCTCAGGAGACAAAGAGAGAGGACGGAGAGCAGCTAATAGATGAGTGAAATGAAGGCTGAATCGGGACAGTCACAACAGTTTACTGACTGTATGTTCGAGGAGTGTTACTTGCGGAGTTGTTCCAAAGGTTACAGTCAACAAAACAACACACAATAAACATGGAGAAGTACTGAGGCGAGAGAGTGGAAAATATTATATCATATAATGCACATTATTTTGAAGAAAAAACAAATTGTCTTCATAATCTTTACTAATTGTACACTTCAAAAAATTCTGGGTTGTTTCAACTCAAATTTGGGTCAAATATGGACAAACACAACCATTTGGTTAAAAATTTAATTTAAAAATTTCAAGGATTAGTTCACTTTCAAATTAAAATTACCCCAAGCTTTACTCACCCTCAAGCCATCCTAGGTGTATATGACTTTCTTCTTTCTGATGAACACAACCGGAGTTATATTAATAAATATCCTGACGCATCCAAGCTTTATAATGGTAGTGAACAGGACCAATGAGTATGAAGCTCAAGAAAGCGCATCCATCCATCATAAATGTACTTCACACAGCCCGGGGGGGTTGGTAAAGGCCTTCTGAAGTGAAGTGATGCATTTGTGTAAGAAAACAATCCATATTTAACAAGTTATAAAGTAAAATATCTAGCTTTCGGCAGACTTTTCAACTTACGAAGAAAGTGTAAAACTCTCACAGTTCAAAATGCTTACGGTAGCGTCCTACGCCTTCCATGTTCAAATTACGAAAAAAGCGAGTTACAGTTACACGTTGCTTTGCTTCAGAAGACCTTTATTAACCCCCCAGAACCGTGTGGAGTATGTTTATAATAGATGGAAGCACTTTCTTGAGCTTTATACTCGTTGGTCCTTTTCACTACCATTATAAAGCTTGGATGCGTCAGGATATTTATTAATATAACTGCGATTGTGTTCATCAGAAAGAAGAAAGTCATATACACCTAGGATGGCTTGAGGATGAATAAAGCTTGAGCTAATTTTCATTTTAAAGTGAACTTATCCTTTAACCTAATGGCTGTGTTTGTCCATATTTGACCCAAATTTGGGTTGAAACAACCCAGCATTTTTTAGAGTGTACTAAATTTTATTAGTAACTGTAAAAAAAAAAAGTTATCCTGCTAAAATACTTCCTCAAATTATTGAAGATGACAGTTTTGTTCCATCTATGCCATTTTGTCTAAATAATAATAATAATATAAAAACACTAAAAACTAGCATATGTTTTGTCTGTACAATGCAAGTGAATGTGTGTGTACTGTGTATATGAATAAATATATATATACGCATTTATTTAAACAAAAATACACTAACATTTTGAAATATTATTACAAAGTAAAATAACTGTTTTCTATTTGAATATATATTAAAAATATATTTATTCCTGTGATGGAAAAGCTGTATTTTCAGCATCATTACTCCAGTCTTCATTGTCACATAATCCTTGAGAAATCATTCTAATGTGCTGATTTGCTGCTCAAGAAACATTTCTAACATTTCTAACATTTCTTCAATTTTCAAAACAGTTGTCCCTTAATATTTTTGTGGAAACCGTGATAGAATGGAACTTTCTATTCATCAAAGAATCCTGAAAGAACAAAACTACAGAATTTATTTGAAATATAATTATTTTTTTGTAACATTGTAAATGTTTTTGATGTCACTTTTGATTAATACATAATTTAATGCATCGATATAATATATACATTGGTCAGTATTATATGGTCCCAATATGTATTGTCACATTTCACCTTTAAATATGTGCTGTATGGACCTGTTTTTTCTGTTTATATAAATCACAAATGAATCAGGTGATAGCTTTCTATAAAAAGGTATAAATGCAGTTATTAATAAACAAAGTGTGAACATTTACTTTTATATCCAGTGTCTTGCAGTTTCCTCTGATTAAATCAAAGCTGTAACTTACTCTCTGAGCATGTGTGCGGTTTTCCTCACTAGCAATCAGGCTGAGCACATTAAAGTACTTACAACAGCTCTTTATGCTCCTCTGAGACTTACAGAAAAAGAGAGAAAGGCAGAGAGAGAGACTGTGTCTTCCACTGCCCACAGTCTTGGTCAGTGTGTCTGAATTCCCCACAGCGGCTCATATCTCACACAGTATGACCTCACACCGTCCTACACACATACACACTTAAACAAGTGAGCTAACGCTAAAGAATGGGACACAGTTCGTAAAGGGGACAAAACATTCTACCCACAGTGTTGAACAAGCCACAATGCAGTACTGTCTTTCATTTCCTCCCCCGTTCTTTCTGTTCTTTTTCATTTAATAGGGTTTTTTTTTTTTTTTTTTTGCTGAGGCTGGCAGACAGAAATACACAATACCATTTGTTTCTCAATGGAAAACGGATTAAAATTGACCATGGTGTCACAGAACACAGTAATTCATCTGAGTGAGTTACTCTGATGTGAATGCACTACCACCTACTGGATGAATGACACATTACAGGGGATAGCTGCATTTTTGACTGAACTTCTTGACTTTTCTGGACACCATGTGGGCACTCAGTTCTGGGCACAGAAGTTTTTGAGCCAATCATCTGAGCAATAAATGTTGTGTTACTAATCACAGGAAATGTTCATCAAGATAACACTGACACCACAAGAACACAGCCACTTCTACGAGCCTTATAATTAATAAATAAATAGATAGATCGATAGATAGATAGATAGATAGATAGGTCACTGGCCAAACATCTATCACTTTATAATGAAATACAACTAAAATACACACTCAGCAGTAATTTTCCACATACCCCTTAACAAGAAACTAATAATTAAAAATGCAAATGTTTTTTTATCAAAAACAGTCGTAAATATTGAAGCGTCCTAAGTCCTTCTAATGATTTGATCGTTCGCAAAGACCCGCCCCATTTAGTTACTGTTGCTATTTCCGACAAGCCATGCCGAAAAATACATCGCGGAGCAGAGGACACTGAAAACGCGTCGACAGACAAAACAGAGCAGGTTACTTTTGAAATGAAAGGAAGTCTCAAATTTCAAATTTTGTCACTTTTAAAGAAATTTAAACAATAAATACCGTTCTGTGGCTCTTTAATGTGTCGTGACAGATGGCTGTAGTGCCTCAGTAAAAGCGGCTCGTGAACCGATCATCTCTTCCTTCTAGTTCATTTTATAGCATCAAATAAACATGAATGAACATCATAAGGAATGTTGTTGCAATCGCGGAAAGACGTCAATACACACCATTTTTCAAGTTCAAGTCCACAATTAATCTGCTAACTCCCCTGACTGCTTGGTCGGACAAAATGGCGGATTCGGCGTTATGATTGGTTAGATCACCTGTCAATCAACTCAGCACGAAAGCCCCGGTATGATAATGTGATGGGTAGGATGAGATGTCAGGACCGGCCCTTGATTCTGATTGGTTGAGCCGCATTCGAAGCCGTTGTAAAATTACCGAAAACATACAGCTGACCGCATTACATATCGCTGTGCCACTGAGTGTGTATGTTGCTGCGTCTGTCTTAGCAACCACTCTTAGCAATGTAAAGTTTGTTCCCAATTGATGTTGTTCATTGAAGCTTACTGCATTATGTAGAAGAGTATAGTGAGAGAGATATCGAGTGACCGAGTGTATTACCTGCATTCAGATTTACTATTTTCCTTCAGGTCAGTCCTATGTTCATAATAATAATAAAAATAAAAACATTTGAATGTCCGCTGTTATCTTGTCCTTTAATGGATTTCCCCGTGCCCTGCTGACACTGACAGCGCTAGTCAAAACATTTGTCATTTGCGTCTTGTTCCGTGTTCACAACAGGTTTCAATATAAAAGTCTTTGCAACTGAGTGACTCGCTCATAAAGACAATCTTTGCCGCCTTCTAATGGTGTAATAAATGTATCTTCTGTTGCTGTTCACAGTCAGGGACTATTTTTTTTCCAATGGAAGGAAATCTTTTAATGATTTTACTTCATGAAAGTTGCATTGATACATATTTTTTGGCTTTAATATTTGTATTGTGTGGTAACCATTTTATAAAAGCAATAAGCCCCATGAAGCCATGGTTTACAGTGAATTTATAACAGCTAAAGGGGGTTTTAACAACGCCCCTTAGCTGTTATAAATTCACTGTAAATCACGGCTTCTTGGGGCTTATTTCTTTAATCTGACACAGTGACTATCATAACCGACAAAAATATTGTGTAATCTGAACCTGGCATAACCCACTACAAAAGGGTATAGGCCTACTGGTAATTTTCTGCCAGGACATCCATTCATTTTATGGACATTTCATTCACTCCTAAAACACAACACAAATTCACAATGAAATGCCTAACTTAAAATATGGGTAAACAGAACACCTGTGAAAAATCAATATGGAAAACGCATATAAACAGTACTTTTGGGCCCTATTTTTATACGGAGTTCTCTACAGTGTACCAGAAGGAAGCGTATGATAGTACTGAACATTAAATTCTTTCAAAGAACACTTAACACAATAATTGGAAATCTGTGATTATTTAATTAAACAATATCACACTGAAAGAGAAACTACTACACAAGGACTTGGTGCAGCATCTGGACACACATGTCCACAAGTTGATAAATACAAATATTATGAACAGAAGAAACATGTTTACACTTACACCAGCAATGTTATCTGGCATTTAAAAAGAACATTGTATTACTCAATCTGTACCAAATGATGCAACAAACACAAAGATGCAAAGCCACAACATTTTGCTTTGAGGAATGAATATACAGTGTCTGACTGAACTGTTAAACAGCTTTTCTTTTGACTCGCAAAGATATCAACAATTTTTCTGGTGAAAGTGTCGCTGTAATATCTGCTTCAATGAGAAGAATTCCAAGAGCAAAAAACCTTGGTTCACTCATAGTTGTGCGTAGCCGTTTACGAATTCTCCGCATCACCGGAAAATCAAAAAAATATTTTGTAACATCTTTAGTCAATGGGGTCAACATCCATGCTTTGTACCTTATTTACCCCTAAAGGGTGCTTAAAGAAACATGTTAGTAAGTAAATGGTACATATATTAGTACCTTTTGACCACTGCAGTGACAGCTTTTTTGACAGCTGAGAATGAACTTGTTGCACCCCTAACTACATTAATCAGTGGAGTTGGTGGTGTTGTCCTCATGAAACTTATACTTCTGCTATAGCGATATCACTCAACTCCTGAAAGGATCTCTGCATGCCTCATGGACATATCAAACTGAAAGTCTACTTGTCACCTTAATCTCAACAAGACTAGGCTCCTTTTCCTTCCTCCCTCACCAAAATCTCTCTTCACCCCAGTCGAAGGTCAAGCAGTCAGTGCCTCCAGGTGTTTAAAATGACCAGCTGTAATTTGTGTGACATTATGACTGACAGATCTTGATGCATTATCCTTCAAAACATAGGGGCCCTTCCTTGACAACTACAATACAACAATCCAGATTCCAGGCCCTAGTTGTTTAAAGTAAAACCTCCCGTTATTAGACTACCATCTAAACACCAGAAAGAGACATTTTATCAAAAAATCTGAATAGAAAGCACTGTGGGTTAGAGTCACTGTTGAGTAACTCAATAATCTCACTTCTGTTAATAGCACGTGTTCAGTATTTAAACCCTGTATAGCCTGGCTCTAAGGCCATATTTTCTGTATGTTTCTCATTTTGTGATTTTTTTTTTCTCCTTTTTTAAATGTTAAGAGTTAGGACTGAATGAAATCTCTCTTATATCACTTGCAAACTCAACATGAGCCTCTGAACACAGAGATGTTCTGATTTCAATAATTTGCAAGAAGCCCAAATATCAACTTCATAAATATTCAACTTTTTTTTTTTTTTACTTTCCATTAGTGGCCGCAGGGCCTAGATCATGTGATCCCTGTACTATTAAAGACAAGATTGTTAAAATCTGGTGTACAGTACCCTTTAAAATAAAAGACTCTCCCACAGAAAACCACTCAATGCCCATTTAGGTTATGCTATTCAAATCAAGTACTCTCAGCATATAATAGAGTTTATGATTTAGATGACAGAGAGTGATATTAAGATTTACAGTAGATGGAATTCTTTTAAAATATACCATTGGCATGGTATATTTATTTTCAGTGCAGGAATGTGGTAACTTTCACGGTTACTCACCAGCCCTCGAGACGATAGCAGCAGGTATATAATGTGTGTGTGCAGCGCACACTGAAATATTATGTTTTATACCAATCTACCACTAAGTTGAGCATTTGAGTTATTTTCAAATGTATCAAAAATCAAACATATGTGTACAGGTGGTTTTAAACAAATTACTTACAATAAAATTCTATTAACTTACATCTCTCACTTCCGAATCGCGCGCCTGCTTTGCTTTGCTGCCTGTATAGCACGACCAATAGCATTCGAGTGCGGGAAGCGTGAAGGAGCTATTGATTGGTTGGACCTGTTGAAGGGATACGCCCTTCACGGAACCGATCGGTTGCGTGAATGATTCAATGAATCACTAATCCTGGTAGAATAGAACTGAAAGACAAGAGTCACTGAATGAATTGTAGTCTCCACTAAACAGGTGTCAAGGTTAGGGTGTGAATTGAATGAATACATCAGTTCAAGATGGAAATTTTAGAGTATTTATATTCCAAATCTTAGAAAATAAAATTGTTTCATGTGTTACTTGCGTTTCTTATTTATTTTTAAGTTTTAAGTTTTATTAGAATCCTTAAATTGCGCAAATTTTTTTGGTTACACTTTATTTTGATGGTACACTTTAGACATTCTGTCGACTACATTGCACCGACAAGTCAACTAGCTCTCACTAGAGTATAAGTTGAGTATTAGTAGACTGTTTGGGCTAGGGTTTGTAGAATAAAGGGTTAGGTATAGTAGAAGTTGGTAATCTGTTGGGGACCATCAAAATAAAGCAGATATTAAACAGACAGTCTACTAATACTCTAATGAGAATTTGTTGGAATATAGGTGCAACATTTCCAACAGAATATATAAAGGGAATCAAAATAAAGTTTTACTTATTTTTTAGATCAAATACAACCACATGCCAAACCTTTTTTTTAATTTCTCACAACATAATAGATTACAATTATAAACAGAATATTCCAAAATAGAAAAAAAAAAATAATATCAACAGAAGAAACAAATAACAGATTATTAAATAGCACATGAGATTCAGCAACATTTTCCATCCACATGTCTTAAACTGCAGTGTCATCAGCAAAAATTCCAGAAAAAGAAACACTGATTTCAATAATAACCAGCTACAGGTGTGTCTTAAAGGGATAGTTCACCCAAAAATGAAAATTCTGTCATCATTTACTCACCCTCAAGTTGTTCCAAACCTGTATAAATTTCTTTGTTCTGCTGAACACAAAGGAAGATATTTTGAAGAAAGTTTGTAACCAGGCCACTTTGGGGCACCATTGACTTCCATAGTAGGAAAAAAAATACTATGGAAGTCAATGGTGCCCCAGAACTGTTCAGTTTCCCACATTCTTCAAAATATCTTCCTTTGTGTTCAACAGAACAAAGAAATTCATACAGGTTTGGATCAACCTGAGGGTAAGTAAATTATGACAGAATTTTCATTTTTGGGTGAACTATCCCTTTAATGTGAAAATCTTGGAGTGTTTAGAAGAGAAACACTAGTGCAGACAGATGACGGGGAGCCTGAACCTCACATCATGGAGATGCCACAGCTGCCCTATGAGAAACACAGTTGTCTTCACACAAATCAACTCTAAAAGTTAAAAATAAAGGGATGAAAAGACTGAGTGTTTGTGTTTCCAAGTAAGTGAAAAAGGGAGACAAGAAATTCTCAGTGTCTGGTGGTGTGTGTTGGTGAGAGAGTGATATAAGACAGCTGCAGGGTCAATGAACCTCTCTGTGTTGTAAACCATGAGGAGAGACACATACAGATGACCTCACGGTTTGTCACTCCGGCAACAAGGTCACTAAGAACAATCATACTTGCACACAAACACAGAAAGTTAAAGCCGACACACAAACTAAAGCTAAGTTAATTTTCCATTTACAAAACAACATCACATGCACTCTTACACACCTCACACACACACACACACACACAAGTGCAAAAACGCAATAGTGTTGATGTGACTCACAGTTTACAGTTTCACATCTGTTCGAAAGTTCCTGTAGATGTTCTATGAAGGTCTGGGCAGCTCGAATGCTGAATTTCAAGTTTAACGGCAATAACAAGACCAGCCAATATCAAAACCAGCAGTTGTTCAGTAAACATCTTTCAAAAATCCAGTTCAGCTTTATCTAATCAGCTGCAAACATCTTTTTTATTAAGGGTTTTTTTCTAAACAGGAAATGTACAGCCAACACAGGAAGACATTCTGAAGGCGCTCCACCTTTACAGAACACTGTGAACTCTGTGCTGCTGATAGTGGCATATCCTATCCAGAGGAGTAATATGCAGTTCAGTGCTGTAGTATTTCATAAAGGAGGTGGACACTTCATCTCAATGTCAGTGTAAATCTCCAGCATGGGTTCACTCTTGTGTGTTAGGAGGAAGTGGAGGGATCTTATCATCATACTGTGGGGGCGGAGTGAGGGGTTCGATGGTGAACACGTTGCTCTGCTGGATATCGCCTAAGCTTTTCCTTCTTAGGTTGTCAGATCTGATGCGCCTCATTTTAAGGGGAATCAGCTTGCGACCGGGACGGCTATTTCTGCGTCCACCCGCTCCAGTGCTGGGGTCGATTTGGGATGAAGGTCTGCGTGATGGGCTGGATCCATCATCCACGGTGTTCAGGCCTTCCTCTAGCTCCTCATAGGCTGGCAGCTGTGTGACACTGTTGTGGCGCTCAGAGGACTGACTGATGGGATACTGGCCACTCATAACCACCTCCTCATAAGTGGGGACCATGTAGTTCTGAGCTAGTTGGTCCATTCTAGATACAAAAATAAATGCCCATTTACAACCATACACACCATATTTAGGTCGTTATATACACAGCTGTTCAAATCTTTGGTGTCTAATATTTAATCATAATCTTAATTCTTTTATTCAGCAAGAATGCATTAAATTGGTAAATTATAGGGTTAGTTCACCCAAAAATGAAATATTTGTCATTAATCACTCACCCTCATGTCGTCCAAACCCGTAAGACCATTGTTTATCTTCGGAACACAAATTAAGATATTTTTGATGAAATCTGAGAGTTTTTTTTTTAATCTCCCATAGAAAATTAGTAAAGACATTGTTAAAATAGTCAGCGTGACTACAGTGGTTCAACCTTAATGTTATTAAGCGACGAGAATACTTTTTGTGTGCAAAAACAAAACAAAAATAATTTTATTTGCAGCGCTTCCAGGTTCTATGTCAGAACACCGGCTCAATATTGGCCGACGCTGTTGACATGAGCAGCACGGCGCATGCGTGTGATGCAGACGCAGGAGCCGGCCAATACTGAGTCAGCATTCTGCTGCAGAACCCGGAAGCGTTGCACAGTCTTTACAATGTAAACAGTGTAGGAGAATGACAGGGTAGAGAAGAAATTTTTGAATAAAGTCATTATTTTTGTTTTTTTTATTTTGCGCACAAAAAGTATTCTCGTTGCTTCATAGCATTAAGGTTGAACCACTGTAGTCACGCTGACTATTTTAACGATGTCTTTACTACTTTTCTTTACCTTGAATGTGGTAATTTCATTGCTTTCAATGGGGAAAAAAAACCCTCTGATTTCATCAAAAATATCTTAATTTGTGTTCTGAAGGATTTGGAACGACATGAGGGTAAGTAAATAATGACAAATTTCATTTTTGGGTGAACTAAACCTTTAAAGAGACAATAAGGACTTTTACATTGTTAAAAAAAAGAATGCTGGAAAAAAAAAAATGCATCATGGCTTCCAGAAAAATATTAAGTAGCACAACTGTTTTCAATACTGACAATATAAAGAAAAGTTTCTTGAGCAGCAAATCAGCATATTAGATTGATTTTTGAAAAATCATGTGACACTGAATACTGAAGTAATAGAGTACCTCAGGGATGATGTGTTTTTGTAGGCAAAACCTGGAAGCGAGTTAGCATTTTAGCACTTCCGGTTCCATCGCCCCGAAGTCAATGGGTTTTTGCTAAATCACCTGGAATAAGGTCTGTGGTTAACACAGCCTTTAAATATTTTCACGTTTTGATCTATGACATAAAACACACCAGTTATAAACCTTTTTAAACCTTTATTGTGTCTTAAAAACGGCAGTTGCTAACAAATTGCTAAAAGGGACTACTTCCTTTGGCAGGGACTTTAGACGTCATCATGACAAACAGGACATTTGGACAGCATTTGTCATGAAAAAGTGGATAAGTATTTATACACAGCGCAGATCATAATCAGCGAGCATGTTTTTAAATAAAGTTGTTTTCTAAATAAAGTTTGAGGAAGCTTGGTGGTGGTGACTTTGAACCGCGACCATGGGGTGTTGTAGTCCGTTTATAGCCTACTGTTAGCTTTTTATATCTGACAACTTTATTTAGGCTTCAAAATGTATAAATGTTGTGTTAACTTGTAAAGATTATCTTGATAGACAAAACGTGTAAGTGTCATAACCCTTTGTTAAACACAGCTTATTTTTTGCGATTTTCCAAAAGTCTACGGGAAAAATGCATAGGCTTTCGATTGAGGGAACCCGTGCGCCGCTAACTTCCAGGTTGGCCTACAAAAACACATCATCCCTGAGGTACTCTATGATGCTGGAAAACTACATTTTAAAATGTAAATGTAAAAATAGAAAAAAGCCATTTCAAATTGTAACAATATTCACAATATTACTGTTTTACTGTATTTTTGATCAAATCAATGCAGCCTTGCTGAGCATAAAAGACTTCTTTCAAAAACATCTTGACCCCAAACATTTAAACAGAAATGATATAAATAAAAATGTTTTTATGTTTTTTTTAAACTTATTTTCAATTAAAGATTCAATTTATTAACTAAAAAATGTCATGTGGTGTAAAGCCCTGCGTATACTTTTTACGCATACGCTAGTGTATGCGCACAGTCGAACACACAGCCTTGGAAAGTATACTTCACTCGCGCAGTTTTGAATCTCTCGCCCCGAGTTACAACCCATGTAAATATCTTTGTATTCTTTCATGCTAGACTTGTACAAATGAGGGTACTTTCTAACCTCTTCACACAAACTCTCGTCTATGTAGGCCTCCATCGTCGCTGTAGCTTGCATGTGCTCCGGTCTGTTCTGTTTATGCAGTTTTTCTTTGACTACTTTGTGAATTGAGGGCACGGTTGCTACCTTGTGGATAAACTAATTACTGCAAAAATAAATTAAATGCGCATGTACAAAACGCGTGTACTCTTCTGATGACGAAATTCGCATCACACGCACTTGTACGCTGACCCTCGCGTACATGTAAAAAGTGAAGTATACTTTGGGCTTAAGAGTAAAGTATTTTTTACACCTTGAATATGTGTCAATGTACATTAACATTTTTTCAATATTTATAAAAAAGTTTTTTTTTTTTGTTTTTTACACAAATATCATGAATTTAAGAGTCGCCACAAGACATTTTACAACCTGAACCAACCGTGCCAAATTATATGATATTTTAAGAGACTTATTGACCTTGACACACAGTCATGAGGGTCTGCAGAAATTATGATATAATTTTTTCTTTTTTCCTGCATGTTGGTTGGACCATATGATATTGATTTGGCAGACAAAAATGTTTTCAAATATTAATAAGCAGTGAAGCAGTTTTGTTAAAATATATAAGACATAATAATACAAGATTATGACAAACTACTTTATGATGTTTTCTTTTTAAAAAATTTCACTGGACTTTTTTTCTTCATTATTATTATATCAGGAGAGCTGCATCAACCGAAAATTTATGACTCCACACTCCCAAAAACAACAACAACAACAACAACAACAAAAAACCATTTAAATTCAGAAATTAAAAAAAACAAAAACAAAAAAAACAAGTGTATTCAAGTCACTCTATGTATAAATTGCATTTTTAAGTGTTTTTGAATACATTAATAGAATAAAAAAAAGAGTCACGTCACTGGCCCAAATGTCATCATAAAGTGAATGAATGTGACTTCACCTGGGTGTGTATTTAACAGTATGTACTCACGTAGCCCCCTCCTCCTGTGTGTTAGCGGGTGTACTGCCGGCTTCCTGTCCCCTGGCTGCTCGGCGTTTGTTCCGTACACTCAGACATACAGACAGCAGCAGCAGCGCCACTCCTCCCCCCACTAGGACGAAAGCCACGGACGAGGTCTCCCTAACTTGACTGGGGTTCGTTCCCGAATTGGAGCTGTTCCCTCCGGACCCCGCCGGCACCACGCTCCACACAATCATGACAATCCCCAGAGCAATGAGGCCCACGCCCAGCGCGGCAGTAGCATACTGCGCCCCAGAGTTACTGTTGCTGGTCCTGCTGGGGCTGGGTGGAGTCTGGTCGCTGTAGGACATACTTCCAAACCTTACCATGGACTTGAATCTCCTCTGGACACGTTGTTTTTTTGTCCTTTGCCTATCAAAATGTCTTAAAGCTTGACCTATCTCATTTTTTCCATTGTTTTCAGGAGCACTGATCCGCTCTGTGAACAGAAGATCAAATAAAGGTGACTCAACAGGGATCAAAATGTAATTAAATAATCAGACTGACTATCATAAAAGCAATAAACGTCAAAGATCCAGACCCAGTTCCTCCATAAAGCCTGTGTGAAAATAGCGTAGCAGTCACCCAGCCTGTGCTTCAGCAGTGATAAAGTTTTTATCAAAGCATATTTATTGTCTGCACACACATCGGTAGACATGTTAGGCTTGTTTAACCTCCTTCCATGAGATTAAGTAGGTGTCCCTCTGGCTAAGCTACAGTTACAGGTGCATGAAAATGGAAGAAAGAGTTTGATTCAAGAGAGAAGTGAGAGAGTTCATGAACAGACTTTGGTGAAATTTAATCTCTGCTCTGGAAGGTTTATGTTGGACGGAAAACCAGGCAGCCAGTTTAAAAAAAAAAAAAAAAAAAAAAAAAAAATCCAAAAATGTCTTTACTGACAATGTGTTATTGTTTAATAATCACAGACACACTAAAAAAAGCACATCATAACTCTGCTGTCATGCCTACACAGCTTCTGGTATTGGTTATCTGTACAGGCAGGTCTGGAATAAGCTTTCTTACCGCACCCTTAATCATTTCTCAGCATGGAAGCACCTTTAAGTCATGCTCTCAGATCAGATCAGTGTAAATCTCGTACATGAACTGCCAGGTGGTTTAAGATGGAATCTATTTCCCTCAGCAGTGACTCATACATTTTGCTGTGAATATGGAAAAATGTGGGTTGTGGCAGTTGTGGCAGTTTCTCAGGAGCTCTACGTTTGTATTCCTGCAGGGTTATTAAAGTCTCCATGGACAGACATAATTTCATCCTGGCACATTGTTTAGAAAAGTTTAGAAGGCGCACATGACCATTTACAGAGCACGTCTAAGCATGCAGACAGATAAAATTATGATAGTGAATCTGCGCTGGGGAATGGCAAGAATTTCCTCCTCTAACAAAAGCAATTTTAGCAAGATTAGCAAAACAAATAGTGCCACATAAATTCACATTAAACAGGGGCACCGTAATAGGGAGGAAGGTCTCAGCTGAGGGAGCTTGGGCAACAAACTGTACCAGGAGCCCAGAAACTCAAAGGACACCCCTATTTAGACATAGTATTTCAGATGGTAGCTGTATCTTAAAAGGAACTCTACACTTTGTATACAAGTTGAAAACTTGAGCGTTGCGTTTTTAATAATGACATTTCAGGCAAAAGATGTGAAACAAGCGCAATGGTCAAAGACGTCTGTCTAGCTAATGTTTTACATAGAAAAACAATGTTCTACACAGTGTTCTAAAAAAAAAAATTACAGCGTTAAAGTTCAAATTTAAGTTTGAAAGTAGGTTCAAATAAAAAATAAAAAAGGTCTCTAGATCCTGCGGCATTTTTAAGCAAAAACGTGTTCAGTGTGATGAATGGCCCCTAAGGGTGTCAGTGCCTAAAACTCATGCCAAGCATCTTTTTATGTACTACTAAAAAAAGTAATCGGAGTTTAAAAAAAAAAATGTACTGGCAAAAAAAAAAAAAAAAAAAAAAAAAAATTGAGGAAGGGGAGGGGTGAAATGTCCCTTTAAAAAATCAATGTCCGAAACTCAGCTATGAGTAGCTAGCCTAGATTTTGAACGTCTGTGAACGAAGAAGAGAATAACACTAATAATAAAAAGGAGTAAAACGTCTAAACACTAAAAAAAACTCTAAATAAATAAGAGTTTAATATCTTTAACGCAAACATTAAAGACATAAATGCAGCTTTACACAGCCAGACGCTGCTTTATATACTAAGAGACAGTAAAAGCAAACAATTCTTTACAAAATAATCAACACTGAAGGGCGGAAAAAAAAACTTCTCAGATTAAATATACAAAGATAAATTTAAAACGACAAATCATGTTGCGCACGACATGTCGCTAAAAAACACTATGTAAAACCATGTAAACAATAACAAACGTTCCAGGAAAACTAGCCAAACTTGAAGTTCACTATGAATGTAGAGAGTCTTACCGAGAAAACTTCCCTTCCTTGTGTGTACCCAGTCCGTTTACATGTTGAATGAAACCACCTTTAATCCGATGATGCACAAGTATACCGGAGCATTTGTTACATTCCTTAAGAAGCTGAACTTGAATTCCTTAAAGCAATATGGCCTTAAGTTTCACAGATATGAACATCTTCCTGTCCCTGCAGTCCAGGATTAACCCTTTAACAGACCCATCGGCCTCCTGCCCCGCCCATGTGTTCTAAGGGGTAAAAACTTCCCCATCCCCTGACTGACAATGATGATCCATAACACTACAGAACCACGTTGAGACTTTCAGTAAAACATGTTTATGCTCGATTCCAGAATGAATGAAAATAATCTTCATATATAATACAGAGAAAATTTAAACTTTATTTTTAAATAAAATCATTAAGTATACAAACTAGTTTTCCAGTTTCAAAACCGATTAAGCAGCCAAGTCTTAATCTTATTTTCATTTCAGGGTTGTTTTTTTTAACTGTAAAATGGGAAGACTGTAGATCCATTGGCATGCTGACACAGAGTTTATTTATGACTCTCAGAAAATATCTAATCTCATAGTTTTAAGATACAAGCCTTATTAATCACAACACTCTGCAGTCAGGGTGGTGCACGTCAAATCACAAGCATCACTCGCATAAATGTGTCAAACAGGGTTCACCCAAACATAAATTCCTAGAGCGGAACAAACACTCAACAATATTTAACTACTTTATGGGCAGTTGTGATTCTGGCAATGTTAATGATGTTGGACAAAGGTTGACCATATAGGCAAGGTGCTTCCTCATAACTGTCTGTTTAAATTAAGGAACGTCATGTACCTTTTATAGTAAACAGAATAAGGAGTGCTCTCATATGTATTACGTATTTTTCTCAGTATAATATAGTACATTATTAATCCTGTGTGGGGAAATTGTGGGAATTGCAGGTACGATGTGTAACAGATACTAGAAACATGTGGAACAAATACCAAATAACACAACAACGAAGAAACAAACTAACAAAACATTAGCTGATTATTTTTTTTATAAATAAAACCCTGATATAATTGTTTCTTGTCTTAATGTCCTAGGATAAAATAAGGAAGAACTACCAGAAATAAGAATAAAAATAAAATTTAGGACCATTTTTTAAATGGAGAACATGTTGTACTCTATAAAAATATGCACCTCCTTTTATGCTGCTTTAAAAAGTTGCCTAATAAACAAAGTAAACATACAACAGTCATATCTTTGATCTTTGCACATTTGCTGTGATGATTAGAATAACCTCTGCTACAACTTACCAATGTGCATGACCTTGGAGTTGATATAGTACACTAACTACAGTATGTATGCATGATATTGAGGTTGGTGATTTACAGTTAGGACACCAAAGTATCAGATTTGAACTGTTTGGGTTTTAAATGGGCTTCTAAGAGAAATTTCATATTATAAAAAATTGTGCACTTTGATTGGTACAACCCTAATTCCGGAAAAGTTGGGACGTTTTTAAAATTTGAATAAAATGAAAACTAAAAGACTTTCAAATCACGAGCCAGTATTTTATTCACAATAGAACATAGATAACATAACAAATGTTTAAACAGAAATTTTACACTTTTATCCACTAAATGAGCTCATTTCAAATGTGATGCCTGCTACAGGTCTCAAAAAAGTTGGCACGGGGGCAACAAATGGCTGAAAAAGCAAGAAACTTTTTAAAGATTCAGCTGGGAGAACATCTAGCAACCAGTTAAGTTAATTGATATCAGGTCTATAACATGATTAGCTATAAAAGGGATGTCTTAGAGAGGCAGAGTCTCTCAGAAGTAAAGATAGGCAGAGCTGTGAAAGAGTGTGTAAAAAAGATTGTAGAATACTTAAAAAACAATGTTCCTCAACGTCAAATTGCAAAGGCTTTGCAAATCTCATCATCTACAGTGCATAACATCATTAAAAAATTCAGAGAAACTGGAGAAACCTCTGTGCATAAGGGACAAGGCCGAAGACCTTTATTGGATGCCCGTGGTGTTCGGGCCCTCAGAAGACACTGCATCACTCATCGCCATAATTGTGTCAATGACATTACTAAATGGGCCAGAAACCACTGTCGGTAAACACAATCCGCCGTGCCATCTGCAGATACCAACTAAAGCTCTATCATGTAAAAAGGAAGCCATATGCGAACATGGTCCAGAAGCGCCGTCGTGTCCTGTGGGCCAAGTCTCATTTAAAATGGACAGTTTCAAAGTGGAAAAGTGTTCTATGATCAGACGAGTCCAAATTTGACATTCTTGTTGGAAATCACGGACGCTGTGTCCTCCAGGCTAAAGAGGAGGGAGACCTTCCAGCGTGTTATCAGCGTTCAGTTCAAAAGCCAGCATCGCTGATGGTACGGGGGTGCATAAGTGCATACGGTATGGGAGGCTTGCATGTTTTGGAAGGCACTATGAATGCTGAAAGGTATATAAAAGTTTTAGAGCAACATATGCTCCCCTCCAGATGATGTCTATTTCAGGGAAGGCCTTGTGTATTTCAGCAGGACAATGCAAAACCACATACTGCAGCTATTACAACAGCATGGCTTCGTCGTAGAAGAGTCCAGGTGCTGAATTGTCCTGCCTGCAGTCCAGATCTTTCACCTATAGAGAAAAATACATCAAAGACGACAACGAACTCTTCAGCAGCTGGAAACCTATATCAGGAAAGAATGGGACCAAATTTCAACACCAAAACTCCAGAAACTCATAACCTCGATGCCCAGACATCTTCAAACTGTTTTGAAAAGAAGAGGAGATACTACACCATGGTAAACATGCCCCCATCCCAACTATTTTGAGACCTGTAGCAGGCATCAAATTTGAAATGAGCTCATTTTGTGCATAAAGTTGTACAATTTCTCAGTTTAAACATTTGTTACCTATGTTCTTTTGTGAATAAAATATTGGATCATGTGATTTGAAAGTCTTTTATTCAAATTTAAAAAACGTCCCAACTTTTCCGGAATTCGGGTTGTAAAGCATGAGTAGTAATCTTGCAATTCACCTGACATCAATGATCCTCCTGACCCTTATTCTAATATGAACCACATGACTATTTGAACCCCAGTGGATATGAACTTCATTCAGTTCAAATAATAATGTACTATTTAACATGACACTTCACATTCTAATCTTCAGTATATTGTGGTTTTAATTCTAACATCTACAGCTAACATTCAATGTAAAAACAATGGAATTAATGAAATTCCAAATTCCACATAAATGTC
Organism: Ctenopharyngodon idella; assembly: GCF_019924925.1. NCBI lineage: Eukaryota > Metazoa > Chordata > Actinopteri > Cypriniformes > Xenocyprididae > Ctenopharyngodon > Ctenopharyngodon idella. The sequence goes on from NC_067227.1 coordinate 17,953,597, forward strand.
AGCTAAAAATTCATCAAACATCTAAACAGATAAATAAATGTTATGTGCTCTTTCAAATGGATTCTTAACTCTGTCTCACTTTGAGACAAATGAGTCCACACTCACAACAACATAAGGTCTACTACAAAACAATGCTAATGCCCCTACTGGCATACTGAAAGTCCAGAGTCAGAAAATGTGAACTTTCTTTGAGATTTCTTCAATGTTGACTTTGAAAAAGAAAAGAAAATCCCTCCATTTCGGAGCTTTCAGAAAGTGTCATGTTTTTCAACAGTGGTCTAGACAGGAGAAAGCCTCAGACATTGGTGAGCTCAGCAGCAGAAAAATGTCGAACTGGGCAACGCTCTTGCTGTAGCGAGACCTCCTGAAGTCCATTCCTTGGAAATGAGCCAGACCTGTTCTGGTGACTGATCTTCCGCCCAGTGAAATTCTTTGGGCTGAGACCGAGCTGCTGCTGCAGGAAGAAATGGATCCATCAGATTTCTGATTCATTGGTTCTACAAACATTTGACTTTTAAGAATTATTCAAGCAATAATACAAATCTTCACTCTCTGTGGGTGCATTGTTTCTGAGAACTACACTCAAAGGAAACTAAAGAGCAAAGACCTTGAGAAGAGAACAGATGGTGGTTGTGCAAAGAGATTAATGCAAAGGATATGGTAAGTGTTAAATGACTTCATTTAAGAGGATTGTTCACCTAAAAATGAAAATTCACATCATTTACTTCATTCCAAACCTGTATTAATACTTTCTTCAGCGGAACATAAATCCTGAAGAATTCTGAAGAACATTGGGAACCAAGCAACACTGGAGCCCATTGACATTCACTGTATGGACAAAAGAACACATTCTTTCAAAATATCTTCTTTTATGTTCAACAGGAGAAAGTCATACAGGTTTGGAAAATGATAACAGAATAAAAATATTGCAATCCATTTTTATAAATGATTTATATCCAATCCAAATAAATAAATAAATAAATATTTTTTTAAAATATATATATGTGTGTGTGTGTGTGTGTGTATGCTTAATTTTAATGAATCTAATGTCAAATAAAGTAGGATTTAAGGCCTGTTCACACCAATAGCAATCCACACCTATAATGAAAACAGCACAGAGAAACAATATCGTTGGAATCACTTTCAGAACGTAATTTTTTTTCCAGCTGATGAACGATAAAAACATTGACAACCAATCAGAATCCATCCTGCTTCAAAGAACTCGAGTATTTAAAGTGACAGATGACAAAACTGCAGCGCACACTTAGAATAAACAGAACAATATCATCTGCTGGTGTGGATGCTAATATAGTTATCACTATAGTTATCTTTATAGTTATAATCAGGGGTGCACATAAGTGGTGAGCAGGTGCACATACACGACCAAAATAAATAAATTCCGACCGCTCATTTGTGTACCGACATGGTTGACAACTGTTAATGCACAATCACTGATTTAGATCGACTAACTGTAATACTGTATAAGATTTCCATTTGAACTGAATGCATAATAAATCTGCCGGTTTCAATGAAAAACACAAAGCTGTGACTTGGCACTGCTAAAACCGGTGTGGTGAGAAATCGAGTCCCTCCCAGGAATCGGGTCTTCTTTAAGACCAGGAGTGATCCCATTGGTTCAACTGTTTTTTTAATGGGTAGTATTTTTAGATAATAATTCTTGCAAAATCACTTTATGATTGATATAATTTAAAATGCGTTATAATGACCATTAATGTCTTTTAAATGACATGGTTCATATACTAGTATATAACTAAAGCTATAGGTTGTGAAATTAAGCATTTCTCGTTCTTTCTGGTTTTTTTAGTTAGCTTATGTACTAGCATAGCATACATCTACCCGATTAGCCTGCTAGCTTAGATTATATTATATAGTATGTTTTTTGCTTCCAATATCTGTTTCCAGTTCATTTTATTATGCAATACATAGGCATTCATTTTATATTTCAAGCATGTTGTATGTGCACTTAATGTAATAAATATCAATAGTAAAATTGGTTATAATTAGTCAAGACATCACAATAACAGCTTTTGATCAGGCATTACCACCTGGGTCCTAAAGGAGACCCAATTCCCAGGGAGGAGGGACTCCGGCAGTGCATATACTTACTTCCTGGCAACCCACCAAAATAAAAGCTTGCTGATTTTAGGTTTGGAAATGTTGAAAATTCATATAAAAATAATAAAAGTAATAAAGAAAGAAATGAAAATTTAAATATTAGCATTGTATTTTTAAGTGTACTATAAAATAATTGTATTTTTATTTAATACTCGTTTTTTATTTTAAAATATAATAGTATTATTGCACTTTATTATTTTGTTTATTATTTTATTTAAAAACGAACTAAATAAAGTGCAATAATGCTATTATTCATTATTTTATTTTTTATAGTATATTTAATAGGTCACACCATGTGCAGTGTGAGCACCAACCCAAATCTCCAGGTGACTAAAAAACAGGTGCACCCCTGGTTATAATTTTTATAGAGTGAACGGGCCTTTATTTTCTTTTATAATTGTTTATTTCTATCTTTGATGTTGCCATCCATACATGTTCTTGACAGATTTCAAAAGATTCCCCCTCAATTCTTGAGATTCAAGAATTTACGATTCAGGTTTAGTTTTCTACCTTCACCCTCCTTAAAGACTGCTGATCATCATCATGACAACTGGGTGATGAGCTGCTTAGAGAACTTTGTCGGTGAAGTGTGGGCGGAGTCCCCAAAGGTTCAACTTCCTGATCAAGCCCTGCCCTGCAGATACAGACATGTGTTGAGAAATCTGCACCACTCAACTGTCTCTTGATCTCTTGATATTACAATATATAAAGAGACATTTATTCATAGAGATATATGATTTTGTAGTGTTCTTAGACATACAGTACTACAATACTAACAGTGCATCTCTCGTGCTCTCTTACCTGGCTGCACTGACAAGTGCCTTCATCTCTTCATTCAGGTGATGACGGACCATGTGCTTGTTGCTTGGAATACATAAAGCCGATGCCATGGTGTCAGAGCTGAAGGAGGGATCCAACACCATGACAGCACCATGAACCCCACTGTTCTGAAGACTGTCAGCAAACTCCTAAATGAAAATACAGACACTTTTTTCTTTTGAGCCTTTCCATATACAAACACCTACACTTTCTCTGTTAGCACTGTTGTTCTCTCTCTTTTGTACCTTCAGATCAATCTCTTTGATCCATTTGATGATGCGATGACAAGTCCACACTACAGGGTCTGTGTTCTGATTCTCACACTCTGATCGCCTGGACTGCAAAATCTGCAGCAAAACAGGATTTAGTTATTTGCTGTTTAGCTTCATTAACGTACTAAGAGACTTTTATACAACCAGAGGTTGTTTTTCAAACTGGGCTTTTCTGATGTGTGTCTGTGATGTTGTTGTTACTTTTTGGTAAGGTTTAGTACCTATATGGGAATTGCCAGGATTACAGCTTCTGGTTTATGTGTGTATTTTTACCTCTTTGTCAAAGCTGAGCATGTGTAGCAGTTGTATTCCCAGGAGAAGGCTGTTCTGGTGGGCTTTTTTAGAAACGTGCAGATGCTTCTCTAGGTCGGTGCGTGTGAGTGTACTCAGGAGACGTCCATCCACAAGGTGAGTGTGGAAGAACTGGGAATATTGAGGGAGACCCACATCAGTCAGCCAGGCTTGAGCCACCCAGTGATGATCCAGATCAGCTGCTTTAGAAAGGCTGAAACACGTGTCCACGATAAAGGAAAGGAAAAATAGTTTTAAAATCTAGAAATAAATTCTTTAAAATGCTTTGCAATCATGCTGGTTACATATGATTTTGAAAAATATACCACTTTCAACAAGAAACTCTAAAAATAATACAGTTGACAAATAATAATAATTTTTATTATTTTTGTGGTAACCAACATTATGCCACAAATTTTGTAGTCTGAACTTAACTTGCATTGAACTTTTATTATTTTGAAACTTTTTTTTAATTTATTTTTTATAGCATAAAAGTATGTGTACTTCATGATAGTTCCATAAATATCATGAATTATTAACATAATATTGTGATGTTATTAATAACATAAATAGCATCACATTTATGCAGTCACACCACTTGACCTTAACAATTTTATAATTTGAACTAACCTTGCCTTGTCATTAAAAAGGTTTATATATATATATATATATATATATATATATATGTGTGTGAAGTGTGACCTTGACACAGTAATAAGGATATGCAGGGGTCCTTTCTATTATTATTATTATTATTTATTTTTTACTTATGGTGTGTCTCACCCATGTCCTGATTCTGCATCCCTGTAGTCTTCAATTGCCAGTCGGAGTTTTCTGCGGTGCATTGAATTACTGATACCCAAAACAAATTCTAGGTCCTCGTCAGTAAGAACTAACAAGACCTAACAAAACACACACAGATTAATGTTTAATTTTTACATTCAGAACAAACACTGCTTGTTTAAATAGCCTAAAGTATTTAGAGCTGATATAATCAGCTGTGTGTTTAATTTTATAGACTCATGTAGACGTGTTTATGTATAATATTGACATGGTCACATCTACCTTCCCACTTTTAACGTTGTCTGCGCAGGCCCGTATGTACATCGGCATAGCCATGATCACCTCCAGCCACGCCTGCACGGTTCCTGCACGCCAACGAGACATGGGGGCCGTCCGCGCGAGCTCCACCTGCTGAAGCCGATCCAGCTGCTCCTCGCATTCTGATAGGCTCACACTGAGGCGGGCGGGGCTTGATAAACTGTCGGAGTCTAGATTGGTGGACGACGGGAGAGGGGCGGGTCTTAAGTGCCAGTTGGTTTACTATAATTTATGAGCAAATTCATCATGTTTTCTCAGGTAAACAAATATGTTCACGGTACCATAAATACAAAATATATTAATTCAGAGATAAGAAGTTACATAAATGTCCTGAAGCACACGTATTTTTTTCCATTTATATCACGTTTTTGAACACAAGCCACTACTACGTCTGTTAAAGGGTCTTGTGTGTGCGAACCAATATTTTTACCACTAGACGGCAGCACTAAACCGCCTCCAAAATTTCAATCAACCCGAGCGGCCATGGGTGATCCTGGCAAGTGTTTGCTCAGAATCAATCTAAAGTGCTTGGGTCCAGAGGTTAAAAATTCATGACTAACAAACCAGATGGCTACTGCGAAGTGCTTGTAAAGAATGTTTTTGGAAAAGACATAAACAGCTCGTCTAGACTGGTTTTACCTGAGATTAATGCTTTCAGTTAATCTGCACAAGCTATCCATATATTAAACTCTTTTCACCCCCTTTTCTAATAGTGCTTCATTATCAGGATTGTGGAGCTTGCACTTCCCCAGAAGCTAACAAGGCACTGCAGAGGAAAACAATGTATACAGAGTTCATCCTGCGCCAAACTGACTTTGAGAGCCCTTGTAAAGACTTCAAAGTGAGATAAAAAGGATGAATGGATTAAGCAACCACACACACACACACACACACACAGATAAATGCCCCATGTGGTTACAGATATTTAGTAACGAGTTAATTATGATTACACACACTCTACTACCTGAGATCCATCAGGCAGATGAGGTAGCCAAAGACAAGCTCAGGGAGGCAAAATGCCAAAACACAATTACAAAGAGCAAAGAACTCAGCCACACGCTGTTCAGTATTTCTGATTTTATTTCAAAATAGTCTGTAGTTATATAACTTATTACCATTTTCATTTCCATGCCATTTAGAGTTCCATGCTATTCAGCACCAGCCTGAGCCAAACACAGCAGGGAAAACAAGAGCCGTCTCTCCATCTCCAGCTGATGAAGAACACACTACATGCTCTAAAAAACTTGTTTATTTCTTCATTTCATGTCAGTGCAATATTGAAATGTACACAATGGTAAGAATCTGCCACTGAATGAGAGCTAGCATTGATTTCAGAAAAATAAAAAAAGAGACTATAGTTATAAAGTTTAATGGTAAAAGGCCCTGTAGAGTAAAGGTAATCCAGTCCCCATTTGCAAAGCAGCATGGGAAACTACTGTGGAGCTCTATGTCTTACCCTGCTTTATTAAAGGTACAGTAATAATTTCCATGACAACTACCCCAAGCTTTTATAACTAATGATCTGGGTTTTGTATTTCCACACTGTTCTCAGATAAATTTTTGCCTCCTGGTTAGTGTTGTTATGAAGGCAGTTGTCAGAGTTAGTGTGTGTTACGGTGGTTATAAATTCTCCTGTGGGAAAGGCAGGACGAGCCAATGCTCACTAAAGTCACATGACTATACATCAAATATCCAAATATCATAATATGCTACAGTTAGACGAATAGATACCTTTTAGATCACAGTGTGAAATGGCACACATCCTTTTTGGGGTTTTTTTATACATACTGAGGGTCCTGCTGACTTCCTACAGGAGAGCTCCATCAATATGTTTAACATACAAGTTTAAAAACAGCTGAGACAATGAATGTTAAATGATATAAAAAGGCATCTGGAAACATTTACAAGCACTGAGTGCACAATGATTATTATTTACACATTCAGCAGTCCTTCAAGTTTCCAGTGAGATGCTAAAGTGGGTATAAAATGAACACACACACACACACACTCTGGGGAGGTTTAGTTCTACTGCGGCACAGTTTGGAATCATTGAACAGTCAGCTTGTGCTCATAAAGATGGCAGCGATAGACACACACACAGACACACACACACACACACACACACACACAAAAATGAGTAGCAGGGCTCTCAGCAGCGTCACCAGTCAGCATCCTCTTCTATGTAGTAGTCGGGTGAGTTAGTACCATCAAACAGAGTGGGGTCCAGGGACTTTCTTTGCTTTCCTCGACCGAACACCCGTGACAAAGAGCCCAGACCCATCCTTTCTTTCTTCTTTCTGCGTCTCTGCTCTTCTAGGTCCTCTAGAGACTGGAGACAGGGACAAAGAAAGAAATAATGAGTAATAGAAGTAAAGGTGATACATCAAAAATAAGCAGAGAAGCTATTCTATATCATGGCCCAATGCACACGAAGGTTGTCACAATATCTTAATCTCACGGTACAATACCAGCTAAAGTATCATAATACCACTCAAAATGTGTCAAATTATTAATAAAAAAAAATACTTATTAATATAAGCATTAATTATATTAAAATATAAATATAATTTTAGATTACAATTAATCACAATATTGAATTAATAGCAATTATTAATACAATTAAATAAAATAAAATAATTATATCCCTATATTGTGTTATTGTTATTGAAGACAAAATTTGTACTTAAATTTTGACTGAACAAATAATATATATACCATGCATGCTGTGCAAAGCATTTTTAATAATAGTAATAATTATTCTAATTTTAGATTACAATTAAATGCAATATTGAATTAATATAAATTATTATTATAATAATCATATTAATAATAATAATAATAATAATAATATAGTCCTTTATTGTTATTTTTTACAACCATTTTGACAGAGCAAATAATATTAGCACCATGCATGCAACAATAATTATGGTAACACCATATTTAAACACCATATTTTGTGCACCTTCAGTTAAACACTTCACAAAATTAAACCAAGACATTTACTACAAAAAAAAGTTTGCATTTCATCTCTGCTTTAGCTTCTTTCCTAATCTAGTCATCCAATAAACCTATGATTTTTGTTTAATATAGTTAAAGACTATAGAATAACACAAGATGCGTCACTCGTATTGTTTTGAAAGGGAGAAAGTGCAACACGCAATATGGCGGAATAAGTCCCGCCTTTTAAATAAGAGCTAATCGCCAATTGGTAAAGTCATCACGTCACTGCAGCGGCCGTTAGAAGCTCCGGATACTACAGAAACAGTCAGACGCGCGCTTCCTATAGAGATGTACACTTAGGACTGCGCATGCGCATTAGCTTGATCCAGCCTGAAAAATACAGGTTTTTTGTCATGATTCGAGTGTTTAGAAACAAAATTTATCAGATAGTTGTTGTCAGATTTCATTGGTGATTTCAAATATAAAATTTAATCGAAAGCTTGGCAAACAGCTTTGGAGAATTTGATGTTTCCCCATTCAAAGAGATAGGAGCTGCACTTGCATGCCTGAGAGGAGTTTCAAAGATGGCCACCAAGTAAAAAGACTTGTCTTAAAGGGACTTTGATATAGTACACTATGAATATTGCTGACTGTCATGAATTGCTAGATATATTTTGCATTCGTATGTCGCTCTGAATAAAAGAGTTAAATGAATTGTTAATTGAATAAATGTAAATGTACATGTAAATGTATTTTGAGATTTGGGTATCCTGCCACACTACCATACACATTTGTGTATTTTTGTAATGCAAAGAATGTCACAGTGAGTTGAATGCTGTGTTTGTGTCTTACATTGCAGAGGGAGTGTGTTCTGTGTCGAGGTGAATCCGATGCCGTTGAGGATCTCTCTCCCTCCATCACCGAGGCGTCTGAGATGACAGACGGTTGTTTCGAGTGACACGGACTGATCCTGGCTGCGGCTGATGACATCATGCTGATGCCATCAGCATCACAAACGCATGGTGATGCTTTCAGTACTAAAAGACACAAACATATGACTGATTCAGTGAATTTGTTTTAGAACTAAGAGGCTGATTTTACCTCATTTAACACAAGTTACTTTCAGCTGGTTCAGATCTCTATACAGACAGGTCATTAGTGTAAGTGTAATGTGTACAGTATGTACCCTGTCTGTCCATTGAGTGGTAAAGGTTTTGTTGACTCTGTCGTATCGCCGCAGTCAGAGGAAGCTCTGCATGCATCGCCCACTCTTGGTTGCCGTTGACGACAGTTTCCGTGGGCATGGCCAGCGAATGTCGCTTAGGAACATCCTTAGTAAGAGTAGCCAAAGACTGTTTTGCCTGGAACACACAAACAGATTTAATTCAATCAGGTCTGCTTCCTTATCCAGAGAGTGTTGTAAACAAGTGTAAAATGTGTGAAAATAAATGCGTAGTACTGCCCAGAATAACTGCTCCAAACGCTTCACAGTAGTGGAAGTCTGGAGCGAAAGTCAAGTTATTAATAGGCCCGCACAGAATTTTGCAGAAAATTCTACATGTGTAAAAATTTGAACTCCTACCGAAATTCTACATCTCTGCTTTCCCCCTGTGTTAAATCCCATTGTTTTTACATTTTTTTTTGACCATTAAAGGGGGGGTATAATGCTATTTTATGCATTCTGACTTATTTGCACTGTTAAAGAGTTGGATTCTCATGCTAAACATGGGCAACGTTTCAAAACACGAGTTTCTGTGCCAAAAATACTCTTCCAAATCCTCACGAACTCCGGGTTTTTTTTTTTTCGGGTACGGGCCTGAGTGGCGTAAACGGGGGCGGAATTCCTTGTACGGGCACTTCTCCCGGAAGGGCGCGCGCACACGTTGACCAGAGAGAAAGCAAGAGCACGCCCATCAACGCGCGTTCGGCTTTACGGAAGTCGTCAGCAGCGCTGCACAGGTCACAGGACTTCACAAAATTAACAATGTCACCAAAGAAGTGTGTTTTTGGTTGTGAGGGAAAGATAACCTTGCTTCCCAAAGAACCCAGTGTTCAGTGGAGCTGATAGATTTGTGCTCAAGCATTACATTGATGCGCTCTCGATATTTGTCATTAAAATAACCATAGAAACTGATGTTGAGTTGCAATTGCGTTTTTATTGGTTAAAATGAATGGGGAATATCTTGTGTTTTTCCGTGGCTGTTCGAGCCCTCAGGATCGGCGCTTATGGTTTCATAAACAAGGCCCATGCTCTACGCTGGATTTACAGATCGTTTGAAACTGAAAGATGGAGCGGTCACAGCAGTAATGATCCCGGTCATGAGTCGGAACCACAGGTGGTGAGTAAAACTGCTTCAAATGTCTGTTTTGTTGGCAATAGGCGCCTAAGTGCATATAATGTAAACAATACGAAAGTAGTGAATTCATAAATTCATTATTCATCATTCACTATACGCTATATTCATTATAGTGATTCAAAAGTTATCCATGGATAACGCGATGGTGTATTGCCTGTGTTTAAATGTATTTGTTTAGCTAACCATTGATAGCTTGCAGACGATCTCTACACAAAAGCTGCGCTTGCTCGTGACAGCTCGTTACTCTAGCTCCGCTCACGACGACACACACTCGGCTGTTTTCGGAAAGACTCGGTACGGCGTATGTATCTTTTATAAATATGATAAAACTAAAGACTTTTCGGCGATATGAAGGATGCTATACTACTCTATAGGTACTAAAGATTAACATGAGATTGGCAGAAACTGTGTGTGATACCCCCCCTTTAAATATCCATGAATTTTCAAGTTGTTCGTGTCTACTGAACTTAGAGTTATCTTCATGTTTCATATATATATATATATATATATATATATATATATATACACACACATACATACACATTATATATATAGCATATAGCTTTTATAGTTGAAATATTTATATAAAATTTATATATGATATATGAAGATTGTTTATATTTATAATTAATAATAATAATAATAATAAATATATATATATATATATATATATATATATATATATATAAAATAATTTTCATGTTTCAGGCAACCAACATACAGTATAAGTGAATTCTCAGTTCTGTTTAATACATTTTACCATTTTTAAATAATTTCTGCAAATTTCTGCACAATTGTCCCCACAATCGTTGCACTAATTGTAAAAAAAAAAAAAAGGAAAAAAAGAAAGAAAGAAAGCAGATTTCATGTCATTTCACACCACAGTCATGACAGACAACAAGCCCAAATAACACCAACACCATCGCCACCATGTTCTCCATTATCATTGGGTTAAATTGCTTCCCAAGTTTCTAAACATTCTAATAAACTAGCATGCAGAGAGGAGCACACAAACACAGTCATACTCACAGTGAGGGAACAAAACTGAACATGCTTTTTCCATTCCATATACACAATGAGTTTGTTCTCAAAACAAAATACATGTGCAACCAATAACATTGTCTAAATTGTGCATATCATAGAGGGATTCAACACTGCAGACCAATCAAAGAGGGACTTGGGGTTGAGTGACAGGCCTGGCTGATCTTACCGACACTGTTTTAGGTGATGCTGGTCTTTCTGGAGATCGAACAAACACGCGACTCTCTAGTTTCTGAGCCATAAAGTTACTCATCTGTTAAAGAAACACACACATAAACAAAAGCACCCACACACTACTCAACACTGAAGTTGAGCCACTCAGTTGACAGATCGTTTGAAGACACTCTAAACCCGACAAACACGCATTTTAAATTTTTCTAAACCCACTCAGCAGACATAGGAAATAGGATATTCTAATGTTTGGTAGCCTGTTTTTTTAAATTATGTTTATCTTACCATAGTTAGTTCAGCCTCCAGCTCCTTGATCCGGTTCTCTTTCAGGTCCAGTGCAGAGCGGAGTGCACCTGCATGTTCTGTGGCCTCTTTGGTTTGTCGACGTAGGTCCCACTTCTCCCGCTCCAACATATCCTTTTCCCTTGCCAAGACTCTCACTGCATCCTCACTCTCCTACAACACAAACAAGTTTGTGTGTGAATACTGATGTGTAGAAGTGGAAATTTAAGCATGTTTAAAGTTGCTGTGTGAGTATTAATGCATAAGATATGCGTGTATGCCAGAAAAATACTTTTCGGTGTTGCTCGTAGTTGCGTATGAAGTCTCGTAGCTGCTCCTCACGGCTCTCCAGTGTTGTGTAGAGCTGCTGCATCTGATTCACGAGATCAGTCCTCTCCAACCTCAAACGCTTCCGGTCTGCCTTCATTGCTAAGAGAAAAAAAAAAGAGATAGAGAAACAGTTATATAATATAATAAAATATATAATATATAATAAAAAGTTGCTCAGATGGACCCCTTTCGAAAACCACTAGACACCCTTTTAGGGTGCTTCAAATATCCTGTTATGTATTCAAGGAATGCAGCTTGTTAATATATTTTTTGAGTCTAAAAACTTTCCCATTTGATGGGGTTCTTGGAAAAATGCCTGACAATCTCTAAAGTGCTTGCCAGAACTTATGGGTTATATGTTTTAAGTTTGGAAAAGATATAGTCAAACCAAAAGTTATTCAGACAATTTTTATATTTTTGATATATTTTTTACTAATGTGTGCAGGACACTATAGTTCATTTATGTAAGTGAGGATAGCAATTTGGATAAAAATTTGGAACCAAAAATTATTTAGACACTTTGACCTGACCATGTTTTGCTTAAGTGTTATCTGACATAATTAAGATCATTTTTTTCTGACACAATTTAACTCTGAGATCTTGTCATATTTTATTACCATTTTTTAAACTATAGTGAATAAACTGTATTAATGAATGAAATGTTCAAGGTGTCTGAATAAATTTTGGTTTGACTATACCTTTCTATTCATAAAAACATTCTGAACAAGTATCACTGTTTCAAAAATTAAGCAACAAAACGGTTTTCAACATTGATAATAGGGCTGGGACAATACTATCGATGCATTGCGATTCGTAGATCGTTTCTGATATTTTCCAAATGCATCGCAAATCGATTCTGAACTTAGTCAAGTTTTTAACAGCAGATGGCACTCTAGGCTATTTTTTAAGCGCATACTCAAATGCTCACGAAGACGACCGCTCGTGTGTTTGGCTGAGTCTGACAATGTATTTGCACCTCAGAATGCTTTTATGACGCAAGATTAATGTAAACAGCCCACTGCGAACACCCTTGTAATTCGCTTCAACCTTTTCGAACTTTATGAATGATTTATTTTATAGAAGGTTCAAGTGGTGTGTGTAAGGAATTGGAAGGAAGCAGAGTACGGCAGTTTCTAAAGCATGCAGTGCCATCTGCTGTTAAAAACTAAGCTCAGAATCGGAAAATATCAGAATCGATCCGGAATCATTTCTCAATTCGCGATGCATCAATATATTGTCCCAGCCCTAATTGATAAGAAGAAGAAGAAGAAGAAGAAGAAGAAGAAATGTTTCTTGAGCACCAAATCAGAATATTAGAATGATTTCTGAAGGATCATGTGATGTGTGACGTTCATTCACTCCACCCACCTACATTTCCTGCCGGTACTGAGACTCAAACCCATGACCTTTGGGTTATAGAGAGCCCGACTCTCTAACCATTAGGCCACAACTGCCCCAGTTAAAAATTTTACCAACCCCAAACCTTTGAGCAGTAGTCTGTTTCTTCAAGTCGTATGATTATAGGTATAATTCATGTCCATGGCACAAACACCAAAGTTTAATACATAGAGTTATGGGTTTAAAATAAATCCTAACCCTGAGTATGAGCAATAGCAATCCTTACTGGAGGTCTAGAGAGCACCAATAATTAAAGAAAACAAACCAAAAAGAAAGAGAAAACTATATAAGCAATAATTATTCTCTATTGAAATGAAAATACTCATATTAACTTTGCAATGTGTTACAGTATAAAATCATTTTTAAAACGGTTCTGTGCTCCACTCCTAGTTTTGCACTCACAAATCAGAAGTGCTTCACAACCTTGACAATTATCAACCTTCTGCTCTGGTTTAAACAGTATGAATTAAAATCATATTCATGAAGACCTTACAGAGAGGCCAAGAGAAAACATGAAGGATATCTGTGATATAGGACAAAGATTTACTATTAATCTTCCCTTTATAATGGGGAAACTCAATGTTGATAAAATATTGCTGCAATGGATTCACCTGTCAGTGCAGTTATATGTAGAAATATTACACCTTAAAGATAATCTAAAATAATTTTTCATATGCTATTTGGATTGTGGTCTCGATCAATTTAAATACATAATACGGTTTCATTTGCATGTAACTGTTCCCATTTATACATGACTATTATTCTCTTGATGTCCAAGATGTCCATTTTCACACTCCAATCCGTCTCTCTCTCTCACTCCCTATTTTTCCTCTTCCAGGGTGTCTCTCTCTCCAGCTGGCTGTGGTTAATATTGTGTGATAACAGAGGCAGTAATTGACTGTTTTAGGTTGTTTGTAGTCTCTGCTCTGACTTGCAAATTGCAGCTCGTCTTTTCCAAGGACATTGAGTCCATTCACCCACCACTTAAAGACTCATTATACAGGAGCCAAATGGCACACAAAAAAAGCCTTTTACACACACACACACACACACACACACACACACACCTGGTAGGAGGTGGAGAGAGAGATTATGAATAGCAGTGAACATTCAGATCACTAAGGAGAGCTCTTCAATTTTCTCCCAAACAGTGTGTTTCATTAAATATTGGATGTTCATTTTCCATTAGCTCACACATAAAGCACATTATTAGTTATATGAGTTTTCTTTATCCCTCCATCTCTTGCTACAGCAGAAATGTACAATGGTCATTTCACAATGATGATTTTCATTACTGATTTCAGTAAGCCTACGCAGAATACTGCAGACATTTTTTGCCACACATATACTGTATATACACACACACGCAAACTCAGCACTGGGGTACAGTTACTGCTCAGATGAGCAAAGAAGACAGCACCCACAATGCAAAGCTGTTTAGGTGCAATTATCATTCAGGATTGCCGTTTAACTCTACCTGATCTATAGCATGTGAAACACAAGAACATCTATTCCTGCATTTCTGTCACAATGGGCTTTGAGGGTCATTGGAAAAAGTAGATTTAAAGACAAAGTCAGACCAAGGAGAGTAGAATCCCTCGATACCTAAACACTGAGAATATTATGCCAGTTTTGTGGTCAGTGCTGTTCTGATTACTTCCGCATTTCAAAGCTACAGAGCTGAAAAATGAGCAGCAGGACAAAAAAAAAAAAAAAAAAGATGAGAGATGAGGTGTAGGCCTTTGTTAAATTAGGACGCAACGTGACGTGACATGACATAACATAGGCCTGGTTTCACAGACAGGGCTTAGATTAAGCCAGGAGTAGGCCTTAGTTAAATTAGGACAAGTCGTTTTTTTAAACGTACCTTAGAAAAAAACATTACTTATGTGCATCTTTAGACAAAACAATGGCTGACATATTTTAGAATATGTCAGTGCAAGTTGCTTTCAGTTAAGACAGGTCAAATACACATTTTAGTCTGGGATTAGACTTAAGCCTTGTCCTTGAAAATGTAATATAATAATACAATATAATAATGAATTCAATAGAGTACTCTTATTCTCCATAATATTTATGAACAGCAAGTTGGCAGTTAGCACTAAGCAAGGGGTTTGCGCTTTTAGATCTATTGTATATTTCAAAATGACAGGTCTAGAGTAGGCTGAGATTTGGGGGTGAAAATTCAGGCTCATGGTATTCATTTCCTACCTTGTAATGCCTCCTTTGCTCTGTCCAGCTCCTGCTCTTTCTGTGTTAGCTGCACTCGGAGCTGTGAGACGGACAGCAGCTCCACAGAGCAGCCTCCTCCTGTCTCCTCCAGCTCACGATTCAACATCTCCCTGACCTGCTTCAGCACTGACACCTCCTCCTGCAGACGCACCACCTCCTCATGCAACAGCACTACAGAGAACGAGAATAATTGAACATTATAATGCATCAATGTTATGGTTTCCTGATTTATGTTGCTACTAAACAATTGAAGGTTTTTATTAAAATTCATATATTTACTATCATTTTGATAAGAAGTGGCATTCATTTTTAAAATAAATTAATACTTTTATTTAGCAAGGATGCATTAAATTGATCAAATGTGACAGTAAAGTCATTTATAGTGTTACAAAACTTTTCTGTATCAAATAAATGCTGTTTTTTAACCTATAATATTTATTTATTTATTTATTCATTCATTTTGCACTGCCTGCAAGCCCTAACCATAACTATAAATCACAATATGCCTGAAGAGGTTTATTGGAATGCCAATTATAATCCAGGACCAGAATTATTATTTTTTTCATCTTATAAATTTTGAAATGAAAGAAAATCCTTCAAAGTATTCCATCAATTTAACTTCACACTCAATATGCAAATATGCCTCCTACATGCATTCTGAAACAAGCAGATCAACTTTTGGGACACAAGCATGAGAGCATTCCTGTAATTTCTGCAGAGACAAGCTACAGAAACTGAGTGTAGGTAAAGGGTGAGCTGGAATGTCAAGTAAAATGTTTAGAAGGCTTTAGTGATAATGAAGACACAGAAATCATGCATCTACAAAACAAAATCATGCATTCATTAGCTACAGAATCACAAAATGTGCGCTTACTACAGTCTTTGAGCTTTAAATTCTTAAATAGCACTTCTGGATTTACACAAAGAGATAAGTGTTCATACAAACACAGTAGTATGTGAATAAAACCATAAAGACTATAAAACCTGTGAGGTGTGTAGCAATGTAAGGTCTGATTTTGTGTGTGTGGCATTCATAATGAGCTTTGACCCATGTCTGTCTGGCCGCGCTTATGTGTTTGAGTTATTGCCATATTCTGAAGAGTTCAGCTCAGTCACGTGAGAGCATTATTTGATGTCTGATTCATTCTCTATCCTCTGTGAGGAGATCATGTGAGTTTAAAAAGTACAACAATCTAATAAATATTCACATCACAGTTGGCTGGTATGGAACAGGTGAGGAATCCTGAACATCTGGTGTTCCTCCTTGCCAGAACAGGCTGTAGTCTTGACACAGGCATCTAATGCAGCTCTAGAATCTGCTTTAGTTTACTTTCAGACAGCAGATACAAGACAGCACTGCAGATCCGGCAGGCTGTATTACACGGATTAGAGCTGTAAGACCTTGGCATCAACTAATCCAAAAATGAGGATCTAGAATGCAGATGCGACTCTAGATTAGCTGGGTTCAGTGAAGGGTTACAGTTGGCTTTAGCCTGTAGTTTCTTGTCCAGACAGGAATTTTTGTATTGTTAAGTAATACATAAGGAGTGAGTTTTTACCTGGACTCTTTGTGCTTGCTATTTTTGGGCCTTTAGAAACAGGATATCAGATCTAATTTAAACAAGCTAAACAGAACACCCTACGGAAGAAGCCCTCAAAGAAGCAAATACTCCAAAAAACGTTCATTGCATGAAATAACAAAATATCAAACCAATTTGTATCTGGAAATGATGCTAAACCTTTATTCAGAAGTAGTTTAAAGGGGTCATGAACTGCGTTGTTTTATAATGTTTCCTGGGGTGCACTTATAATGTTAGTATGCTTTTAACATCAAATATTGTCATAATTTAGAAATAAAAGGCATTTTTCCTACCCTGATTTTAGCCCTCTGATTTGAACGCTGTTTTAAGGGGTGTGTCTGCTGTGAGACTTCAGTGTAAACGCCCACTGCTGTGATTGGCTAATATCTTTGCATATGAAATAGCTAAGTATTACCCTCTCGAAACTTTAAGCACGTTTTTACTATTACAGCTCTCAAGGTTAACTAATCATGAAAAGTGTTGATTATAGCATTACATTTAGATATATGGCATTATATTTAGATCGTGGCATGAAAGGTTGCAGTGATGAACACTGAAGCCGATCACAGACATGTTGTTCTGCACATGAAAGCAGTGATCTCGTCATTGCTTCTCAATTTCTGCACATTAACTAATGCTTTCATCATAACTAACAGTGCAAATGCGATGCAACTAAAAGATTCGTTGAATAAAACGGGAGTTTTGGCACGAGTCCAGAACTCAGTCACTGATAAACTCACGCTGTTGTTTGATTGACAGCTCCAGTGATTGTAAAGGGAGCATTCTTTGATTGATTTCTATATATAATTTAATCACTGTTTAAATAACAGATTATTTTCATCCTACTAAGAGAAACAACGTGAAGTTGACCGTTTAGTCACTGGTTTGATTTACTGACACATAGACAAAAAACATCTGACTGTACATGAATCATTACATATCAGATCAGGCATTAAAATTAACACAGTTACTTACATGTTGTTGCATTGCTGTCAAGTCCATATTATAAAATTCTGTTTGCAAAGCCTGCGCCGAAATGCAATTGATTTACCAAAGAATCAACAGTGAAATGTACCGAATACAAATAAATAAAGCTCAACTGAGACATTCATATGTCACATTCATCGTTCGCTGGGCCTGGTGTCAATAAAAGCTTTTATTGGACTAACAAGGAAGTTTTCAGTTCTGAAACTTATAGGATATTCTTATAGTACAATGGAGGTCATTATATATATATATATTACATATCAAAAGCTCAAAGAAAATTTGATTTCTCAATTCATGACCCCTTCAATTTTACTGAGCCATTTTTTCTGTCAGTTCCACTTAAGTTCCTTTTTCGAAATAAATACCACTTGGTTTCATGTTTTTATAATCAAGGCAATGACATTAATACATTTTAAGTGCGACAAAAAAAGAAAATAGAGAGAAACAGAGAGAGGCATGTGTGGGCTTTTTGTGCAATTTAAAGAGTCTTGAGTGTCTTGGCCTTTGAGGACACTACAGAAAAGGGCAGAGATTTGATAGCCACGCTCTGAAGAGTTTGATTAATTCTATTAGTGCAGTCAACCACAAAATGAGTCTGTGAGCCTTAGGGAGATGACTAGAAGAGGACTGATCATTGGGTTTTTAATTCAAATAAAACAAAGTAGTGAAGGCAAAAAAAAAGACGTTTACTCTAATCTCACAGCTCCCATAAACAGCATTTCAAAATATAACAGTGACTGTCCGCATATGTGTTACAGAGTCACATTTTATCAGATGAATATTTGCATCATACACATAAAGTTTGGACTTGATAATAAAGAGACTGCTGGCTTGTGATGTGTGTGTGTTTCTGTCCTGTAAAGCTCGTGCTTCAGTTTATGTACAGTGGGATGAAGTGATGCCAGGCCTGTCCAGTGTGATAAACTCCCACAGTTCCACCATGCTCTGTGTTATCCATCTTCTGATGGTGGGGTATTTTGATGCAAACCGCTCCACGATATTGCATCACTGCATGTTATGTCAGCTTTTAAAAATGAATTTTACGTCAAACAGAAAAAATAAATAAAAAATTAGTCCTGTAGAGTGACTCACAAAAATCATTTCAGGTAGTAAATAAGACATTTTCAAGCTTTCCTCCTACTATTAATTAAGTAATGTTTATGTGGGAGTACTTCAGTGTTCATTTACTTAGTCTTACAGCATGTAGCCTCCACATAATAAAAAGAGAGATATTTAGCATTACCGTAATAGCATAAAATAAAGCCAACTATATATATTTATATTACTGTATAATATAGTTATATAACATATTATATTTTAAATAACCCTATTTTTGTTAAAATGTTCTATTATTATCGTGCACACCATTAAATCTTAAGAAAATGATCATCAGCAACAATATAAATTTTTTTTGTACCCTTTACAAATATTTCCTTTAACTTAAACTCCTGATATTGTTAACTATCCAAGTGCGTGTGTGTGTGTGTGCGTGCAGCCACATGTGCGCGCCTGTGTGCGCCTATTTAAATATAAACACGCCTGATGATGTAACGGTCCATTCTGATGCTTCATTGCATTTACAAAAACAAACTTTGAAAACCACTTGAAATCACATCAGCCAATACATCATCTGAACACACACATAAAACCTTTCACTCTACCAGTGAAACCAGTCATGCAGCTACAAAGAAACTTTTTCTGCTCTCCATTCTCTCCAGCCTGAGGGAAGTGCTCACGATCACTCATTTACTCACCCGCATTCACCTCTCGTTCCTCGCTGGCATCTCCACCAAATCAAATGATTGGGACTAAAAGAACCTCAACTATCATGTCCTGAATGGAATTCAAATTCAAAAGCTCAAACTCCCTCTTCACCTGCCAGGAGCGACTCCCACTAGTTTACAGATATTAACTGTCCTCAGCATTCCCTTCTCTTTCTCTGCTTAAAAAGGAGGAGCTACAACTGACACCATTGTTCAACACACACACACACACAAAAACACACACACACACACTGTGCTAAAGGAAGAGAAGGATCTAAGGTCAAGGTGCAGAATTTCAAGCAGGTAATGACTCTCTTTTCAAACACATCCACACACACACACACACACACACACACACACACACACACACACACACCACTCTCACTTGCCAGATTCCGGTAAGAGGAAACCACACACACACACATTGAAGTTAACAATCAACAACTAACACACTGTTCTGAGAATAAGCTACAGGAAACCCCTGTTATTGGCACCTATCTCCAATCACTTGTTTTTGTCAATCAGTTTTGATCCAAGTATCTCAGCATGTAACACACTAATTTGGAAGATGGCACTTGCTCAGTAAAGATCAATTCCTGTCTAAGAGAAAGAACTGCAATTGTTTCACTTTGTGAGAAATTTACAACAAAATCTGATGCTGAAATACACAAAATATTTTTGTCAAATATTTATCTTCTGCTTTTAAATTCAAAATATTATTAAATTATTATTTCATCTCTCGGTTAAAAAGTTAACAGAAACATTTCATCATGGCTGTGACGAGATTCAAAACTAGTCATGACATCTACATTTTAAAGATTCAATTTTTAAAATTATAATGAACTATGTCATCAAAATATCTAGTTGAACATATATATTTTGGTAAAAACGATTTCATACATCAGATAACTATCAAAAATACAGTAAAAACAGTAATAATGTGAAATATTACAATTTAAAATAATAGTTTTCCTAAAATATATTAAAAATAATAATTTTTAATATATTTTAAAACATAATTTATTCATTTGATGGCAAAGCAGAATTTTCAGCATCTGAATTTTCAGGTCACACAATCCTTCAGAAATCATTCTAATATGTTGATTTGGTGTTCAAGAAACATTTCTTATGATTATTATTAATGTTGAAAAGTGTTGTGCTGCTTAATTTTTTTTTTATACCACGGTAAAACATTTTCTGGATTCTTTGATGAATAAAAAGTTGAAAAGAACAGCATTTATTTGAAACCTAAATCTTATTTAACACTATATGCCTTTATTGTCACTTTTGATAAATGTAATGCATCCTTATAATGCATCCTTGTTGAAAAAAAAAAAAAAAAAAAAAACTTACTTTTGAGCGGTATTGTACAAAGGTCTCTTACCGAAAATACCCCAAATGGCAGGCAGATTTGTAGTAGTCTGTCAGTTATGAAGGTTTTTTTTTTACATTTCTTCACTTGGCAGATGTTTTTCTTAAAGTTACTTTTTTATCAGTTAGTATCTCTCTTGGGAATCAAACCTATGACCTTGGTGTTGGCAGCATAATGTTGAGCAGTCTAGCAAGCTGTCAAGCTCACTAGGTCACATGTGCACACAGACTCACTCATATTCACTCAGGTACTTACAAACCAAAACTGATGCACACACAAAATCTGTGTGCCTGAATATAGCTGTGTTGCTTTTCAACACTGAG
The DNA here is from genome assembly GCF_019924925.1 of Ctenopharyngodon idella. Classification (NCBI taxonomy): domain Eukaryota; kingdom Metazoa; phylum Chordata; class Actinopteri; order Cypriniformes; family Xenocyprididae; genus Ctenopharyngodon; species Ctenopharyngodon idella. Next base: position 17,974,992 of record NC_067227.1, read on the forward strand.
CTAAATTTTACAGATCCCTCAGGATGATTGTCAACACACACATTACACCTGTCAACAGAGTTTACACACATATGCTTAACACACAGACAAACATACACAAAGGAATGTAAAGTGTGACTAACTGCTGTGCCAACCACACCATAGCCAAAAGACAAACAACTGCAGACTGGCATCACCTTCTGACAGCTGATTATTCTAGTCTTTGAGTCACAGAAACAGCAGCATTTACACTTATGAAGTATAATAAACAAACTCGCAAAAGCCAACATAAGCCGACAATGTGACACAGATAAAAAAATCATTTTAGTTTTAAAGAGAATAAAAGAGTGATAAAAGAGGAGAGATTTGTTTAAGAACTGCAGCTGCAGTCATTCCCTCTGTGGAGATGATGAATCAACTGATTCATAATTTATAACCTTTGATTCATGAAAGCCAGTGATCAGAGAACCTCAATCAATTGAGTCTCTAATAGTCAACCTCCAGTCAGGTCCAAGAAAACACTGTAAGATAATACGGTATTGTCTCGCTATCACTTATCTCTCTCTCCCTTTTCTGACATGTTCGGTACTGGTGAAGGTGTTCAGTCTCGCAAAGCCAGACTGAACCACTGACATAACGTCTGGTCCAAACTGGCCAAGAACCACCATGTAAATAGGTAAAGGTCATCTGACTGACCCAAAGTAACTAACCACACTTTTTGTTGATTTTAGGTGCTGTAAAGCAGAAACCCCACAATAACAAGGCATCAGAGCTGTGGCGCATTTGGCTGTGCACATGCTCAGGATGCTCAAGAGGGCTGTCGGCTCATGGGAAACAGGTTCAATCCGGGTCATGTCATGTGTTTTCCACTGTCATGTAAAAAATAAAGGCAAAAAAGCATCCTCACAATCCCCCCAAAAAACAAACCAACAAGCCGGCAAAGAAAATAATCTTGCAGCTCATTCAAATGCACAGCAGTTCTCACTATGGTTGTAAAGACAATGATGAAATTACCAGAAAAATCTCACAAAGCTCACAAGGGCGGATTCACAAAACATTCTTAAGGATAAAGGATAAAGATTTTCTAACTTAAGAAAAAAAAATATATATATATTTTGTATTCCCAAAAACTTTTAAGAATGTTCATGTCTTAAAAATGTATGTATTCATATTCCCGAAAAGAATGTTCTTAAAAATCATTGTAAATAACTTAAAGTTAGGTTGACCTCTCAACCTTAAATACCCAAATGTAAGATGTTTAATGAATTTATTGGGTTGTTTCAAATATTAAGCATTATAAGCATAACACTAGCTACATACAAATTACTACCAGGAATGTGGACGAATACACCGATCGATCGTGATTACTACTCTAGCTAGAACTAGCGAGCAGACACAGATACAGGACGCATCCACACTAAAGAGAGTGCAAGAAAGACAGAGCGCAAATGAATTGGAAAGACAGCTGCATCTCGAGACAGGCTCTGTTAAAATAACTATTTTAACACGGCGCATTAAAAACACGACGCTGAGTGATTAACTCCCGTCAAGCCAGTTGTGACGAAAATAGTCTGCATGCTTATAATGATATCTATGGAAATCTGCAGGGAACACAAAAAGATGGAGAGAATGTGAGAAATAGAGGAGGAGATGGGGAGGTGAAGGGATGCTGGAAGAATTCTTGCTGGAACGGCACAAGGACTGCTGCTTATACAGGCTCAAAATGATGACTGACTAAATGATTAGGCTCCTCCCGAACCTATGTTTGGAACTTCATTTAATACTTTTATTCAGCAAGGATGAATTAAATTGCTCAAAAGTAATAAAAAAAACTTAACAAAAATAAATAAATAAATAAATTATATATATATATATATATATATATATTTCAAATGAATGTGGTTCTTTTAAACTTTCTATTCATTAAAGAATCCTGAAAAAAAATAACAGTTTTCACAAAAATAGTAAGCAGTGCAACTATTATTTACGGAGCCACGCACATGACACGCAAGAAAAAAAATTAAATTGTGCACGCGATTTACTATTTCGTTCCCTCGATTTATAAATCATGCGCATGATTCATAAATCGAGGGAACGAAATAGTAAATTGTGCGCACGTTTTAGTAAATCGAGGGAACGAATTAGTAAATCGTGTGCACGATTTAGTAAATCGTGCACATGATTTAGCCTACTATTTTTTTCCTGCATGTCATGTCCGGGGCTCCGTAGTTTTTAGCATTTATGATAAAAAAAAAAAAAATTATGTTTTTTGAGTATGAAATCAGCAAATTAGAATGACTTATGAAGAATCATGTGACCCTGAAGACTGGAGAAATGGCTGCTGAAAATCCAGCTTTGCCATCACAGGAATAAATAACTTTTTTAATATATTAAAACAGAAATACTGTTTTACTGTATTTTTGAACAAATCAATGCAGATTTGTTGAGTATAAAAAACAACTTCTATTTTTTTTTTTTTTAAATCTTACCAAGCTCAAACTTTGAATTCGAGTGGCGTGATTGCTAATGAACGTCATCTGTGCGCCGAACCGGTCACGATCTCACGGGGGAGCTTCGGAAGCATAAAAAGACAGTGAAGGTTGAGAGAGGACCAGGCCTGGATTTTACGTTATGCTTTTATGTGTGTGCAGCAGTCGTCCATGAGGGGCTGCTGCTTTTACTTTCGTTTTGCATTTGTTTATTTTATGATTTATGAAGTGTTTGAACGTTTGCCGGTTCCCGCCTCCTCCTTCCCTGAACATACCTTGCTACATATAAATATGTGCATCCCGATTCTGGACAAAGCCAATCAGATTGGTAATTATGATTTTGAAAAAAGCTCTATTCCTTTAAGTGTGCAGCCTGATGTTGAGACTAATGTGTGTGTGTGTGTGTGTTCATCTTCCAGCTCAGGAAAATTCACTCTCTATCTCTCAGGCGACGCCTCATAGATCACAATCTGACACACACTCATTTTCATTCCACTTGTCAGTGGTGTGTTTTAGTGGTGTGAGAGTGTTTGTGCTTATCTGGACTTTGTTTCTGCTTTTCAGCGTGTGCACTATTCTTACCTTTATCTAAAGATGTCTCCTGGAGAACAACGTCACCTTTTTGACCAAGCTCTGTCAAAGCTTTCTGTCTTTGCACCGGTGCATCTGAGAGAGAAATACACAAACAAAATAACATTAGATTTATGAAGATTGTGTGTTTGAGCCGAATTCACTCTTCTGACTTCCTTATGATAGCAATATATGGATGGAAGTTCACATTTTAGTGAAATAAATGTCTAGAGTTCAGCTCGAATGACCTCTGTTATCGGCAGCAGTGTATCTCACCTCTGATCCGGCTGAAATATCACACCACTCACTGCAGAAGGAACTGGAAGCATTTAACACACAAATCAATGACAGAATAGAGGCTTAGCCACTGGATGCTTGTTATAACGCCTTCCGGATAGATTTCAATGCTTAGAAAGCTTCTTTACCTAATTAAAATGAGCATAATCTTATAAAACTAAATCACTGGCTTTATTCTGCAGGGCAAATGTGTTTTCTCTATCTCTCTCTGAAGATGCTTTCACTTGCGTTCTCTGATCATCCATCACTCAATTTTAATTTCAGCACTGCCGGATAAGAAAACCTGTTCAGCAGGTGCACAGTGTCAAAGATCAACATCCTTCAGATGAGTGTGATAAGATCCTTCAGCTGTAGCGACTCAAAACACTTACACATACATGTACACACACACTTGAAAAATATTGATTTCGTGATTGTGAGCGACATAAAATCACTAAAGTGCTAAGTGTTAAGACATCTAGTTTCCTTTGCTCTCATTCTCTCTTCAGTCTTTCTCAAACCCTTTAGCTGTAGAAGACTGTTGAGCATTATATAAAAAGCATTTCTCAACATAATGTCTGAGATCACTAGTAAAAATGCTTCTTTTTTTTGAGTTGTTCTAATTTAATACAAATGTTTTCGGTACAAATTATGTTCTCAGCCTAGCAATTTGAGTGGAAAATGTTCCCTGTCTCTGTCTCTCTCGCATGCTGAGTTTAACAGATCAATGATGAATGGATAAAATGTGTTGTTTCCCAGACAAAGCGACAGAATCAAGATAAAAGAGAATGAGGGGGAGGAATGACATGTCAAACTAAGAACAAAATGCTAGCAGAAGGAAACGTAAAGCAACTAAATCTTTTAAATACAGAATATGAACATTGTTCTTGTAAATCCTTGAAACAACATCCTCTTAATCAAATAAATTCACATCTCCATAACCATCCCGTCACCATGGGAACCAATTGGGAGGACTAGAGAGAGTTTAAATACAATCGGTTCACTAAACAGATCTGACATTGCTTGTGTGTGCTCTGTGAGGATGTGAAGTTTGAAACATCTCATTCAGGGGTCAAAACTCCTCTGTCTCTCTGACAGAAAGTCTGGAGCTGAGTCAGGATATGACCAGGGGTTGCTAAGCAACTAAAGCCAAGGTAACAGCACCCAAAACACATATGCCTGTTTCAGACAGAAGGTCATCAGAGGGGCCTAAATTTGGAAATAGGAAACACCTGTGGTGCAAAATACTTTTCCACGTTATGTCAAGTGAAAACAGCAATTGATGCACTGTAAAAAAAAATATCCTGTTAAACTAAGTTAAAAAATGGCAACTGTGTTTCCAGAAATTCACCATAAAAATATGGTGACTAGGTCTCAAGTTTTATGTATATAATTACTGTATACAATACTAATACCAATCTATCTGAACTACCAAAATCTGCTTTTTACCTTAAATGTGTACTAATAACCACAATTAAAAAAAAAAAAAAAAAAAAACAAACAAAAAAAAAAACAACAACAACAGGTGGTAATCTAAAAAGCCACATGACTTATTACAACATGGCCAGTCAGGGTTGCCAGGTTTGCAAAAGTTCAGTTATTGGAATCAAAAACATTATTGAGCTCTATCAACAGCATCTGTGGCATTACCACAGAAAATCCTTTAAAATAGCTTATAAAAACAAAGAAAAATGTATACAGTAATGAACTTACAACATGTTTCTTTTATAAAGCAAATGCATCAAGTCTTAAAGGGAAAGTTCACCCAAAAATGAAAATTAGCCCATAATTTACTCAAGCCATCTAGGCCTGTCGCGATAGTCGATATATCGACTTATCGCACGATATATAGACATGACCTCGATAATTTTGTTGACGCGATATATTGCCCATTATGTTTATACAAAAATAAATGTCACCGACATTTTGCCGATCGCGCTGCCTCTGTCATCTCGTCTGCTCTCCGAGGCGAAAGCGGGGCTCAGCTCCTTCATATACAGAGCTGACTTCGACAGGCGGAAAAATGCGCCATTCGAGTCGTCATAGTGTTTTCCTGACAACTACAGACAGTTTGGAAGCATAAGTGCAAATGCACTCAGTTTCCGCAATCCACTGGAGCAAATATAAACATGACAGCGCGAAATGGTGCACGCTCACAGCTAGTTTCACACAGGACGCGGCAGTCGCGAGGGTTTAGTTCGTTTTCATAGAGAACGCGTTTTTGCATTCCACTACGCCGTTTTTCCATGGAAACATGTTTGACTGTTGCACTCGCGTCTTTCGCTGCATCTCGTGCATGACGCGGCGCTCAAGTTAAAAGAAGTTTTTCAAACACGCCTCTAGAAGAACAGATACCTCAACAAGACATATCTGACTGCTAAATCTTTGTCTTTGTTCATATGGACATCTGACAATAGCGTGTACCCTTACTTTACTGAGAAAATAAGGTCAGGGAAAAACCTTGTAGATGGAAAATCTCCATATAAGTGCCTTTTGTGCATTTGCAAGTGTTTTTTCTACTTGTTATTTTGCAGTTTTTGTTAGCAAATGTTTATTATTTATTCAACATTATTATGTTTTTTGACGCTTCAATTTCAGTAGCTATTTAAATATTCTTAAGAGTTAGGTTCATTGTCATTTTAAAGTGTGTAGCCTACTTGCATTATTATGCTGTTATATTATGATTATATATTCAGTGGCATGAAATGGTCTTAAAATGACAATAATATCGCATCTCGCAATTATTTCTGGGGCAATATATCGCACAACAAAAAGTAGTTATCGTGACAGGCCTAAAGCCATTCTAGGTGTATATGACTTATATCACTTCGCTTCAGAAGGCCTTTATTAACCACCCGGAGCTGTGTGGAGTACGTTTTATGATTGATGGCAGCACCTTTTTGAACTTCAAAATCTCATCCTCCAATCACTCCCATTAATAAAGCTTGGACAAGACAGGATATTTTTAATATAACTCTGATTGTGTTTGGCTGAAAGAAGAAAGTCATATACAACTAGGATGGCTTGAGGGTGAGTATGGGGTAAATTTCATTTTTGGCAGAACTAACCCTTTAAATCTAAAAAAAAAAATATTTGCTTGCACATAACAACAACAAAGACTGAAAGTTATAGATGCACTTTATTAAATAAGTTTGGCCCTTATCAGAAATAGAATACCTACAATAAATGACAAAACCTATTCAATTACTTCCTAACCATGACTATAATAATGATGGTTAAATCAGAGTGGACCACTTAAGAGACTTTAGACTTTAAGGGAATATTAACACAAAATAAAAGGAAGAAAATAATCTTGCCAGTGTCATAAGCAACCAATGAAACTCACTGAATGAGATGTTCATGGATGGGACACAAACGGGTGAAAGAGAGATCTGTTTAAACCGATCAACTGAAGCTGAGCTGATGGCTTGTACATTCCCTGAATGACAAGCGATCAATGTTGCTCCCACAGGCGTGTCTTCAGGCTTTCATCAAGCTGCTATGTGCTGAATTTGAATGCGCTGCTGATTTTAAAGTGTAGAGATACCACCGTGAAAAATGTCAGTGCTTTTAATAAAGTCTTTAGCTTTTTTTAACCTCCCGGCTTTAATGGCACAACTCTGCCAGCCCAATCTTCTCCTTGATCAGTATACACATATGTGCAGAGCTTCATCATGAATCCCAGCAAAATAACATCCAGAGGCACGGCAATGATAAACACCTTTAACAGCTTAAATATTGGAAAACTGAATTTTGGTCCTGGACATTGAATAAGAAGCTGGATTTGAATTGAAGTCTGCAACTGCAGTGTAGAGTACAATGTGTGTGATCCAAAATGTATAAAACCCTTACCAAAGAATTCCAGTTGTGCAGACAGAGTTTGACATCTAGCTGTAACCTCTTAAACCTCATTGGTACTGTAGGCAGTGTACAGGGTTTATTTCAGAAGCATATCATCTCTGAGTGCTGCAAATAGCAAAATACACACACACAAACTCTCTCTCTGGCTGGTAACCCCATCCAGTCGTTTTAATGCCAAACGGTAAACAGATATAAGCTAGCTCTCGACATCTGTGTTTAACATTATAGTGAACACTGGCAAACACCAGCACACACAAACTGTACCCTTACAACTCAAACATTAACAGAAAAATGTTTATGATTTGTGTAATACTGAACAGACTGTACAAATGATTTGCTTGAAAAATCTACACAAATTTATTTTTCAAAACTCCATATAATCACACATTGACATTCCAAAGTCCCAAACCCAAAGTCTTTTGCTACATAATATAAAACAAACATAACTGCCTAATGTTACAACAGTGCAAAAGAAATGAACTGAAACCCCATCAGAAATACATTTAAATATGGCAGAAAATGCTGCGCATTCAAATGTGGCTGATCAAACTACATGGTGAAGAGCAAAACTCACATGCTCCAGGGGTTAGTAACTGTCACTGTGTGAATGACAACAAATGCATTTCCTTTGACACAAAGTAACAACTCACTTTTTTCCTCTGCTTTGTAGCCCAGCAAACGTGAAAGAGAGAGAGCGAGAGGCAAAACTGTCCTGTCAGCTCCTCCAGATCTTCCATACTAACAGAGCAGGTGGAATATGACACTCTCTGAAGTGCGTGTGTGGGGGGGAATAAGAGTGAAGTGAGTTCATTGAGAAGTTTAAAGCTATGCTGTGCAAAGGTTGTACAGACTGCCCCTTTACACCTTCTCACATATATACCTTTCACAGAGATTCAACCAAATGTGTTATATTGTAACTGTACTGATAAATGTGAAGTTCGCTTATGCACGTGCTGTATACAGGATCCGAAATTAAAATGTTTACTTCTGTACTTACAATCATACTACATTGAAATTGAAGTCATCAAACGTAACTGTAACAAAGTTCAAGTTCAGGGAAGGAGGAGTTAAACGTAACTTTAATCATAAAATAAACAAACAAAACGAAAAAAGTGGCATCGGCCAACTGCGGCATACAAGCATTAATAAAAGCTCTGGAGCTCCTCAATATTCGGTTGTTAAGTCTGACGTCATGCTGCAGCGCTTCCGGGTCCAAACGCTCTATTTCATACCACAAGAAAACAACAAATGGTGCTAATATACACACACGATGTGGTGTAATACTTCCAAAAAATTATAATCATAACCTTTATCTCCATACCAAAATCCCAGATGGCCAGACAGTGATTCATCTTTTATAAATCATTAAAATATTAATGTCTGTGACGCTGTGAGCACGGAGACTGTTGTAGACTGTAAGTATTTTAAATGTTTAACTTTAGAATGTTAAATGTTTAATATAAATAAATAGCGCTCATAAACGGCCTTGGAGATGCCATTCTCAAGTGAAACGAGTCGAGGCTTGGACCCAGCAACAGCGTTCCTTACGTCACGACTTAACAAGCGGTTAGGACTCGAGACCGGTGTATCGTGCAGGTGTCTCTCATTAGCATTAGCTCCACCGGCCTCATTCCGCTCCCACGGCTCTCGGCCACGCCCTGCTTCATACCACAATAATGTTAAGAAATCTAATACATTAGCTCAATCATGAACATGATTTCTGCCTGAGTCCCGTCGGATTGCTTTCCATCAGCTATGGAGGTGAATATGACAACTCCCATGATTCCATGCTCATTCACTTAGTCATCAAGCTATGCCTTTGTTATTGTTTTGAATAAGTGACCTCTAGTGGCAAAACTTACATACTGTGCCTTTAAGGCCAGTTGGATAGTACATTTATTAGGATCTACAACATAGTCATTTGACAAACAGCAATGAGTCCATTAAGACTAAAGATTGCATCCTATAATTTTTATCACAGCTATAAAAAGGATCATTGTTATTTGTTGTTATAACTGTTTCAACCAACAAATTGGGTTAATAATTCACTGCAGTTTCCAGCTGAAATGAACACTAGCAGTGACAGTAAAACACCAACAACTTTTATTCCTTTTCACTCAAATTATTATGATTACAGGAACAGATTATTGATTAATAAAGAGTTATTTTTGCACGGTTTCTTGCACAATACATTGCTATGACCCGAAAAAAATTCACTGCATCATTTTTATTTTTGCTGCAGTTTAAGCAAGAGACTGGCTCATCGTTTCTCAGAAACATGTGAGACAAAACCATTTACAAGCCATAATTTTTTTCCCCCCACAAAAATAGAATTAAAATGTATGACAAATACAGTTTCATGGCACATAAGAAATATTTATGGCTGGTAAATTCTCAATTCGCCATTGACAGGTGTGGAAAAAAAAAGTTATTTTCAAACTTTGACTACATTCATGATTTATTATGTTTAGATACAGCCAGCCACACACACATTCATTCAAAATGACTCATACAGAGATCAGGTGAACTGCAATGCTCTTGAGGAGTAAACAGACTCAATCATGGGCATTAGAGCAGCAGGATGTGCAGGTGCCAGGTGACCTAAACACCTTCAATACGGTGATAGCCAAACATATCACCAACACAGCAGTAAAGATTTATGAGTGTTCATCGGTTCAGCATGCAAGTGGGTAACTGTGAAAAAAAAGAAAATGAAAGAAAAAGACAGGGAGAGAGAAAACGGACAGATAGACAGGGAGAAAAAAGAAATGTGGTACGTGTCTGTCTGAGATTGCTTAATAGATGCAAACGGCAGAGTGAGTTGCAGCAAAAGATAAAATACTCTCAATTTGTTGTCTCATGACAGACTGTCACTTTCATAGAACTTCCCTTTGCAAAACAACAGGTTCTATGTTCTATAATGCAGTGTGTAGGAGTCTTTAAAATCCTACACATCAATCCAGTAGCAAGCAATAATATTCTGTGTAGTTGTTGACCGATATGAGTTTTTGAATAGCTGATGCCGATATATGGAGACCAATCAAAAGACTTTTTAAAGTTTTTGAAAGATGTCTCTTATCTCTGTTCACAAAAGCTGTATTTATTTGATCAAAAATAAAGGAACAAACAGTAATATTGTGAAATGTTATTACTACTATTGAAAATTTATAGTTTAATATATTTTAAAATGTAGTTTATTCCTGTGATGGCAAAGCTGAATTTTCAGCATCATTACTCCAATCTTCAGGGTCACATGATCCTTCAGACATCATTCTTATATGACAATTTGGTGCTTGTGTAAAATTTCTTATTATCAATACAGTTGCTTCATATTTTGTTTGGAAAACATGTTTTCATGATCCTTTGATGAATAGAAAGCGCAACAGAACAGAATTTATTTTAAATAGAAATCTTCTGTAGCATTATAAATAACTTCAATGTCAATTTTGATCAATCTACTACACCCTTGCTAAAAAACTTACTGATAGCATATTTTTGAACAGGCCATATATAACTTAATTATACTAAATTAAATATAGGCAGAATTTACATTAACACTTTTTTTTTTTTTGTGAATTTAATCAATATTGCATGAAATATGTGCCAGTAATCTCAAAATGATCACTAGCACATACATAACTCTGCCCTTGGAAATCATGAATCAGTCTGAAAGTTCACAAAGGTCCATAACTATGCTGTGTCTCAAGAACAGCAAATCAGCAAAACAACTAGCTAAAGTAGCCACCAATACAAAACACCCACTGGCCTGGCCAGATGAATTTACTGCTGAACAACATAGATTGAGTCAGTCATTTCAGCACACTTATAATCAGGAATTTTTTGTTGTTGTTTTGGTCTAAGGCGTAAAAATAAGCGAGTCACAAAATTCTTGAGGTAAGAGGGAGTGAATATCAACAAGGTACAAGATTGACTCTACATCATCAGAAAATAGAGTAGGGTCACAAGTCACATTCAATTTCAATGTATCTATTTTCTAAATGTATGTAATTGATCATATTGTGAACAATTCATCAATGTATATGTTTTTTTTTTTTTTTAAACAATCTGACCTTGTAATGTTTAATCAAAATTTCATAATTGGACCTTCTGAAGAAAAAACAACATGCAGCGGTGACATATGCAGGACTTTTCTAATTATTTAGTCCAATGAGAACTGAACTGAGCTGGATGATGGCATCACTGTTTTCTGCAGAACTGCTTTATAGATGAAATGAACTAGTTTAATAATTGATGATCTTTACAATGGAACTGAATCAACACTGAACTGACTTCAGCTGAACAATGACACTATTTTCTTTTAGAGTTGCTGTACAGTCAAAATGAACTGTTTGCATCATTAAATCATTATCCTGTAATCACTGTAAAGCTGCTTTGAAACAATCTGTACTGTATAAAGCGCTATATAAATAAAAGTGACTTGACTTAGTGTACATTTACATGACAACAATGTACTAAAAGCGGAAAAGTTTTTCCTTTGCATTTTTTGATTACAGATGACAACGCTGTCAAAACAATTGCTGTTCACATGGAGCCGTGAAACGCTGTATAATGCATGCCAGGCCAGTAGTCGGCGATGTCACTTTGTAAAGAAAAACTATATGCGCCTATAGACTGAACACGTTATACGCATGCACGCACCGTTTTCAAAACTTTATTTTTGTAGTTTGCACAGAAATGATAATGGCATCATTTTCAAAAACTTGCACTTTGAAACCCCTTCTCAAAAGTTTGTATTTTCAGGCCCCCAAAACACAGTTGTCATGTAAATGAACGGCCAAAATGCATACAGAGTTTTCCGTTTTTATATGAAAACGGTGTTGTGTAAACGACCCCTCAAACCCGCTCTTCACCTTTTGAGTGCAACGCCCACATTTCAAAACCCAATCGACAACAGATGCATAAAACCAAGTACTCAGTCTCCATTTTTTTTAAATTTTTTTGATAATCCATTACACTCAGATGTACGCAATATGGAAGAAAAGATCTGTTCTATTTCATCGCAACTTTAAACAACATCATTCCCAAAGAAAGGAGCCAGAATCACAGGCCAGCTGAAACAACAGTTAGCACCATCAGGAATTCAAGTAGGATCAAATAAGGAGAGAGAGAATGAGGCATCATAGATTAGTTGAGAGCACATCCTACTCATATGTCTAATAATATTAGATTAAAACTGAGCCCGGAACTGTCTCTAACTTGATGGTGGTGATTTATCCTGACCTTTAATGCTGCTTTACTGCCATTTAAAGCCTTACATCTTAAATTATGGTGATTCCTTTTGATCCATGGAAATGGTCTTTATGAGTGAGCTGAGCTCTTGACTGCTTCAATCCAGCTACTTGATCTGGATATATGTCGTGATGTTTCATCTTCTGTCTTGCATTTAAATTAGGCAGTTCACACGTCTGAGGGATGAGGATCAGGACTGCTTTCAGCCGGCTCCCATCCCAGCGCGCTCACACACATAAAACACCTGTCTATAAACACGCTCTTGCTGGGATACAAACAACTAGATTTATTTAGCATTTTAATAATAGATAGACAAGCACATGGAGAAACGGCCTTATGAAAATATAATCACTTTTATACAACGCAACATAATCGAAACCTAAAGAGCTAATGACCCCCTTAATAGCTCATTAATGCCAGCAGGATAAACTAAAAGCATTGATCAGCTGGAGTGTGTGCAGGCGTATATGGAGAAAAAGGAGAAAAGCTTTTAGCTGCATTATCAGTCCTCCCCTTTGTGATGTCATAATGAGAGAAGATTGCCTAGCAACCCACACTGCTGCCTAGAGACCGATAGATGGGGAATTCGAACTTGAACAGCCCCTATGACATAATCTAAAGATGAACACAAGCTCACCTGCGTGGAGCAAATCTTCTGTTGGTATTGTCTCTCAAGACTTACTAAAGCAGAATTACTACAATTACTTTGTTAGTGATTTATCATAACTAATAAGCTCAGATTTGCTATTCTCAAATGTATATGCAAGTGTAATTCCCAAAAAAAGAAACAACCAGCCTTCTGTACGAGCATGGCAGCCAACAGCTGTTACATCAAAACAATTATGCAGCCAGGCCATTAAGGCAATTTAGAAACATCAATAACACATAAGTCAGATATATGGCGGCCAAGTGCACTTAGACACATCCTTTGCTGGCCATATTGGGGAAACGCTCTATAAACATCATCTTTAAGCAAATAAAATAACTCAAAATCCCATAACAGCCCATAGTTAATGTAGATACTATGCCATAACTGGGAAAATAACTACTAGCAGACAAGACTGTGTGTGTGTGTGTGTGTGTTTATTTGTATGCGTTTAGCGTTTCATTCATTACCAGCAGGTCTTTGTAAGGCCATCTGCACTGCTACGCTCTCTTCCAAGAAATAAATAAGCACTGTTCTCATCTACACTGACAGGCCCGTGTCTGGGCACATGTGTCCGTGTGATTTTCCATCTTGATAAGTCATTATTTTGTCAATACACATGTCCTGCATTCTGACATGTGGCAAAATGACACAAGCAACAACAAAGTCCTCGATTAGCTGATAGAGCAGCTTGGCCAGACTGAAATAATGTGGCTTAACAGGCACTAGCACCATCAAGGTCATGGGTTTGATTCCCGGGGAATACATGTAATGATAAAATATATAGCCTGAATGCTTTCTAAATCGCTTTGGATAAAAGCATCTGCCAAATACATAAATGCGCATACAAATAAATTGCATCAAGCGACTTGGCAAGCCAAACCCAAAAGAGCCTTTCCTGGAGTGGATGTGGGACATTAGACACAAGATCACAATCTGCTGAGCTCTCAATGAAGTGCTGAATGAAATCAGAGAGAGCTGCGGATAAGAGCCTCACAGTGATGCTCTGAGTGTCAGCATCCATTCGTGGTAATTTTTTATAGAGGAACAGAAAGATTAGTGTTCTTTTTATCCTTTATATAAGTAATTTTATAACCGCAATGTATGTAATGTGCTTATACTACGGGGGTTGTTGAATGCTCGAATCTGATTGGTTGACAAACGTTCTAAAAGATCTAAACGTTCTGAACGATTGGTTGACAAATGTTCACGGCTAAAGTAGTTCCAGGCAGGTCTTGACCGTATTACAGTTCCATATCACTTCACCAAATTATTTCAGTTATTCAAAAGGTCTACAACAGCAAAAGAACCAAAACCCACAATGACACTGACCAAGCAAAGAAATACAGTATACAATAGGATAAAAATTACAAATTATTGTCATGGTTTTTGCTACAAAATAAGTTTTATTATGTCCTGAAAATACATACTCTTTCTCCTGCTCGCTCTCACTCAAACACAGACACACACAGTACTGTACGGACACACACTCGCCCAGAAACGTAATGTCTGTGCTGCTTTGATGAATTAATCAGTAAAATAGTGTAGAAACTTAAAAGCTACATGACATTTCTCACCAGCGAGGTAATAATCGTGCAGTTCTTGAGGTAGATAAACTTACAGTTTCGCTATTAGTAGAGACACCGCTGCCGAACACTGTTGAGAGACGCACAGACTCAGGTAGGCTAACTGAAATATGCTTATTCTCTCTCTCTCTCTTAACTGCGTTGATAGCTGTATTCGTATGCTATCAATGGCTCCTTTACTAGCTCTAAAATGACATTTTGGAATTAGCAATGGAGGCTTGGGATGAGATGCGTAAGAAATTAGTCCCACACACAAGGACAAAAACCTGACAAATGTCTTGAAATACAATATCTGAACAGTGTCTTGAGGTGTGATAACCGTAGTATAAGCGGAATAATTGACTCCGGGCCATTTAATTATTAGAAAATAATGCACACCCTTACCATTACCACCTCAGGTGTGCATTATTTTCTAATAATTCAACAGCCTGTCGTCAATTATTCCATACATAATGTACAGTTAGCCAGCATAATCATAAAATAAACATCCTGTGATGTACATCCTGAAAGGGTTTGTTTTGCAATAACTACTGACTGACTGTACATTATCCCGCTTGTTATACAGCTGCTTACTAAATAATTAAACAAATATGAAATAATAGGGTGGCACAGACAAGATCAGTCAGATATACAGTTAAGTGATCATTATACAAATTGAACACCACACAAATGACCAAACAAATAGCCATGTGATAAGTGCACACTGGAGAAAAAAAAAAAAAAAAAAAAATTATATATATATATATATATATATATATATATATATATATATATATATATATATATATATATTGTTATTTTACAGTAAAAATATGACAGCTGAAGCAGTTCACAATTAACAGGTTTTTACTGTCACATTTTAAAAACATTTTTTATAATGCAAGCTGGATTCATTCTCATCAAAACATACAAACAGACTAACCTTGTATGGTTGTGTAACCTTGTATGAAAGTGTAAATTGATGGCCGCAGGTTTGTACGGTGAAACAAAGCTTTACTGTCACTTCAGGGCATATTAAATGCATCAGCAGTTATCTGAGATTGTTGAGCAATTATAGAAATCACAATCCTGATTCATCATTGTGCCCTTAAGCAAGGCACACAACCCCAGGGTGGCTCTGGCCTACAGTAGGTTGCTTTGGATAAAAAGCATCTGTTAAATGTTATGAGCCACACCAGCCCAGGGTGTCCACTCCACCCAGTGAGCGCAGGTGGATCTGAAACGGAGAATCACTCTGAACACCCAAGAGACTCAAAACCAAAGCCAACCCAAGCTACGCCACACAGCAGACAATCAGAAGACTGACCAATCAATCAATGGCTACAACAGCAAACAGAATGGCAGGAGAGCAGTATATGCTCTCTCTTTTGTAGTGTGGTACACTTAGTCTGTCAGCATTAATGGAAAAATGAAATGAAGGGCCATTTCCTGAAACATGAGCAGTGCTCGATTACATTACTTGGGTTCTCAGTAAAACAGTTTATCTTGAGGATATCTTGTTTAAGCAAGGGAAATATCTAAAATGCCGCCAAAAGTGACAATGGCCAGATGCTCAAGACATGGGAGTTAAATTTGGTATTTCTGGATTGGTTATGTAATATTTCATAATGTCTAGTCATGGGTTTTGACAATGTATCATTTCAATTAACTGATTCAATTGTTGTTAGAAAAAAAATGCCATTAAAAGGTTAAAATTTTCTACTGACAACCAATTACAGTGGGGCAAATATAATAAAAAGTTGACTTCTGATACCGAATTAAAACTTGATGATGAACAAACACTCTCTCTCATAAGTATTTAAACATACACAAGCATTATGTCCTGACACTTTCACAAAAAAAAACCCATAGGCTAATACAACTGTCCAGAAACAACCAAGCTGTCAGTGAGGAAACTGAAAACAGAATCACCTTACAAACACTCTAGAATGAATCGGAGGAAAAGAGAGAGAGAGAGAGAGAGAGAGAGAGAGAGAGAGAGAGAGAGAGAGTTTGTAGCAATTCTGTCCATTCACTCGAAGGTCACACAGGTAAGAGATATAAGCGGTCACAGGTGCGGTTTCTTACCGTGGTGGTTCTGTTGTTGTTGTTGTTGATATTCCTGCGGTTCGCCCGGTTCTTCCAGCTCGCCGAGTTCCGCCAGTCTGTGACCGGTGGCTGTCAGCTCCGCGCGCAGGTTCGCCACTTCCTGCTTCGCGCACTGGATCGCGCCATCGATCCGCTGCGCGAGCTGCTTATTCTCGTCCATCATTCTCCGGATCTTCGCCTGCGGGGAGAATCCACAGAACCCACGGAGCGTGTCATATCGCCTGCTGCATCATAAGCACACTAAAATCCCATTCTGTCCTTGTGCTCTCTTTTATAAGCTCAAAAAATCCCCCAAAATCCACAAGGTGAGAACGGATATTCAAAGTCCCATACTGTTCAGTGTTTGGACGTGACTGTCAGAGAGTAAGATAAACAGAGAGAGACAGGGAGTTTGGAGAGAATGAAACAGCGTGCTTCACTAAACGAATCTTTCCGCCGCGCGCTCTCGTGGAGAGAGTTGAACGCACAAGAGACTCCAAGCGGCTCTTTAAACGGACTGTACCATCTGAGGAAGAGAGGAGGAGGGCACCCATCTAAAAGAACGTCACATTTGCATCATAAACTAACTAACTATTTATTTATTTAACAATATTGGATTTTAAAATAATTTAAAATAAATAAAAGTACACAATTAACTAAATAAATACATTTGTTTATTTAATTGGGGGTGAATTCAAGTTGATTGGAACACTTTATCCATATTTATTTACTTTAAATAATTTCATTTTTAAATATACAAAGGAGAAATGAAAAAGTATATAGCTATGGTATAACATAATAATATAAGCTAATAATAATAATATAAGCTAATAATAATAAAACAATATTAGTAGTAATGATAAATGGTACAAATATTAAATGGTAAAAAAACAACAACACTCACTTAATAGTTACCTTTTAATAATTAGTTTTTCTCCTTCAAAACCCTATATCAAATATAATCTTTGATAGGCTATCTTAATTTAATTGTATATATTAAATTTATTTTAATATGTAGGTCTGTATGACTGAGTGAATGCATACCAGAGGAGATGTGCATGTTTTCGGTGTATGTATGTATACAAGTTTGGCTACACTTGGCTACATTTGGCTACACTTGTGTGTAGCCAAACACAAATATAGTGAAACATGTGAAACCTACTTGTGAGGACATTTGAAGTGTTCCTCACGGTTTGAGAGGCTCATAAATCTGCCAAATTATGTTCCTCTTTAAATCTAATAAAGCGAGTCAGTTTCTGTGAGGGTTAAAGTGTAGGATATAGTAAATGTTATTAATGTGAAATGTGAAAAATGTGAAAAATATTGTATCTAGAGAGACCCTCACTAATATGGCATATAAGGTCTTTATGTGTGACACTCATCCTTACTCATCCATCTCTTACCTTACATACTTCATACCTCTTCCACATACATTTATTTGTTTTATGTCAAACTATAAGGGAGAAGAGGATAAGCTGGCGCATTCAAAGTGTTTGTGAGACTTAGGCTACAGTATGTGTGTGACAGAGAGAGAAAGAGCATATGTTTTGTTCTAATGTACCCACTCAAATTCTTTACTTCAATCATCTCTGAGATGGCAGAATAGTGTGGTTTTGGAAGAATGGTATGAATGTGTGTGTGTGTGTGTGTGTGTATGTAAGGAGGTTCAAAAGCCAAAGCAAAATAAAGGACACATTTCAAAAATCCCCTTTACACCACTTTCTGCTTTTCTTCATTCCTCTATATAAACGAAATAATTCCACATTAATGTGAATCCCAAAAGCTTCCTGATTGCGGTCAGTACTGTCACATCTGGGTGGAACCACAATAGATCATCTGCTCATTCTCTCTTTCATGTTAATCACAATGTCGTAATGTCAAACTCTGTGAAACTTGGTTTAAAAGATTACTGACCACACCCAAAGGCAGTAACAATCTGACAACATCCTCTTAACCTTCTAAAAAGTATTCTAGTGGGATGATAGTTCAATATTACCTGCTTTTATTGGAAAGCTAAATCATGGCTGCTGCCATTGAATTGGTTTTGTTCTTTTGACATTCATTCACTATAGAATGTTTGCATACTATTCTTTCTACTTCAGCAGTATGTGGAATGTGTGCACAGTATGCACAAAATACTCAGATGACCTTCTGCATTTAATGTAGTTCCAAACGTAGGTTCGGGAGGAGCCTAAACATTCAGTCCTGTCAATCATCATTACGAGCGTATATAAGCAGCAGTCACTGTGTCATCCCAGCGACAATTCTTCCAGCATCCCTCCTCCTCCCCTATTTCTCTTATTCTCCCTCTATGCAGTACTGTTATAGGGGGGTTTAACTCGGAGCTCGAGCCGAGCCTCCTTCGAGGACAGCAAGCCAAGTTTGTTTTACCATTAATCATTCAGACTGAATGGGCAGGCGAACTTGTGAAATACTGTTTATCAGTGCAGTATCACTGCAATTTGTACTGTATCCCATAATGCAATGCACTGAATCAAATCCCTTTAAGGCAAGTCATTTCACTCGGTGGCCATCTTTGAAAAACCTATCGGGCAGCTATTTCAGACCTGCAAGTACAGCTTCAATCTCTTTGATTGGGGAAACATCAAATTCTCCAAAGCTGTTCACCAAGCTTATGATTAAATGTCATATTTGAAATCACCAATGAAATCTGACAACAACTGTCTCATAAATTTTGTTTGTAAACGCTCAAATCATAACAAAAAAACTGCATTTTTCAGGCTGGACCAGCCAATGCGCATGTGCAGACATAAACTGACTGTTTCTATATCAACCGGAACTTCTAATGGCAGCTCCAGTGACACAATGACTTTACCAATTGGCGATTGGCTTTTTTATTTGGAAGGCGGGACTTATTCGGCCATATTGCACGTTGCACTTTCTCCCATTCAAAGTAATACGAGCACACTGTCTTTGTAAATCTAAAGTCTTTGACTGAACTTGACCTTCTATTTCCAAAATGATGAATAATCTCTGATTTCTAACATCACTTTCTTGACTCATTATTTAATCGGACTGCCAAGAGGTTTTTAAAAGACATTTTTACATAAATATTTTTTTAATTGAACAAGCAAAATGATAATGTCATCATGTGACAACAACGTAGCATACTAATCCTTTTGTTTTTTATAAAGGTCACATTTACTGTTGGTCTGTGAAATTTCATTGGCACAATTCAGTCATTTCAATAGGAATCTGCACAATCAGGAGTTTTGCATAAGGGCAAGATTTCGCTTGATCATTTGAATTCACCACACTGACCAACAGAAATCTGCTTGCTTTGAAAGTGACTTCTGTGAGAGCTGTGCTTCATGCATTACTACGCTATTGACAATGGGCAATGAATCTTTTTGCCCACAAATTTTTGCCGAAATGTGGCTGCACCTTAATGTGTTCTGTTGCACAATAATAGCAGCTAGTATACAGTATTGCACAGTATTCAGTAAGCAATGACGTAGTATTTCATTCCAAGTCTTTTTTCTATGTTAATTTAGTCCCACGTCCCTGAACAATGTCCTCACTGACCACATCCCTCTTAGGATGTGTGATGCTGACCACCGGCTGAAAGTAATTGCTACTCACATGGATGAATTTATTAAAAAAAAGAAAAAGAAAAACACTGTTAAAGAGAATGAGAGTAACATATAACTGCAGGTGAGCAGCACACTGTGTGAAATATAACACATGCATTCAGCTTGTATTTTGAAGCAGATGACAACACCTCCCTCTGTTTATGACATCACTTCCTCCAGGCTGCTGTCAGAGCAGTGTGTGAGGGTGACATTCAGCTGTCTCTCTCAATGTGTTTATTGTCAGTCACTAACGGCGCCAAAAATCCCTGATGGAGGACTGTTTTCCACTGACCTCTTCAGTACTTGTAACAACTGCAACACTTAAAGGGGTAGTTCACCCAAAAATGAACATTCTGTCATCATTTACTCACCCTCATGTCATTACAAACCTATATGATTTTCTTTATTCTACGTAAGACATAACACATACATAACACAAAAGAATATATTTTGAAGAATGTTGGTAACCTAAACAAAAACCACTGAAACATTTTTTTTTAATATATTCTTTTGTGTTTCAAGGCCTCAATGTACTTCAAGCAAAATCGTAGAACAAACTGGTGTGATGTCATTATATCCCGAAAAGTTCACTTCAGCTGGTAAACGTTGTGACAATTACTATTGGTCTGTGGTGATTACATAATAGGTAGGTGTACTCGGAGGCTCTGCCTTCTTTGACATGGAAATCTTCTCTGGTTCATTTCTTCTGTTCAGACCGTCGAGGTCAGATGTGAGTAAAACATGATTGCACTGGAAATTTATATTGGAAAAATTGAATTTGTAATTCTAATTGAAAGTGACACTGACACTGTTCATATTTAATACTGTAAAGCTGCTTGCTGTAAAGCAATTTTTTATATTGCTTTTGAAGTGCCATATAAATTAACGTAATGGGACTTGACTGGAGAGACAAATTGCAGAGCTAGTGCAAACATCCACATTGCTTTGATCAGATGATTTCTTAACTGCTATTTTCTCACCACTGTCATTTTTTGTGTTCATTTTTGTTACTTGAAAGTGTACATCCAGCAGCGGGATGTTCACTGACAGTATTCCACTACTCAGATACTTTAAACTTCTTTTTACCCCTAAGCGAAGAACAAAAAAGAACTTCGCAGTGAGTATATTGGGGCCTTAAGAGGTGACAGAATTTTCACTATCCCTTTAAATGCTTTCAAATCCCAGAGCCAGAGTCTCTCATCCAGCAGCTGTTTTATAGATATGAAAGATCCTCACCATTTGAGTTTTTCATCATGCCTGATTTTACTTACTACTTTCTGGCTTTGCTGTAATGAGATTTAAAATAAAGAATGAGATCCCATTTTTCTTATTTACACTTTTTGTGTAATCTCCTCTGGTTTTCTTTGTCTTCTTCTCTTCATGCCCCTCTGAATCTTCCTCTCCCTTGTCCTTTGCCCTCTCCCTTTCTCTCCGTCTCTCTCTCTCCGCTCTGCTGAGCAGGAAAATGAGGAGAGGAGAGACAATTAATGTAGCTCTTGCACATCCAGACACAATAGACCAGCCAGACCCTCGCGCATACACCTATCGAGACACTTACTAAGCATCTTGCCCGATCCCAAACTGACTCAGACTTAAAGGGATAGTTCACCCAAAAATGAACTATCCATCCATCATAAAAGATATCCACACGGCTACGGGGGGTTAATAAAGGCCTTCTGAAGCAAAATATCCATATTTAAAACTTTAAAAACTAAAATAACCAGCATCCAGCAGATGGCCGCATGCACGTCAACTTACGCCAAAAGAGTTAACCCCTGTGCAGCTTTGACACCTCTTGCTGTTCAAACAAATAGGGCTGGGCAACAAATTCAAGCTCCTCTTCTACTATATCGAAATCCTCTGACATTTCTCTTTAAAAATTCTCGTTTTAAATTTCTAATTTGTGACCGGTGCTTTGTTTTGCTCTCTCCTCTGAGCTTCCGCATTCATCAATATAAGTTTTTAAAGTTTTAAATCTGGATATTTTTCTTACACAAATGCATCACTTCGCTTCAGAAGGCCTTTATTAATCCCCCGGAGTCGTGTGGATATATTATGATGGATGGTTGCACTTTTTTAGGCTTCAAAATCTCATCCTCTATTTACTGCCATTATAAAGCTGGGAAGAGCCAGGACATTATTTAATATAACTCTGATTGTATTCATCTAAAAAAGAAGAAATATACACCTAGGATGGCTTGAGGGTGAGTAAATCATGGGGTAATGTTAATTTTTGGTGAACTAACCCTTTAAACACAAACCTGACACACATGCACGCAACCACTAAAACAATTTGTTGTTGGAGTTTGAAGCGATCATCCGAGATGGGCTCATCACCATGGTAACAGCCGGCCCTCTAATGTCAGTCAGGTGTTTCTTTGGTGACCATGTGTTTCTGATTGGTTGGAGGCCTTCTGGGATATCAGAAGCAGATGGCATTATGGGATACGTTAGTCATTTGTGACATGTGCCCTCTGAGAACCAGCTGGGCCTTTGCACACTGACCAGTGCGTGTGTGTGTGTGGTGAGTTAGGCTTGATGAGGAATAGCAAATTGACTCTAGCAGACCTTATCAGTCCCCCAGGGACTCACCGGTGAGATTAGTCTGGACCTTGCTAGGTCCCGTCTAGGCCTGATTCATACTGAGGGTCATCAATGTGTAGCGTGAGGCTTGAATTGGCAAGGTTTTTAATCATCAAGTCATGATAAACCTTGTAACCCTATTAAAAGCTCACTCGAAATAAATGTGTTGATGTGTGAGAGAACGGCGTGAGAAGTGAGCGTGTGCTTCGGGTTATTAAAAATTGTAGGAAGAGGACAGGAAGATGGCAGCAACATTATCATTTCCAGCCCCCCTTTGGCCTTGAGTGGCAGGTTGGCTGATGGATCTCTGGTCTGGGAAAGGGGGGGAGGTTTCGGCTCATCAGGGTTTGATTCAGCCAGGAGGAGCAGATGGGATAGGGAAATTGTCTGTCCAACCACACAGACAACAAACAAACATACTCACACCTATACTGGAACATTCGCTTTCACAATGACCAACACAACATTCTACTGCATATTTTTTGGGAATTTGACTAATTATAAACAAAAATATAATGCTTTTGAAAGAAATCTTTTATGCTCACTAAGACTTCATTTATTTGATCAAAAATAGGTAACGCTTTATAATAACTTTCATTAGTAAATCATTAACAAACATTATATAATGCTTAACAGATCATTAGTTAATATATATTCACTTACCTAGAAATATGATAATATGCGTGTTAATGTTTACTAATGAACTTATTAAACATTACCTAGTGATTAACAGATCATTATTTAATGTAAACTGAAATGCTTACAAATGTCAGTTATGAGGTTAACATTCATTAACTCATAACCACAGTCTGTAAAGGTGACACATTTGGTCTTTGTTTGTTTGACTATTACTATTTATTAACACACCATTTACTAATTATTTGTTCATGTTTTTGCAGGACCCAATCTAAAGTGGAAACTAGTCATCATTTGTAAATGTTTATAAAGATTTACTAATTATAAGTACATTTAAAAACAGTCGTATTGATGACAAAAAGTGTCCCAAATGCCCTGAATTCACCCTATTCACACATTTTTACAAATCATTTATTAATCATTAGTTCATGTTTTGCAATACCCAATCTAAAGTTGAAACTACTCATCATTTGTAAATGTTCATAAACAATATTTATGGCCATTAGACTTTTAGCTGCTGTAACAATGTTTGTGTAAAGGGTTAGTTAGGTTTAGCTAAATGTTAGCTAAAAGCTTGCTAAAGACATAACTCACATTTTTTGTATTTTTTGTGCAAAACGTTTTATTATATTAGTGTACTATTGTATATCATTAAACAGGATATGCCGTAATTCATACATTAAGAGGAGAAAACAAATCAAATTTTCAAGAAAATACTTTATCAAACAATGTAATATAAATAGATTAAACCGTGTGCCTTATCAAATTGACCCTTGTGCACTTCTGCCTCTTTAACCAACCCTTAACCTACCCATACCACCAACCTTACCCGCATTACCTCAATGGCAGCAAATATGTTCTGTATTAACAAAAGCTATTAATCATTGTATAACATCTGTTAAAATCATTTGTAGATTTTCATGATCATATGAATTTAAACTTTACTTACATTTGTAAGCATTTTAATTTTCATGAAATAGTGATCTGTTAATCATTAGGTAAGTTCATGAGTAAACAAGCACATTATCTCATGTTTCTAGCTATATGAATATGTATTAACTAATGATCTGTTAAGCATTACTTAATATTTGTTAATGATTTATTAATTAAAGTTATTATAAAGTGTTACCCAAAAATACAGTAAGAACATATATAAACAGTGTAAAATAACTGTTTTCTGTTTAAATATTTTTTAATGTAAAGTGTTACTGTGATGGCAAAGCTTCAGCAGCCATTTCTCCAGTATTCAGTGTCACATGATCCTTCATATCCTTCAAATAATTCTAATATGCTGATTTGATCCTCAAGAAACATTTCTTATTATAAATGTTGAAAGCAGTTGCCCTGTTTAAAATTTTTGTGGAAACCCTAAATCATTTTTTTTTATAGGAAGTTCAAAATAACAGCATTTATTTGAAATAGAAACCTTTGTGATATTATAAATGTCTTTACTGTCCCTTTAAATTATTTCATGCATCCTTGCAAAAACACTTTTGAACGGTAGTGTCCATAAAGTAATATTGTATATAAAATATACATAAAGGAACATAACTGGCCATACTTGTGCGTTGAGCTGCAGATGTGTCATGAGTGACATGGCTCTCTGAAGTGCTTCTCTTTTGATAAGCAGTGACACCTGCTCTTCATCTTCCAGATTCTTCCTCCACCCATACAAAGGAACCTTCTCGTTCAAACCGTACAGAGACTGACCCTCTGCAGAAGAACAAGCGTACATGTACATTCAAACATAATTAAAGCACTAGCATATAGATAAAAAGAAGCCTTGACACAATGGATGGCAGTATTAATGCTGACAGTCCCTGAGTGATCAGTGTTTTCCATTTAGACTAAGCTGAAGTTAATTAGCATTTAATTTCTGTTTAATTTAATGAGTTTTAAATTAAGTTAAGCTTTAATGAGCAGCATCTAGGCCAGTAGCAGAATCTCCTTGTCACAAAGAGACTGAATTCTCAAAGGGAACAGTACACCCCCACAAAAATAATGTAATTATTTACTCACCCTCATTTTGTGGCAAATGCATAAAACTTTCAATAGTAGAACTGTTATTGGAATTGTTGTTGTTAGTAATGTTTAGAAATAGATTTGTTTAAAAATACTTAACTTTGCTAACTATGAAATATATAACGTTTTATTAAAGGGTTAGTTCAAACAGTTGATGGGCCCCATTGACTTCTTTAGTATTTTTTTAAATTTATACTATGGAAGTTAATGGGGTTATTCAACTGTTTGGTTGCGCATATTCTTTAAAATATCTTCTTTTGTGTTCAGCAGAAGAAAGAAATTCATACAGGTTTGGAACAACTTTAGGGTGAGTAAATGATGACAGAATTTTTCATTTTTGGGTGAACTATCCCTTTAATTTTCTTCAGTACTTCACATTTATTTTGAATTCACAATATGTAAATCATTTACAGATTATTCAGTTCAGTTATAGTAGATGACAATGTGTCATACAACTGAAATGCATATAAATCTTAAAAACAGTTTTTAGTGTATTTTTGTTTTTTTGGCATTAATAAATTAAGCAAAATATTTTAATAACATATATAAAGGTAAAGTGACCTTTTCATATGGACCTGCTCATATTAATAGCACTGAACCCAAGAAGCAATATCCACAAAAGGGCATTTTATAGCATGTAAATGAGTGAAAGTTAAATCTGAATTGTACAACTGAAGGAGCAGCTTACACGTCAGAATTTATTACACCCTAAAACATCTTCTGAATCACTTACGGATCACTTCATAAATATACAGACAGACTTTATTGCCTTTAGAGTCATATTTTTCCTCTCACATCTTTTATGGTCTCAAAGTGGATTTGCCCTTTACTATCAGGTGTAAACATAGAACCAAACCTTAACACACACATTCATGTCTGTCGAAAAGAAAAATGTGAGGAAATCTTTCTTTTTCAAAACCAATTTGAAAGATCATTTTAAATGTGTATCTTGTGTCTGTAGTGAGGGTTACAGATCACTACAGCTTTAGGCATTTCATTAGCTGATGGCATATGCTTGAGTGAAATTAAACCACTTATCTTTTGGAGTACTTTAATAGATGCATGATAATTAATCTTGAAACAATGCTGACAGGGAGAAGGACGACAACATAGGCTAAATGTCACAGAATACTAGCATCAGCACTGTCAAGAGACCATATAGGCAAGAAGATTAGTTCGGAGCAAAGCTTTCTTGTATTTCTGATATCAGATGTGTGACTCTGATAAAACAGACATGTTTGACAGCCAAGATTGACTGTCAATCCTAATGTTGAACCACATCTCTCATTTTCAGCTGCAACAAAAAGAATGTACGTGTACATGCATCTTCACCACCACTGAAAAACAGATCAAATACTGCTACTGAGTCATGATACACCACTCTTTGTGTACTATGATCAACATAAAATTATACTCACTGTGCTAACAGCTGATGAGGGAAAGCAAATCTGTGGGAAATGCTTAGTTTGCCTTGATTGTAAGATCACTTACAAACAGAATAAAATCTGTTTATATGTGTGATTATAGTAATATAAGTACCTATGCATTTTTGTAATTCTTTGCATTTTGTATGGAAAAAATGTTTGCAATTTACTTCCGTGACGGCGTATCTGTATAGTTACACTGAGGATTTATGTCGCCCTCTAATGGTCATATGTCACTAAACGAGAGCAAAACGACCTGAGCACTGGATTCCTCAAGATACTGCCTATCATTCCATTCCATTCCAATCCAATCCAATTAATCATCTACTATTTATGTTAAACATCAGGCAGTCAGGAAAAGTGAAATATAAGGTAGTAATATACACAACATTACACCATTCTGCTGTAGCAACACAACTTCTGCTTCTTCCATTAAATTTTGCCTGCAGAAAAATCTTCCTTTAATACTCTTTCTCACCTCAAAACAAGTGTAAAGAGAGATATTTCTACTGTGAAATTCCAAACAGCAATGAAGACACATTTTGTACAGTTAGAGAAAGTGAGAGAGTGATAGACATCTCTCACAACACAGACGACAGGGTTACACCAACAGAAATTATTTTAAGGGAAAAATCAAGTAGAAATAGCTCATTAACATTTTACAGCGTTTAATGCTATTCAGTCCCTGTACTGAAGTGTTTGAATGTGTGTGTGTGTGTGTGTGTGTGTGTGAGAGAGAGAGAGAGAGAGAGAGAAAGAGAAAGTAACACAAAGGTGTCAGACAGACTATATAAAGCTTCTGATATAATGAGAGCTGACACCAAAGGTCAGAAAACTGAAGCATCTCCCCTGTCCCTCTGTTCTTTAGAGATACACAAATAATCCACTGCAGTGATGTCAAAACGTCCTGTTATGTTGCATTTAAATGATCTGAAGTGAGGGTCCTTGCGATACATCATGTTTAACTGCTGCCCTTTGGTCACTGCACATCTGGGCAGAAGGCCCTGCCATTGCAGGGAAATGTATCCAAGAGGCTTCTGCTGAACTGTTCCTACAATGCTCAGGGGGAAAAGCCCGCAGGGTAAATGAACGGAGTGAATGCAGCCAGGCGAATGAGTGTGCTGACATCCAGCATCTACAGAAAGTACAGAAACCGCAGCCTTGGAAAGACAATGTGCGTGTGTGCAATAATCGGCCTCATCATTTGTAATCACAAAAGTTGAAGAAGTCCACAGGAAAGCTGAGAATAGTGAAAAATTAACATTCTTGCAGTTTTTCTTTTGCCTCAGCCAGAGAAATCAGGCTGATGCAGACCTTGCACACACACACAAGCAATCAAATGAAACAACAGCCCCTCTCTCTCTCTCTCTCTCTCTCTCTCTCTCTCTCACTATGTTTCTATTTTTTTCTTTTTCTCAGGCTAATTTGACAGTATCCTTGAAGGCTTGAGGTCACACTCTAAAGTAACAATCACTATGTCCAATCAGCATCTCAGTCTGTGAACAAATCCAACACAAACTTACATAGCAAATTAGCCACAAAACAACCATCTATTCTGAACAGAATTACTTTAGAATTCCGGAAAAACTTTACAATGCGTTTATTATATAATGTACAATGGGATGTTAGCATCTCATGAACTAACAATGAATTTTACAGCATTTATTAATCACTTTGTATTTAATGATATTGATTTATTTAATTCATATATAATCAGATGTAACCAAGACTAATAAGCTATTCATTATTATGTGTTCACGTTGTCTAATTATAATAAATAATGTAAAAATAAAACATGTATAAAAATGAAAAAAGTGCATTAACTAATGCAAAGTATAAAACCTTATTGTAACATGTAAATAACATTAAATAAACAGAAGGAAATTGAATTTATAGAATTATTGTAGTATTAGAGTAAACATAAATATACTGAATAAATAGACAAAATTAAAGTAAACAAGAACCACAGAGCAGTTTTTGCCATCACTACAAATAATGTTTGAATGAAAACAATAAAGATGTTCAATTATCATAGTGTTTTATTGCTGATTTCTTTATATAAACCTCTCAGATGAAACAAGAAGTGCACTGCAACACATTATGGCATGAGATGAATTTGAGTTTGAAAACAGATACTCACTGTCTTCTGTCTGCTGTCTTTGAGGACCTGTCACCTGATAGAGGCTCGGAGGAGCCTCTGCCATCCTGCTTGTGGCTCTATGAGTGTGTGAGTTTGTTACTAGTAAACATTGTTATATACTATTAAAATAACTGCTTTCTGTTCTGCTCTTATTCATACCCCCCTCCTCTATCTTTCTTTCCTTCTTTCTTGGTATTCTGCTCTCTCTCTCTCTCTCTCTCTCTCTGAATTACTGCATGTAGAGAGAGAGAGCGGGCAATGCTGCTAGCATCTAAGATCACTGCCCCTGGGAATGTGTATGTGAACATATTTCTGTGCGTATAAGAATTAGGGGTGAGTATTCATCCCGAACCGTCACGGTAGGCTACGGACGTCACGGTTCGGTTCATGCAGTTAGGCGACGAATATAGTAAGTCACAGGCGATCCACACTCCAATCCAGAAGGGGGCGCGCGCGGTAATGCTTTTTATCCTAACCAATTTTAACCAGCATTAACCACCAATAATCGCAATGAGCTCAGTGTATTGTTACTTTCGATAAGAAACAAAGTGTCATCTTTCAAATTCTGTCAATTTTATCACGAAATTCCAACAATAAATGGCGTTTTGACGCTTTTTGATGTGGCGTGACAGATCGCTGTCTCAGTTCAAACGGCAGCGCGGAGTGCGAGTGAAAGCGATCATCCCTTCCTCTTCACTACTACAGAATGAACATGAATGAATATGAAGGTATGTTGAAAGATACAGTACAACTTACTGAAACGTATCACGTCTAGTGTAGTCGCTCAATGAGTGTTTCAACCGCGGAAAGATATCAGTAAAACAGTTTGTAAACAATATTTCACGTAGTATTACATTTACCTCAGAAAAGCCATTCAGTGTCAACAGCTTGTTAGTTCGCTAGAGAAATGAACTGTTTCGCTAAATATATGCACTATATTAGCCTTATTATATTTTACTTAACCTGTTAGTTAATGTAAGGCCTAAATAAATCCGTCATGATGTTATGACAGCCACTGTGTAAATGATTATATTTCAACAACGAATTGGAGAAACAGAAGTTAATGCAAAAACTGCCTTATGTGTAATTTACATGTTTACTTACCTTTATTATAGTAATGTGCAAGTAAGGGCTCCCTAATAGTTTACAGCATTAGCAGAGATAGATTTTTTTATCCTTAAGAAAATTTTAATTGAATAAATTTAAAGACAGAGAGACAGTTTGTTCAGTAAAACATTGTTTAATAAAAAAAGAGAAAAAATAGTTTTGTTTTCTCACCCTGCTGTACCGAACCCGTACCGAACTTTGACTTCAAAACCGTTACACCCCTAATAAGAATCTTTTCTTCAAGTGACCCTTCTGCCTTTCATTCTTGGCTAAACTAATTTACTTTTCCTCTTACTTATGAGATGGGTAGTGTTGTTACAATACAATACAAAAGAATGTATTGAGATTATAGCATATTGCTAATGCAGAACACACTCACTCAGACACACACAAAACACACACCTAGAAATTCCCATTAAAATGAAGGGGGGTGGAGGCATATAATGGGGGGCGATGTTTTTTTTTTTTTTTCAAATAAAAATTAATCAATCAATCAATCACAATGCAGACCGCACACAGATATGAAGTGGTTAAATTTGAACACATTTACAATGCAGAACAGCTGTAAGGCCATTCTAGTGGCAATAGTCATGAAATGCCTTTTTTTCCCACAAGAGGTCAGAAGAGGCACCCAGTGCATGATCTATTGTGTTTGTTTAACCAGCATCAGTTTAAATGTTCATTTTTTGCCTTTTTGCCATTTATTATATTATGAAATATGTTGACAGAAAGCAAAATTGGAGAGAAAAGGCAGACGGGATCTGGAAAAGTCAACAAGCCTGGACTCAAACTCAGGTTTCCTGATGCGCAAGAGCACCATATGTAAGCACACTGTCCATTTTTTTTAATTTTTTTTTTATTGAGAAGTGTTAAAAGTCCAGTACAAACATAATACAATAATATTTTTCCACTTTAAAAGAAAAATTCTTTACAAGGCTTCTCAATTTTAAACACTTAAAAACATCATAAACTAATTTCACAAAAAGCTTTCCATTACAACCGTGTTATAAATAACGAAATTTCTTTAAAATCTCTTTAATACAGACATCACACTCTTAAAGATCTTTCTTTTTCCAGCATTCCCAAACCTACATTATTAAAAACCTTAACAACTTCTGGTGTAAAATCATTATAATAATCATGCATTTTGTCTTCTTGTTTAAAACAATAAAACAAGCATTCCACATATCTTTCAACTTTTCTTTTAAACACATACCATACATCCATTACAGTTTTCTCTCTTTTTGCCACCAATCTTCTTTCCCATGTTGCACTTTTCATCAATATCACAAGCAGATTTATCAGTTTTTTGTTTTTACACTGTTTATTTACGCCCAGCATCACCACCTTATTCCATTCATCATCGCCATTTTTTGCACTTTGTTCTTTGTTATAACATCTGTAAAAACCACTTTGTGTCTAATACTCCAGATTCTCCAATTTTGTTTCTACAGTTCTGCCTTTCATATTTCCCCATATACTCTTTTCATCATGACAGCAAATATACAGCTGTCGAAATCCGCATCCCCCCCACCCCCATGATGAGAGATGTTGATGCAGTGACTTAAAAGATGCTGATTCTATCCTCTTTGTGGATGAACTTTAACCAGCATCAGGTTAAATGTTCATTTTCTGCCTTTTTGCCATTTATAATGATATTAAATATGTTGACAGGAAACAAAAATGCTGAGAGAAGGCAGATGGGATTCGGAAAATTCCACGAGCCTGGACTCAAACATAGGAGGTCAGCACACTGTCCACAAAGCCACCGGGAAGTGTGAGACTGAGATTGAATTTGGTAAATATTAGAAACTCATGGGGGAGGGGTGGGGCAACAGAATTCGATGGCAAATATACATCTGTCGAAATCCGTCCCCCCCCCATCCCATATAATGAGAGATGTTAATGCACTGACTTAAAAGATGCTGATTCTATCCTGTGTGTGGCTGGACTTTGACCAGCATCAGTTTAAATGTAAATATTTTGCCTTTCATGATTCTTTTTGAAAATGTAGCGATTCCTTTTGAAAATGTAGTGATTCATTTTGGAAATGTAGCGATTCTTTTTTTAGGAATGTAGCAATTCTTTTTTTAGGAATGTAGCGATTCTTTTTTGAAAATGTAGCGAGTCTTTTTGGAAAGTAGCAATTCTTTTTGAAGAAAGTAGTGATTCTTTTTGGGGAAAGTAGCGATTCTTTTTAGAAAAAGTAGCGATTCTTTTTTATGTAGTGAGTCTTTTTGAGGAAATGTAGCTATTCTTTTTTTATGCAAATAGCGATTCCTTTTGAAAATGTAGTGATTTATTTTGGAAATGTAGCGATTCTTTTTTAGGAATGTAGCGATTCTTTTTTTTTTGAAAATGTAGCGAGTCTTTTTGAAAAGTAGTAATTCTTTTTGAAGAAAGTAGTGATTCTTTTTGGGGAAAGTAGCGATTCTTTTGGGAAAAGTAGCGATTCTTTTTTATGTAGCGAGTCTTTTTGAGGAAATGTAGCGATTCTTTTTTATGCAAATAGCGATTCCTTTTGAAAATGTAGTGATTCATTTTGGAAATGTAGCGATTCTTTTTTAGTAATGTAGCGATTCTTTTTTTGAAAATGTAGCGAGTCTTTTTGGAAAGTAGCAATTCTTTTTGAAGAAAGTAGTGATTCTTTTTGGAAAAGTAGCGATTCTTTTTTAAGAAAGTTGTGATTCTTTTTGGGGGAAGTAGCGATTCTTTTTTAGGAAAGTAGCGATTCTTTTTTGGAAAGTATCGATTCTTTTTGAAGAAAGTAGCGATTCTTTTTGGGGAAAGTAACAATTCTTTTTTATGAAAGTAGCGATTCTTTTGGGGGGAAAGTAGTCATTCTTTTTTCTTTTTTTTTGAAAATGTAGCGATTCTTTTGGGGGGAAAAGTAGTGATTCTTTTTTTTTTTTTTTTTTGAAAATGTAGCGAGTCTTTTTTGAGAAAGTAGTGATTCTTTTTATGAAAGTAGCGAATCTTTTTGAAAAATGTAGCGATTCTTTTTGAGGATCCAGAAAATTCCACAAGACTGGACTCGAACCTAGGATTTTTTGTACGCAACTGCACCAGAGGTCAGCGCATTGTCCACAAGACCATCGGGAAGTGTGAGGCAAAGCTAATTTGATAAATATTAGAAATTCATGGGGAGGGAAATCCGTTCCCCCCCCATATGATGAGAGATGTTGATGGAGTGACTTAAAAGATGCTGATTCTATCCTCTGTGTGGATGGACTTTAACCAGCATTAGTTTAAATGTTCAATTTTTGTTCAAAACATTTTAGTCCAAATTTTATGAAGAGGCACGATCACTTTATATGAATTTAGGCTTTTATTCACGTAAAAACATTCATTAGCGAACACAAAACAGAAGCTCAATCACTTAGACATTGTGATAAAGGAAGCTTATCTATACTTTTTCCATTTTTAGTTTAATTATTCATCTAAAATTTTAAGACATGTAGCTAAATGTAACACATAACATGAATGCCCTTCCACAAATGTTACATGACTGTTAATAAAATTCATAACTACCCTCAGTCTTTAAGAAATGTACCTTTTCTGTGTGGTCTTGTTTATATGTGAGAGATGATTTGGCTGCTATTAGACAGAAGGAACATTGTGCTCCTGTAATTACATTAACTAGCCACTAGATGTCAGCATAAAATGGCCGCATTCACACTGAACAAATAGTATCTCACAGGCCATTTCAAACTTTTAACGGTTGAAAATAATTCTGTGCCATTTCCTCTGAATCATAAACTGATATGCTGGAGGATTTTGCTTAGAACTCGTGGCAGGCAGTAGACAGCCCTCATTTTCAGGCATAAAATAAGCCATCTGTCCATAATTACATCCTAAATTCACCAAATTCCCATAATTTAATAGTCAGGATAGACAACATATTTAATTTTACGCAATTACTTGACACAGCTTGGCTATGGGGGACAGACATACAGTCTGTACAATAGGTTGTACTGTATTAAGTCAGCCAGAATTAGGCCTTAGTTTAATTAGGGCATTTAAATAGCTTTTATAAAAGTGCCTTAGAAAAAAAAAAAAAAAACATTATTGGTGTGCATCTTGAGACAAAACAATGACACTGACATATTTTAAGATATGTCAGTGCAAGTTGCTTTCAGATAAAACAGCACAAACATGTATTTTAGTCTGGGACTAGGTTTAAGCCTTGTCTGTGAAACCGGGGGGTAAGTTTTTTTGGCCACTGGATATATTTTATTTAGGCTATTTTTTAGCCATATTTTCAATGTGTATCCACCTTTTTTGAATGTAAGAGTGGGTGTGGCCACACTGGTTTGTAACGCAAAAAGTTTTACCATTAAGGCCTATTACACTTTTTTATTTTTCTAATTATTTACCTATAGCAGCTAATAAATCAGAAGTCTTGTGCATTCACAGAAAACAGCTTACTTCTGCAATGTAAAATAAGGTGGATACAACAGTATTGCTCAGACTGTCTCTCACAGCAGCATTTTCATTCACATAAAATTACATTTGACATCTACCCTGTTCCATAAGACTGATTTTTGGAAATATTTAAGAAAAATAAAAGCAATGGTAAAAGTAATGTAAAAAAGAAAAAAAATATATAAAAAGTTTGTTATTTTGGAGTGGCTTTCATGTTTATAATGGAAACTTGTAAAAAAAAAAAAAAAAAAAAAAACTATCTTGAGAAAGTGATAGTCAAGTAGAGAGAGAGAGAGAGAGAGAGAGTGTAAGACCGATAGACAGAGACTTACTTTAAGGCATGAGGGGCAGGACCACCTAACGCCAATGCCCAACCCCCTCATCCTCTGAAGACACACTAACGCACATTTACTCTCTCTCACTCTGGCTCTCAGTACCTCTGTCCAGACTGCTGCTCCAGACCTCACCGCCCCTTTCCATTCAAACCAACTTTAAGCCACACGTCTGTGCGTGTGAGCCAGCATTTCATCCAGACCCTGCTCTGCGCTTTTAGGAGCCTCTTAGTTTGTTAAAGTTTCAGTTGGAGGATAGTGACCAACAATGACCAAGATGAGGATCATACTGCTGCTGCTGGTCGCCCTGGCAGGGCCTTTCTGTACCTTTACCCAAGCAAGTAAGTCAACACACACACAGAGTGCTATCCTTTCTTTCACACACTCTGTCCATTCTCTCATCTATTTCTAGTGGCCATAACTTTCATTAATTTAATTCAGTTTTGTTTTATTACACACAGAATCTCCACTAAATGATGTTTGTTTGGTGTGTGTGTGTGTGTTTCAGTGCCTTCTGTTCATGATAAACATTATCCAGACATTTAAGCATGTGCTGATACAGTGTTTCTCTCATTTGGACCTTGTGATGGGGAAAATGATGTAATGGTGCTATGATTGCTATAAGCCATTATATACCAGTTTTAAGTTAGTCAGCGCAGATCTATTTCTGTGTTTCTCCCTGTTTCTCTCAATCTGGACAGGGTTACATGTGTGTATTAATAGAGCTGACTCTATATTTAAGGGAAGCATTTGACCATTTAGTACACAGGCTGGTTACATCTAAGAGCATTGCAGGCCTGAGAGAAAGAGAGAGACGCCCCATATGCGCTTATTTTGTATGTCTCCCCCCCCCTTCGTTTGTAACCATCTTTGGCGGGGTATCAAGCTTTCACCCCTCTCACTCAGAGGTGGGTTGGAGGGGCATGTGTGTTATTTTTAAACTGCAGCGCCTCTGACTCACTGCTCAGGGTCGGTTACAGCCCTCTAAACATCACATTAAAATGCTCAGCAAGTTTCAAACTTTGGAAAACTTCACTCCCTGCAATCAAAGGAGCGTCACCAGTACACAGTCTTCCTCTCCAGACTTCTATCTGTCTCTCTTATTCTTTCTCCTGCTGCCATTCGTCTCCCTTTTTTCCCAGTCTCCCAGTCTGGTGGTGCCACTCCCTGTTCTAAAAACGGGGCTTCATCAGACAGTTAAAAACTTCTACTCTACACTCTGTTTAAATATACAGCATTATGTACAGTTTTATTTTGAAGAATAGATTAAAATTTGTGTTGTTCTGTGAACATTTTAACTTTTCAGATGTCACACTCTGTTATGTGTTGTGTGTGTTATGAATAGAGTAATGGTAAACTGACACGTGAGAGCACATCGAGGTATTGGGTGTACTGGGTGTTAATTTAGCTACATGAACCCTGAAACTCTCTCAGGGTCTCTGAATGTAACCACAAACTCAGCCCTACCTATTCACAGAGCTCACTCAACTTCACATTTAACTTCAGAGTGCAGTCAGATTTTCGATGAATCTGAATGAATTTGTTTTGAATTCATCTTTAGCACCATACAACTCAAAATACATGAAAGTCACTGATAATTCTGAATCAAAGTGTTGTCTGCTAAACATGTATCTGAATTGATCATATTGTGCTTTGTCTGAATTAACTCCATACAACTTCATAATCTGAATACACTTCTCAAAAGAATGAATCCAATCAGAATCTGAACTGAACTCGTCAGAACTCACAATCAACTGCTTTGTCTTCAATATAAGTAAACTTCACAAATGCATTTAAATTAGAATTTAGATTTGTGGGGAAATGTGGAGCTCAAGTATAGATATTGAGTTTTGTCTCTCTCAGGTCTGGACTCCTGTTGTATTTTAGATTAGGATGTGTGTTAGTCTGTGATATGTTGTTCCCTGAAGATTGTGAGTGTGAGAGCCTAAGCATGTGTATGTGTGCTGTTCTAGTGATAAGAGACATTTTCCACTCTGTCCTCTGCTGCCCACTCATGACATGTAATGTGTGTGTTTCTGTGAGAGGGAGGGAATATGCCTTTATGAGATGTTCTTCACTAGTTCTTCCTGTACAAAAACATTCCAGCATCATATACTCCCTCACAACATACCCCCCCCCCCCCCCACATCCTGAAACAGTAAATGGAGATTCTTTTTTATAGATTGAGAGTAATTGATTAGGATAAAGAAAGGTGCTTTATCTGTCTGTAACCCTGGGGGGAAAAAAATTGGCTTCCTGTTCAACAGACAGCCAGTACTGGCCTCTTGTGCTCTATTTCCCTAGTTCTCTGCTCTTTTCCTCTAAATTTGTCTCTCCTTTTCCTTGTCTTTCCCTTTTATGGTTTGTTTTTTTGTCAGGGAAATGTTTCAGGCTTGGTCATAGATTTGAATTTGATCATCTAATGGGTGGTTTTTCACTGACACGCACACATACCTGCACTATTCTAGTGGGTTTTTTGACTCATTGCAGTCTGTACTAGTAGAAAGGCTGCTTCTCACAGTCCCAATTCTCAAATCTCCCTCCCCTTTATTACACGGCGCTCTGAAATGACTCGATTCTGATTGGTCAATCACTGCATTCAGCGATCTGATATTTCCTAATCACCACCACCAAGCGTCTACAAGCGGTTTGGAGAATAGATGGATGATCACCAATGGCAATGTTGTATTCACCTTATTTTTCAGCGCAGAGAGCTATTTCATATGAATGTTAAGATTAGTGGACACAAGCCACGTACATACTGTAAGTTTCAGAAGTAACAACCGCATTTAAATGTGATAGTGAATCCCCTAAATTATCATTACATGTGTGTACGGATCTGGACTCACTCTCAAAATAGTGATGATTGACAGCTTGGAAACCATAGCAACGTTCTGGCGTCTCGCGCGTGTTCGGTAATGACAAAACACTCGTTATTTTCAGCAATTTAACTAAATGTAGTTGACGGACTGGAGGCGTCGTGTTTTGTTTATGCTTGTACAGCCTGTTTCACACAGAGTGCGCTCATTATTATTAGGCCTACTCATTATTAGGCCTACCAGTTTGTACGGAGCTCTGCATATGACATGCAGACAAAAAATATATATATATCGTGGCCACAAATTAATTTGTTCCCGAGAATTAAGAATATGTACTTGTTTTACTAAATCGAGGCCATGTTGAACTAATTCGTTCACTCGTTTTGATGTAACTATAACAAGGGAACGAATTATTACAATGTGTCATGGACGTGTTTTAATTAAAATGAGGGAACGAATTAGTAAAATGTGCTGACATAGTAGTAAGTCATAGGAATGAGTTGTACAGTGGCCACTATATAGGCCTACACACACGCACAGCATAAACTGTTTTCATTTAAAATAATTGAAAGCGGCTGACACCGGAAGCTTTGCACATTGAAGGTAAAAATAATGCCGTCTGCTCTTATGTTAAAAATCTCTCGTATCACAACGCAGACTTGCTTTCATACAAACGCAGCTGCCACCATTTTGCGTCTCAATTGTTAATTGTTGACCTCAGACGACTTCAGTATTAATATTACAGTAATATTGCTGCAGTGTTTGTTTTTCCGCTATGCCAATTGTTTTGTACATAGACGCAGTGGACTATTTTTTGGCAGAAGCTTAGATAAAATATACAGGTAAGATTATAAAATAACGAATGGCCATCATAAGTCCCGATCATGCTGTTGAGGTTTATTTCGCGATAATGAGCGGTTGACTGTACATCTTTTTTTTAACGTAACTTACAGTTACAGTTTCTGCCCATGCCGCTGTGTACAACTCAGAGAAGGAGAGGGAGAGAACAGCTGCCTCTTTCTCCATACTCTGCTCCTCCCATCACATCATGTGCATTTATGTGAGTATGTGTGGTGGTGGTTGGAGGGGAAGAGAGCCATACTTAGAACTAATTGTTGGGGTCTCAAACATAATGAGCTGATTGTTAGCAGCAGTCAACAAGAACATTAATATAAACACACAAACTTACTCACATACACGCAGGGCATTCTGATCTCTGACCCCACCCTTACATGTTTCTTAATGGGACAGTTTTGTTTGATTGTGGCACTATGAAAAGCAACAGTGATCTGTGGACAAGAATAGATTTTTCTTTTCTTTTTTTCCCCTTTTTTACACCCACTTACAATTAAATAATGTTCTCCTCTCACGTAAGAGGTCTTAAATTGGTATGATGCTTTATTTTGGGAGCCTAGTTAATTAGGTTATATAAATTTAAGCTTAAAATTACTAACTGAGTGGAAACATGTTATTAAAACAAGTTCTTTCTTCTGTGGAACACAAAAGAACATATTTTGCATAATGCGCTTGTCGTTCATTCAATGCTATAATGCTTGTTATTAATTTAGTGAATTAAACTTGAAAACCGGATCATTGTGAATGAATCATTCCAACTGGTTTTGTCAACTGGATCAAACTGAAATGATTCTTTCACAAAATGAGCATTGCCTCACAATGAGCCATAGGGACTATTCAAAAATTATATTTGTATAATTATACAAGTATTGTGTATATATATTATCTAATATAATTTCAACATATTAAAAATAATGGCCAGGATATGCTTCTGAAATTCCCCTTTAGGGCTTTACAGATGAAAGACAGTCATATGGGTTTGATAAATGAGGGTGAGTAAATGATGACACATCTTCATTTGGGCAAACAACCCTTTAACTTCCACACTGCTGTCAATGTCTGAGTCACATAATAATCAGTAAAAGATAAATCTGCTTTATGAAACTCATATAAACATGTTCTGTTACAAAAGAACCATAACATTAATTTGCTATTAACCCAGAGTTGATGTGTAATGTGTGCTGCGTTTTTAACCCATGCTGAGTTTGATATTTTAAACTGTGTATTTCAGCAGCTGAGGTGATATTATTGTAAAGGGAGGTTCCCTACAGATCGCCAAGAGAAAGTCTCTCATATGCAGTCCATCTGGCTTTGACACAAGCACAGATCTGAAATCAGTTTTTGCTGTGTCTCTAATCGTTGCTGAAGTCGTTGTGAGTGGTGCAGAAAGATCTGCGATCAACCCCTGAGGAAACATGCCATTTTGCCATGTTTTTTCCTCTAATGCTTCATTTCCATGTGTGCAGTTATTGCCGGCTCAACCCAGGAAGTGAGACATTTAGTCTGGTTGAAGGTATGACGTAAAAAGGAAGTGATCTCATTAGTGTGGAGCTGAATAGTTAGGGCGTGACCTTTTGTATGGTGGTATAGCAGAATGCTTTTGTACGTAAATGTCTAAGCTAATGTGTAAGTGTGTGTTTATTGGGCTGATGGAGAGGCCGGAATGTTCTCACTATTAACAGCAGGCCATGGGAAATTTCTGGCTCACCCATCTGATACAACCACTAGAGAACCAAAACACACAGCAAACAGTGTCAGTGTCTCTGGAATTTCTCCATTTTTCTCCAACTCTATCTCTAATGCTGAGCTCTCCCCTTATGTTGAAATGTAACAGCTAAGGGTGGGTTTCTAGTATAACATTTTTATGAACCTTTTTATTGTTCTTGTACCAGGTACTCTGGTGATGCCAACAGCTTTTGTGACTCCAGTGCCAGGAACTGTATCAGAAACACCTGCTGTCATAGCCACAACAGAAAAATTAGCTCCTCAAGAAGGTGCTTCAACACCAGCACCTGTTCCTGAGGCTACAGAAGCAGCTGCCTCAACAGGAGAAGCGCCATCATCTTCCACAGAAGCACCAGCGACACAATCAGATGTCCAAATAGAAACAGCAGCCCCAACAGATGATACTAAATCAGCAGAAGCTGGACCAGAAGAGATGGCCACCACTGTAGCCCCTACTGAAGTTAAAAAGCTGCCAGCACAAACTGAGAAAGTTCCAACTGAAACAGGATCAGAGTCTCCAAATGTAGAGATAGAGAATGAAGAAGGTTAGATATACTCACAGACACAGTGTATGTATTGTTACATTTAAGAATTTGAATTGAGAATGTGTGTGAGTGAGGATGAACGGTCATTGACAGGATATCTGGTGTTTTTTTACTTATTCCAGATACAGGCACAGGACAGTTGGTGGGGATTGTAATCGGCGCATTGATTGGAGTGATTGTTGTCATTGCTGTAATCATCTTGGTGGTCAGAAGAATGGGCCAGTACTCGTAAGTGCTTTTATTACTATGAGCAAAAAATTAAATATATTGGTGCTGTCAAATCGATTAATCGCGAATATGTAAAATTTTTGCAGTAAAATATCCAAAAACCACTAGGCAAGTGTTAATATATTTTGTTCAGTTGAGTACTTACAATATCTCAAATGTTTCCAACTATTTGTAATTCGTGAGAAAATAGCAATTTTAACCAAGGATAAAATTGGATAAAATAACCATGGACGAAATAACCAAGGATAAAATAACCATGGACGTGTCCAGGAGTCGCCTGTCAATGGCGTCTTATCCGTCTTATCCTAGGTTTCCGGTTTTATTTTGTAGAAACCATGGAAACACCAAAGACGCTTTAACATATTACACCTTTTCTTAGACAAGGGAACAACTGTTTGGTTACATTTATAGACAGAAAATGAATTATTGTTATATGGCTCAACACGTTTAGTCAGATTGTTTAAATCAAGTTTTCTTAATTTTCCGAGAGTATCATGGTTTTACCATGCCTCGGAGAAAAACACTATTTTATCAAGTAGCTAACATAGCATAATCAGATGCGGCTTTATTTTAAGTAACAGTAATACAGCATTTTCCCCACCATATAATTTGTTTTAAAACTAATTGCATGCCATTTATAAAAACAAGCCACCCAGCATTTATTAATATGATATTCTAAACTCGATCTAGCTTACTGCAATGTGCAACAAGTGTCTCATAACAGCTGCCGTGCGAACGCACAGAGTAACATTATAACATAATTTTCAACATAGTCAAATGTATCTAATATGATAAATAGCGCTGTTACCTCACACGCTTGACCGGAAGAAGCAGAAGTGGCGACTGCGGCATGATAAGAGCTCCGCTGCTCTCGAGGCGTGTGTCGCATTCGTCTCTCATTAGCAGTTGCTCCAGCAGCCTTGTTCAGCTCCAACATCACTCGGCCCTGTGCTGCTTCATACTACAGTAATGTTAATAATATCATCCACGAACATGATTTCTGCCCTAGTCCCTTCCCGATTCTTTTCCACTGACTGTGAGGTGAAGACGACATCTCCCAAGATTCCGCGCTCAAACAAACTCAGCGTCATCAAGCTATGCCTTTGTTTTGAATAGGTGACCTCTAGCGGCGAAAATCTACATATTGCAGCTTTAATCGCATCTAACATAAAAGTTTGGTAATATATGTGTGTGTGTCTATATATATGTGTGTGTGTGTGTGTGTGTGTTTATATATATATATATATATATATATATACACACACACAAACTTTTCTGTTAGATGTGTTTAATCAATTTGACAGCACTATATATAGAGAGAGGAGATTGTGTGACAGATGTCAGTGGCTGCTTTAGGAATGTGTTGTCTGTATGAATGACTGAGGTGAAATTTTGCATGCTGACAGTATATGATTTTTATGTTTTAGGACTGCAGAGAAACGAAAGCCTCAAAAACAAGACTCTGTAACTGTCTTACTGTTTCATAGATAATCCTGATTAATCAGTGTAACCCAGTTGCTCATGAAATAATGTAAACATATTACAGCTTAACAAAACTATGTTGCTACTCCAAGTGGTCTTCTACGAGTGTTCATCTAAATGGCAAATATTGGAGAGAAAAAAACACTGAACAGTATCAAGGATCAAAGAAAAAGAAAAATCACACTGCAAATTTACTGTTTTGAAATGGAGTGGCAATACAGTGCTGTTGATGCTATATAATTTGTGGTACTAACAAGGTGTTGCCCAAAAAACAAAATAAGAGGGCCAAAAATAACCAATTACATAAAAGAAAAACTTTTCTTTTTTTTTTTGTTACAGTTTCTTTCAAGTATGTCTGAATAATTTCTGAATCAAACTTATGAATGAAACTGATCAATGCAATTGAAATTTTTAATAACCTATTAATGTATATTGTCATGTACTGTTATTTATTTTTTTGTATATCTGTGTCTGTTACATGTATAAAATAAGCTTTAATAAGTGTCTATTGCTGCTACATTTGTACTAATCTGCTT
Organism: Ctenopharyngodon idella; assembly: GCF_019924925.1. Lineage (NCBI taxonomy): Eukaryota > Metazoa > Chordata > Actinopteri > Cypriniformes > Xenocyprididae > Ctenopharyngodon > Ctenopharyngodon idella. The sequence continues at coordinate 18,018,168 of NC_067227.1, forward strand.
TGTCCTCTTTCTTTCCCAGCCCCTGAAAAGGAAGGCACGACAGGAAGAGAAGAAGAAGAAATTGCGGAAGTTCTGAACTATTGTTCTAATGTTTAAAACAATGCAAGCAGCACTCTCACAATCCACCCAGGACTATAAGGGGAGTAGGAGAGTGCCCCATCCCCTTTCCAATTGAAAAAGATGCCCTCCCCAACCCTCCGACACCTCTCCAACGCCCACAAAATCCCTTATTTAGAATCCTCATTTATACCCTAACAGTGGGAGGCCACAGGAAGTTAATGGAAGTTAATGCATATTAATATAACAGGATACGAGTGAATGTGGTCTCACTTACTGAGTTTGCGAAGGTCCTAATAAACAAAAACAAGAAAACAACTGCACATGCAAGCAAAAGCTTGTATGTTTTTTTAATTCCCCTGAGTGTAAATATCATACAAAGGAATGTAATATCTTCATGTGTGGAAAAAAAAGCCAATCCAAGATCATTATTTTTCTCAATTTCTTACTTTTTCCTCTCTACAGACGTGTCCAATAGGACTATGACGCATTATGTACAGTTTATGATACATATAGGCAGATGCTGTGGACACATTCTGTTCTCAGAATAGGCTCAAGATGTGTAATTTACCGGTCTAGTGGCATTAATATTTTTTAATTATAGTTAAGGGGAGCAGCACAAAATAAGTGCTTGAGATTTACTCTTTTGAAGTGCATTAATACAGAGTGACTTGAATGTGTTGTTCCTAACTGTCACCCATTCCAAAAGTGACATCACTTCCTCTGGGATGCATCATTATTATGTGTTCCAATTAGCTTAGCTCCATTGCACGCAGCTGCTATTGGCATGTATCACTAAAATCCTCATGTTCCTCACCCTGGATTACAACATTTTAACAGCATACAGACATTTTGCATGGTTTAGTTGTTTGCATTTCTTTTTTGTCAATGTTGGGTTTGTGTTTCTTACTGACGTTCTAGAGCGTGGCTATCCTAGGCTTTGCTTAAGAGATCAGTAATAGGTGCACTGAATGATGAAGAATAAATGTTCAATATTGAGAAAGGACTTTAGACACTGCAAATGTTTGCAACGATTTTTTTTTTTTTTTTTGCCAGATTCCTCTTTATATCCCGTCACTCCATGATTTCATTTTCCCATTTGATCCACTTAAAACTGAGTGTTTATCTTTGTATTTTGGGGGTGGTGTTTTTTTGTTTTGTTTTGTTTTGTTTTTATTGGTCAGTTTCAATAAAAAAGTTCCAAAGTATGTTGTATTGCCATATTGTGTTGTTGTGTTAGTGGATTTTAGATAACATTGTCTATTTGTCTGTTTACTTTCAGCCCCTTTTACTCAGCATTCCAGCTTCTCTCTCTCACTCTCTCTCTCTCACACACACATACACACTGGTATTCCTATCATTATGAGGACATTCCATAGGCCTAATGTTTTTATACTGAGTTAATGACACTTTCCAGCACGTAACCCTAAACCTACCCATCACAGAAAACTTTTTGCATCGTTACATTTCAAAAAAAAAAAAAAAAAAAAAAATCATTTAGTGTGATTTATAAGCTGTTTCATCATTGGAACCAAAAAAATATCCCCACAAGATCAAACATTTCTGGTATTACTATCCTTGTGGGGACATTTGGTCCTCACAACATAGGGTTTACTAGACACACACACACATACAGGCCTATACACTGTCTCTCTCTCACACAAACACACACCCACACATTCCCTCTTTGTCTCTCTAATCCCTTATGAAAACTGGCAGAGAGGAGAAGACATAGGGAGAGTCAATGAATAAAGGAATCTTTGTAAATATAAACATGTTCTTAAGTGACCTCTCTGGGTAAATAGGGTAAATAACAGCAGAGTCCCAAACAGCTGCCCCCAAAACATATTTAGGCTCTTAAAGTGGACCGTAACAAAGTATTTTTACCATACACTCTTAAAAAAAGGCTCAGTGAGGTTCTATATATATGTTTCTTGACCCTTTATGCCAAAAAGGTTCTATATAAGGAGAAATGTCTTAATTTTTGCATAATGTTTAACAAAAATTTTGTGATAAAGTATGTTTACGAGCTGTTTTACGAGTTCATTTGCCCATAAAAACTTTAAGCTAAGCTTATTTGGCTTGCTGTCCGCAGTGGAGGGGCTCAAGGAAGCAGCTTCAACTCGAGCGTATATATACTCCCAGTGGGACTACTAATGCTTGGATGATGGGTATGGTAGCAAGATGCCTAAATTATGTTGGTGGGGGGATGCCAAAACAGCTGATGCCGGAGCAAGGTGAGCGGCTGCTTACACACTATAAAAAAGAATTGTTGGTTAAACTTAAAAAAGTAAGTTTCCTGGTTGCCTTAAAATTTTGAGTTCATTGAAATTAAAAAAATGAGTTAATACAATGAAGGTGATTGGTTTAATCAACAGAAACTCAAAATATGATGTTATCTGAACCACATTAATTATCTAAGTTGATTTGACAAAAGAAAAAATGTTGTGATAACAAATCATGAAAATAACTTTTTACAGTGTATGCTCTGGCAGTTAATTGAAAGATTAGATTGGTTCACTCCTCCCGAAATTACGTTTAGGAACTTCACTTAATCCATAAAATTTAATTAAAAATAAATGAAAACTGAATTAATTAATTAAAACGAAATCCATAAAATGATCCCTTGGAAACCCCTAAAAGGATCTACATATATGAATATATAAAACCACTAAAGGATCTAAATATATGACTGAACCCTTTAAAGGTTTATAGACCTTTTGTTCTAAGAGCGCTCATTTTTCAAGTATATCTGTACTCTGTCACAGTATTGACATGTTTGGCCTTTTCATTGCTTTTACTTTGCTATCCCAAAGCACAATGTCTGACTTTTTACTTCACTATGGTCTCCACAATCTACTTACGCTTATGATGCTTTTGGGAAATTCAGCCCTTGCCAAAGCAGGTATAACTCGCTGATCGAATGATGTAGTCGTCTTAAAAAAAAAACACTGAATCAATGAATATCCGACTCAAAAGTCAAGAACCTTAATATAAGCTTGAATGTCTTCGTCCACCACTGATTGGGTAAAACAAAATATGAAATCAAGTGGCATTTAATGCAATGAAAGATAGTACACACATCATTTTTGAGCAAAAGTATTTACAAAAAGAATTATATATATTTATAATATATTATAATTATATACACAAAGTATTTGAACAGTATTTGCAGTTTAATTGTTGAACAGTTGTATTAACAATTCACAACTTTGAGTAAATCATGTTTGAAAAATATAAGGTAATCAGTTTTCACATATTTGTCTAGTACTGTAAACAAGCTTGTTAAGAAAACTGTTTTGTTTGAGTTCAGTGTACTTAAATATTTAGGTTGACTGAACTAAGTACTCAACTTGTATAATTAAAAGAGTTACCAATACTCAAGTTTTCTAAGGAACTAGGGCCAGAGATTGTATTATTATAGGGAGATAGGAGGGTCTGTATCTCTTACCATTGGAGAAAGGGTAACGGCTAACTTAATCACGTGCAGCACCTCTCAGCCTATCGTGTAATGGCAGTGACATCAGTCGCAACATTCCCTAGTCTGCCTTCTCTTAAAAAATAGATTTTTATGAAGTTAAATCTACATATAGTTCCCAACGAAAGTATTGTTTACTGTAAAACATGCTGAAGATTAGCAAACAGGCTGTAGATTAATTAAATTATTAGCTATTTCCCCACAAAAGCTGTTTAATCAGCATAGTGAAGCCTCTCATCCATTGACATCCATTCAGAAAACAGCCTCTGGTCTCATTCCCTGCGTACCGCCGGGGGGCGGAGCGTTAGCATTAGCCGTTATGCTTTTTTGGCTAAAGGTTGCAGGTTTGCCTTCCCGTGGCTTTGCTAGGGCTGCACGATGTATCATTTTAGCATCGATATTGCGACGTGCGCATCCACTATAGTCACATCGCAGGAAGTGCGATGTCTAGGGATCGTTAATCCGTACAGACCAGGCACCACGTTTTGAAAAGCATGTGAATCTCGGATTAATTGCTAAGTTTAACCATCATAGAGCGAAAGTTCATCATTTGCACGTGTTTTAGGTCTATTTTCTGTGCATGCACGTGGAGCCGTGCAGACGCACGTGAACACCAAATTCCTTTCACTTCCACGTCTTTGTGTTTGAACGGACACATACACGCAAAATTATGTTAAAAAGTCCATCTCACACAGTTGCTTATGGCTTAGGTAACACAAACAAAGAAAACAGATGTGTATCATTATAACGGATCCGCACATTCGTTCTTAAAGTAACAGCAGGCTAATATTCTTGCTACTTTTTTTGACATGAATGTTAACAAACAACAAAATACAAAGAGAAAATCACTTTTGCAGCTTTAACAGATTAATTATATTCAATTTATACAGTGAAGACTATGCAGTGTTACATTTTCTGTACCTGAACACTTACCTGAAAAATATAAAGCACTGTTTGTTTAATTTAAACGACCCCAAACATTCTAGAATTATTAATTCTTTCCAAATAGAGCCATTCAAGTAATCTGGTGAATTTATTTCATATCGCAATATATATTGCAGAAAAACAAAATATCGCAATGTCAGTTTTTTCCAATATCGAAGCCCTCCAATCATATAACAATCTGCATGTGTGTGTATATGTGGGTGTGCTGTGCGTATGTGTATGTGTTTGAATGTGGTTTTAGGCAGCAGCCCAGCCACTCACTCTCTCTAGCTGTGAACAATGGACTCTTTTAGTGGGAGACCCACTCTGACGTCCTGCTCACAGTCTGAGCTCTATAACAGTGTGTTTGTGATACAATGAATTCTGTACATTCCTAATGAGAAGGGCACTTCCTGGCCAGTAAAAGCCTTCATGTACACTCACATGAACACACAAGAAAGTCCTAGAACTGCCAAAACAAACAAAACAATGTCTGGACATGCACACTCTGAAATACAAATATACACACAATTTTGCAGATACGCACAAATGTAAGACTGAATAAATGTATTCTAAAACTAGGCAACACAGACCCTCTGACATTCCTATACAATTTTGCTTTCACAAACACACAAATACATGTAAGATAATGATAAAAATAAGCTAAAGTGAAACGTATCATATGTGTATCACAGAAGAATGTGAGTGTGTTCGAAGGAGGATGGCTAATACAGCAGCCTCATGTTTACTTCAGAGTCTAAAGACGCACATGTGCAGCGTCTCCCAGTGTGTCTGGTCACTCCCCAGGCCTTGAGAAACACTCACTCTCAGTGCTGTCCACTCGCTGTGATATATTTCTAGGGAGGGTGTGTACAGTACCAGCGAGAGACTGGACTCAACTGATATGCTAAGGCTCACACAACACTATGTCACTTAGTCAGTATCATACCTATTTGATTTTCAAAACATTCTCTTGTCTCATTCTTCTGTGTGACTTTGGTGATATATAAATATATATAAATATGTATATGTTATATATGTACAAATGTAACACACACATTGGGTTTTCATTTTTTATGGGGACATTCCATAGACATGATGATTTTTATACTATAAAAACTGCTTATTATATTCTCTAACCCTAAACCTAACCATCACAAAAAACTTTCTGCAATTTTACATTTTCAAAAAGCTTCACTTGTTGCAACGCGAATGCTCTGTTTTGGTTTAGTTTCATTGTATTTTAGTTCTGTCTTCCCTGTTCATGTTTGCCTGTGTGTCCTGTCATTGTAAGTTGAGCTTGTGAATCAGTACATCGTGTGCACAAATCCCCAGGCATTGTTAAGGACCCTGCTTCATTACACATTGGAACAGTTATAACTCAATTTCTGGCAACATGACTATGTACAATGTCAACGTACAATGTGGAGCTATATCTTTTTGATATTTTTTATGCTGTTTAAACACATTTTTCTGTTACATATCCTTACAACATTTCAACCGAATATGAATTATTTTAACTAGATGTGTTCACCTGTCTAGGGATGTGTTTATACTGACATATAAAAAACAGTTTGTCTTTTCAAATCTTCTATTGCATATCATTATATTTGAGAGTTGGCCCTTGCGTTTTATGTTTTGCACTTCAGAAATGTGACATAATTTCCAGTAAAGGAGCATAGGGAGCATCCATGCTCACTGTTTTTTTGTGGGATTTTTTTAGGGAGAGAACGTTCCAGTGCAACAGGAGGATATTGCAATTGAGACTGCCTTATAATGACCAAATCCCTGATCAGTTCCCTGACTGAACTAGGGAGCTTATTGAGACGCACTGCTAGTGTGTGCCAGTTTGTTCCCTTAGTTACTGATTACATTCACCTGTTGTTCATTTAGTTACCTCATTGCTCTCTGGCTGCATCTGAAAACTTAAAAATGCTGCCTTAGGAGAAAGTATTCCAAGGTAGGAAGGCATCAAGGCACTTCCAAATCCAATGTTAGTTTCTCTTCCTGTCTTAGATACCTTCATCTGATTGATTTTTTAGGGCAGCACAGATGTATCCTTCACAAAAAGAAAGATGGCATCTGAAAGTTGTGGTTTCTGGTCAGTTTGTGTGTAAATTTATGTTTTTGACCAATGTTTTCCACTTCCAATGCCATTTCAAGTGAGTAATTACCACTAGTAAGTAGTAATTAAATATTTGTATAGTTCTCACCAAAGCTCACTCTATTTTGCTGTAAATCATTAAACTGTTATGCTGCCTCAGAAGGCTGTCTGAAATGAGTTTCCTGAGGTAACTTCGTGCGCAAACGCTGCCTGCAGAGTCATTCCTGGGATCTGGGAAATTTGGAGGCCAAGTCAACACCTCAAACTCGTTGTTGTGCTCTTTAAACCATTCCTGAACTATTTTTGCTTTGTGGCTGGGCGCATTATCCTGCTGAAAGCCACCAGGGAATACCGTTTCCATGAAAGGGTGTACATGGTCTGCAATATTGCTTAGGTAGGTGGTACGTGTCAAAGTAACATCCACATGGATGACAGGACCCAAGGTTTCCCAGCAGAACATTGCCCAAAGCATCACACTGGCTTGCCTTCTTCCCATAGTGCATCCTGGTGCCATGTGTTCCCCAGGTAAGCGACGCACACGCACCCTGCCATCCACGTGATGTAAAAGAAAACATGATTAATCAGACCAGACCACTTTCTTCCATTGCTCTGTGGTCCAATTCTGATGCTTACGTGCCCACTGTTGGTGCTTTCAGCAGTGGACAGGGGTCAGCATGGGCACCCTGACTGGTCTGCGTCTATGCAGCCCCATATGCAACAAACTGCGATGCACTGTGTGTTCTGACACCTTTCTATCAGAACCAGCATTAACTTCTTGAGCAACAGTAACTCATCTGTTGGATCGGACCACACGGGCCAGCCTTCGCTCCCCACGTGCATCAGTGAGCCTTGGCCGCCCATGACCATGTCGCAGGTTCACCACTGTTACTTCCTTGGACTACTTTTGATAGATACTGACCACTGCAGACCGGGAACACCCCACAACAGCTGCAGTTTTGGAGATGCTCTGACCCAGTCATCTAGCCATCACAATTTGGCCCTTGTCAAACTTGCTCAAATCCGTAGGCTTGCCCATTTTTCCTCCTTCTAACACAACAAATTTGAAGACAAAATGTTCACTTGCTGCCTAATATATCCCACCCACTAACAGGTGCCGTGATGAAGAGATAATCTGTGTTATTCACTTCACCTGTCAGAGGTCATAATGTTATGCCTGATTAGTGTATATATATATATATATATATATATATACACACACACATACTGTATATATACAGTCAAACCAAAATTTATTCAGACACCTTGAACATTTCATTCATTATTTCAGTTTATTCACTATAGTTTAAAAAATGGTAATAAAATATAACAAGATCTCAGAGTTAAACTGTGTCAGAAAAAATTCATCTTAATTATGACAGATAACACTTAAGCAAAACATGGTCAGGTCAAAGTGTCCGAATAATTTTGGTCCCAAATTTTTATCAATTTTAATGGTAGTCCACTATATGAAGAATATTTGGGTATAATATGTCACAGTTTACTTTATTTTGCTAACCTCACTTACATAAATGAACTATAGTGTCCTGCACCCCTAAAAAAATATAAAAAATTATATCTAGTGTCTGGATAATTTTTGGTTTGATTGTATATTAGTGATGCACCGATATCTCGGCCAAAACTTGGTATTGGCTGATAAAAGCAAATTTTCAAACTACTGGCTGATAATTTAACAACAACCGATAGTCATGGCCGATATATCCTGTCAATCAAAAGAGGGCAGGAAAATGCACTGCATTTGGGCTTTGTGTAAGGAAAATGCTAAGAAACCAGTTTGATGTTCTATATTAATAATAATTATATTAATTCATATCATTCAGAAAGTTAAGAAATATTAATTTAATCTTCAGAATTTCATTAATGTGTGTTAATATTAATTTGAGCAATATGTTTGTTTATAAATGACACCAGTTACTCTGAAACAAGTTGATGAAATGGAGAGAATAAAGTTTTTGTTTGCATTTCTTTCAAAATAATTAAAAATATAATGATTATTAATTATAATGAAATTATCATTAATTTAAAAAAAGGTATAAAAGGCAGAACCCCCAAACTATCTGTACCGTTATCGGTATCGCCAAATATCACTCTGAATAATCGGCTATCGGTATCGGTGAAGAAATTTAGTATCGGTGCATCTCTAATACATATATGTGGTTCATCATAGAGGAATAACAGTATCTAAATTATTTCCACCACAAAAAGACTCCAGTAATCTTCCATGTGTCTCCTTTGCAATACTTAAAAAAAGAAAAATTATCTGCCAATTAAAACGAGTTAAATTTTTTTACCCCATTGGTAGGTTTTTTTTTTTAATCTTTTAAGCATAAAGTCACTTAATACATTTTTTTCTTCAGAAAGACTTTACATATGTAATTTTGCTTCTCAAGTAAATGTATCTTGATTGAAAAATGTTTAGATATTTTACTGAAAAACAAGAAAAAATTAAAAGACAATAATTTTTCTTTTCTTTTCTTTGCAGTGTGGTCCCAATCTGATGAACATCTATTTTACACCTTTCTGTTATTTACACACAAACAAACTACAGCTCACACTTCTGAACAAGGGTCAAAGTTCAGAGACTTCTCTCTCTCTCTCTCTCTCTCTCTCTCTGTGTGATTTTACAGATTTCGAGCCCTTTCCAAATCTGTTTTTACTTCTTTCATAGCTTGTCTGTAACAAAAGTTATCATTATCTGAAATCGGCTGATCGCTCTGATTTTCAGGAACAGAATTTTGAGAAAAACAGGTTTAAATAACTGTCACCCCCTTTTTTTCGCATAGACATGAAAATTCACTATCCAAACATAAATGGTTGTAATTCAAGAATGCTTTGGAATATAGACCTAAGGTTGGTCTTGTTATAAAGAAGACACTAGTCATATTATTGTAGAAGTGAAATAAATTATGAAAGTGAAATAAAAAAACAAGTTATAGAAGTTTAATTTTATGAAAATGTAAAAATATAATTGTTTATATTTTATAATAATATATTACAAGGCATGATTTACTCTTAAACTGCAAGAAAATAAAAGCCAAAAATGTCAACAATCCAAATTTTAGGTTGAAATATTTCAAAAATTAGCTTTCAGTAAGATTTTGTTTGGGCGCAGTACCAAACTTTTTCACTAGATGAAACCCAAGCTCCATATATGACCATTTAAGGGCGTATTCAACTGTCTTTGTAGTGTTAAGAGAGGGAAAGTTATGGCCGTTTTTTTTTTTTTTTTTTTTTTACCTCCGCTGGGAGTGTTCTTAAACAGTCTTGCCACAATAAATCGCTATTTTTCTGCACTTAACAGGCGAATTTTGCCAAGATATTTTCAGAGATGACAGACAAGATGTTATAGAATGATAATTTAGTGAAAACCCAATTTTGACAAAAAAAAAAAAGAAAAAGAAAAAAAAAATTACATTCGACCTATTTTTTGACTTTACTGAAAACGTTCCATCGCGACATCCGACGGGTTTTCCCAGAACGCATCACATATATACACATAGTACACATATATACATATACATATAATAAATACATTCAAACACATAAAAACATGTATGTGGCAGTTAAGATAAAGGCATATTATTAAATGGTATGTGTGCTGTTTTGGGTGGATAAGGGTGTGGGTGTGGTCATTGCTACAAGTTGCCCAATAGGCAATAGTGCCTCTGTACATGAAGGATGAGTTGTATAGACTTATAGTGGTTTATTCAGCTGTTTAGCATCACCAGATTTAACACCAGAGTTGCAGCACACCACAGCGTAGAACATGACACTAGCGACAACAGACTGATAGAATACTGCACATGTTGAAGGACTTTAGTCTTCTCAAGAAGTAGAGTTGACTGTGCTTTCTTGTACATCATCTCTGGGTTTTTAGTCCAACTGAGGTTGTCATCAATGTATATCAGGTACTTATAGGAGTCCACTCTCTTCATATCACAATCACGTATGGAGACAGGAACAATTTGATCCTTCCTTCTCGAAAGGATGTGTAAATTGAACATGTGTGTATGTAAATATAATTGTTCAGATTCAAAAATTGTCCATGTTCTACATTCATGTGTTTGTGTGTTGTTAAAAGTCAACTAAAAGAACAGTACATGAGAAGCTGATGTAATGAGCAAGGCTGACATTTGAATTTATTGGACAGCTGAATGTTGTGTGTGTGTGTGTGTGTGTTGGGTGGGTCAGGTGGAGGCTGTTGTTGAGTTCACATCTGGTGTTCTGTGATATGTGAGTCTCTCTCCCTCTCTTTTGTTAAGCAGTTCTTTGTGCCATGTGGATGGAACATGCATTGTCTATGTGTAACACTAATTGCAGCTCAGAAGTGCCCATTGTTTAATGCGTCTAAGTGTGTGTGGCATTGGTCAGTAGTTGGCACAAACATGTATCTACCACACACTACCACGAACAATCTACATGTGTCCTGTAGATTGTTCTGCATTCATGTCTTCATTCTCAGTACATGAATGAAATACATAAAGAGATTATGGGCAATGTAATTTTTGTTCTTGCTGAACCTATTTATATGAGGCAGAGCCTTTAGACTCTTGTGCAGAAAACCCATACTAGACTGCATTTACTGTGACAGTCTTTGCAAAAAAAAAAAAAAAAAGTAAATGAAATTTAGGTTGGATGAAATTGTGAACAAAAAGAGAAGACTATACATATTTTGGCTATCTGTGCCTGATGATGGTTATTAGCAAGTTATCATTTTGTTTTCTGGAGATAGTGTTAGAAAAACCTAAGATAACTTTTTTTTTTGTAAAGATCTCAAAAAGAACAGTTGGAAGCAGTTATGTTTGCTATTCATTTTGGTGCCACGATTATCTTATAATCTCTGTACTGATCTAGGATGTTGTTATCTTGTAAATGAATCAGCGCTGCATTTCCACACTCAAGATTTTCTCACAGTTTCAGTTGTATGCTGGAAATCAATGGACGTGTAGATAGTCTTTCACATATTCAAGAAATATCTTGCTTTATTCCACAATTTTTTTGAGTCTGGCTTATCACACTTTACTCTTTTTTTATAGATTCATTTTTATCCTTTCATATTGTAATATAGTTTTGGTGAGCACTTTACCTACTCTCCAAAAAATGTTGGTCCAGAAATGTTTGGTTAGAATTGCAACCCGATCAGAGTCATATATTTCTTCTGCTCCTTTTTTTTCCAGAAACTTCAGATTCTTACTATTTATGACATTAATATTTTATATTTTTATAGTAATGTTTTTATTTATAAGATGTATTCAAGTGTATTCAAGTATTTTCTTGCTTTTTATTGTATATATTTTATATTGTGCAAAATAAAGTAAAATAAAAAAAAATATATATATAAAAGAATGAATGAAATTAATAATAATAATAATAATAATAATAATTAAAGCTGCGAGCAGCATTTATCGGGGTTCAAGCATTTGAGGCCTTTAAGCACATAAAAAGGTATTATATTTTATTTAGCATGCATGTAAGCACTAGCCACAATTGTTTTTTAAAGGTTTTTTGACAGTTATAGCGCCACCTATCGCCACCTATAGCCATTTTAGTAAAAGTGGCTCCGCCCTCATCGTACGTTTTGGCACCTCTTAGGGACCGTGAATCAAAATTTCAACCTTTTTTTTGATAATTATTGATATTCAGACTCCAGAGAATCTTTCTGCACTGATTTGGTTCTGATCAGGCTGAGATTTGGCTTGAGCCCATGATTCCAGTGACATAAGACACTTCATTCTAGGACAAACAGTCTAGGAGTTATGAGCGATTTTGCATTTTTGATCGCTGTGGCGCCACCTATTGGCCGATTTGGATGAGTCCAGGTATCTGAGTAGCGAGCAAGACTACTACCATTTGACAAAGCTACCATAGACTTTATGTAGCCCCGCCCCTTTTCAGCGCTGCGCTCGTTGTCTTTTGACTTCCGGTTTGTATTTCCACAGCGATCTTACTTTTTTATGAATGAACTGCTCATTTTAAAATCTTCATCTGCTTTAAACATTACAATGCTCATGATAACTTTTGTTAAATCTACAATAAGTAAATCCACTTCACCAGCTAATTATTCTTTGACAGTGATGCCATACAATTACAGGGCTACCGCAAAAACGGAAGTTCAAAAACAAAATTCTAAAGATGGCTGCGAGCACGTTTCTCTGGCAATCGGTAATTATGAGGATTTGTGAAAAATCTGGGGGCTTTTGGGTAACTGCCAGAGCTCATAGGTAATGGTAAGAAGATGATGAACACTCAATTCTCAGATTCTCACTCTTGTGAAATTGTTTCATTGTGTGGTGTGAAAAATTAGGGTGATGCAAAAATGAGTACACCCCACAACAAAAACAACTACATCTAGTACTTTGTATGGCCTCCATGATTTTTAATGACAGCACCAAGTCTTCTAGACATGGAATTAACAAGTTGGGAACATTTTGCAACATCTATCTTTTTCCATTCTTCAAGAATGACCTCTTTTAGAGACTGGATGCTGGATGGAGAGTGATGCTCAACTTGTCTTCAGAATTCCCCATAGGTGTCCGATTGGGTTCAGATCAGGAGCCAATGAATCACTTTCACTCTGTTCTTCTTCATAAATCCAACAGGGGCCTTAGATGTGTGTTTAGGATCATTGTCATGTTGGAAAAGTGCACGACGACCAAGGGAACGGAGTGATGGTAGCATCTTCTCTTTCAGTATAGAGCAGTACATCTGTGAATTCATGATGCCATCAATGAACTGCAGCTCCTCGACACCAGCAGCACTCATGCAGCCCCACATAAGGACACTGCCACCACCGTGTTTTACTGTAGGCACCATGCATTTTTCTTTGTATTCCTCACCTTTGCGACGCCATACAGTTTTGAAGCCATCAGTTCCAAAAACATTTATCTTGGTCTCATCACTCCAGAGTATAGAGTCCCAGTGGTCTTCATCTTTGTCAGCATGGGCCCTGGCAAACTCTAGGCGGGCTTTTTTGTGCCTGGGCTTTAGGGAAGGCTTCTTTCGTGGAGGGAAATAGTCACCCCAGTTTGGCTTTCTACTTCTTTAGATAACTGTAGTGAACTTGCATGCCGATTTTCTTCAACCCTTCTCATCAGAAGACGCTCCTGTCGAGGTGTTAACTTCCGTGGATGACCTGGACGTCTCTGTTAGATGGTTGCAGTTCCATCTTTTTTAAATTTTTTACCACTTTTGCTATAGTATTCTGACTGATAAGTAAAGCTTTGCTGATCTTCTTGTAGCCTTCACCTTTCTGGTGTAAAGAAATTATTTTCTTTTTCAGGTCTTGTGACATTTCTCTTCCACGTGGTGCCATTGCTGACAGCATGAAATGGGAAGGGGTTTTAACACCCTTTTATAGTCAACTGTCTGCTGGACTCCTGTGTAATGAATAATTATAGACTCACCTGTGGTTGAATTCTTGTTAAATTAGACATTTGTAGTCTAAAATTTAGCTTTGCTCCAGTGACTTTCAGTGGGGTGTACTCATTTTTGCATCACCCTAATTTGAGTAAAACTGAAAATTTTGTTCTCTAAGTTATATTATTAACCTTACTTTCATGTTATAAGTTAAACAGATGTTATATAAAACTTAGTCTTGTGAACATTTTGGAAATTGTTTTTGTGTTCATTGAGATATTGTTTAAAATGTTACTTTTCAAAGGGGGTGTACTCATTTACGCTGAGCACTGTATATATATATATATATATATATATGCTCAACAGCATCCATAGCTGATCCTGGGTGTTTTGGTCACACATGATCTCGTTCATTAACATGCGAGAGGAATATGCATGGCACATGCATGGCTGACTCTCACACAAACACATTCTAATGTAAAAGAATGTTCAGTATGAAGGTGAAAGTGTGAGGGTGGAAGGCAGATGATTGAATAAGAGTGGGACGACCCGCAGATGAAGGACGAGTAGGTGAAGATTAATGCAGAGTAATGTGACAGTTCTATAATGGATGATTGTTGGATAGAACAGAACCACGCTGACTACAGATACCCTATACATTCCACAAATTGCACATGTGCTCATATCAGACTTGTGATTTAACAATACACTGCACACAGATGGTTCCCACTCCTCTTTAGACAAAAATGTGACCCAGGGTCCTACTTGTTGACACAGAAACAAACACATGCGTAAACTTACACCAACACAAACATCAGAAGTCAGATCGAGGAGTAATCCAGTGGCTTGACGAACTTAATCTGTTTGCAATTGATTATGTCCCTTGTTAGTTCACTCAAAAATGAAAATTCTGTCATTAATTACTCGCCCTCATGTTCATCTTCAAAACACAAATGATCTTTTTTCTTTTTAAGTATATTTTTGAGCAGATAAAAATCTATGCATGACATTCATGGAAAACATCACAACCTGTTGGTTTTCTTTTTTTTTTTTTTTTACAACCATAGAAATAAATGAAGAAAAATTATACAACAAATTGTCTTTTTAATTAAATCTGAGAGCTCTCTGTCCCTCCATTGACAGCCTACGCAACTATAGCCTACCACTTTCAAGCCCCAGTATAATGACATGACTAAAATAATCCATTTGACTTCAGTGGTTTAGCCTCAATTTTATGAAGTGACGCAAGTGAAAAAAACATAATTTACCGATTAATTTAACAAAATATTAATCTCCAACGCGAGTTCACACAATGTCTGCAATAGGCTACAACACGCATGCGTCGTGGTGCTCTCGTGTATGCGCGTTGGAGATTAATATTTAAAATTGAGGGTGAGTTATTAATGACAGAATTTTCATTTTTGGGTGACCTAAACCTTTAATGATCTCAGACATATTGTAGCCTGAGCAAATCCCCAGTTGTGGAGACAATACGAGCTCTCAATTTACTTCAGTAGGCTACAAATTGGGACACATAGCGGCCTCTAGTGGTCGCTAGTAATAACTACAGGAATGTGAGTTTCTAGAATTGAACAGACTGCATCGCTTTAATTCTGATAAGACCTTGAATATAATTTCCCCCCCTCTCAGATAGTGTTTAATGTCTAAAGCATACATAAACGAACACACACCTGCTAGCAATAAACACCGTGCTCCCCTTTGCTCTTCTTCGAGTAAAAAATGCATTTACTAACGTTATAGGCTATAATTTAAAATTCGTTTCGAGGTTGTAGCCTATTAGATGTAGGAGTGTGCTTAGTTTCTCTTGTAATCTATTGTTCTCTACTGTAAGACTGTCATCTGACACAATGGATGATGAAAACACACCAGCAAATGGTGGATGTTGCCTAATTTGTAATTCATTTGCACAATTTGCATAAAATATTTTCCATTGTGTATATGCAATTTTTACTGAGCACAATAAATATTAATTTATAATAATAATAAAATAATTTAAATACATTTATATAATTGTACCTACTTAAATTATTAATATTTGTATTAATGACCATCCTTCAGATTCAGTTGCTGGATAATACTACATGATGAGTTTGTTGTTTATTTTTAATACATTGGGGGATATACTAGCCTAATATAATCTCCTTTTAAGAATTGCTTTCATGCATTTACATTTGTGAGTGAAAAAATGAACAAAAAATACCTTATTATCAGACAACAGCATTCCAAACACAGTATTTTTCTAAACCTCTAGCCAATAAAACATTCCCCCTGAAAATATTTGAAAATACGCAGTTAAAATCGGCATTCTCTTGTCCCTTTGCCCACTTGGGAAAATATATATTTGCCGTGATAAAAATTAAAGCAAATAATTAAAACGGATTTATTACACATAATTGAATATCTTAAAATGACTTTTGCTTTACGTGTAATATTCCATGTACTATACAGGTGCATGAGATCTCGCACATGCGCCTTGTCCGTAGTGCAGTCTGCAGTAGCGACCGTCCTGCGCGTGCCCACCAGACTCAAGCAGCGAGGCGTCACAACAAAGCTGGTAAGCAATACACAGGTATAGCCAATTTAATACAGAGACCAAAAAGGGCATTTCTAATCAAAATCATGTGGCATAAAACGGCTTGCCGAAGTTTTGCGATGTCAATCTCGTTTATGTTGTCTGAGAGTTAGCACCGAGACTAACCGTTCGTGCATTTTATTTATTTTTTCTAAGTAATTACGCCATAAAAATCACAGTGATATACAGACGTACGAACTAAAATGCATGTCGAAGCACTTTAACGTGAAGCGTGTCTCTGACCGTGACCTTCTCGTCTACGCGCTTAGCGACAGTGTCAAATGGGGTTTGTCTTATTTAAAGGGCTGTCAGACAGCCGCAACATGTGCGCCTTGACTGTACAACAGACATGTTTACACGATTATACCCGCCTTTAACAGTTTAATTTATTTGCTGATACCATGCATTTATGTTGTGTAATTATTTGCACACGTGCATAAATCTGAACAGGCCTGTATGATATTATAAACAGCCGCTGCACGGTGGTAAATCGATCCCCCGCATATGTACAGCGGGAATGCGGCAGTTATGGGTGCATTACGTTATTCTTGAGCATCGTAGACAAAGACTCTTGCTTGGTCCTGTTGCCATTGTGTTGATAAGTTGTCTATTTACTGCATTAGGACGCCCAGTGATCCTAAGAAGCCTCTGTAAAATGAGATTATTTAATATTAGCTTATAAATTAATCTGACCCCACCCTCACCTCCACAGTCGTACAGGTAGACTACAAATGAACCCATAAGCTCACTCCCTGTAGGTTTATCTTTGCCCACATCTGAATTTAACATTTGTAATACTGGTAGGATGTGGGGTATAGGTTGCAACACCAATTGTAAACATGGGTGTAGTTTGTGTATAGATTTGTTGTGGTAATTCAATTTACAAAATAATTATTATAAAGTAAGTTATGCCAACCCACTCACCACCCCACCCTCATTTCATTTTAAAGGAAACATTTTAATTCAACAGCAAATAAAATAGGAAACAAATATAGAACATACAATTATAGCAACTAAAACATAACAGACCTTGTGTGTGTGTGTTGTGTCACTCTCATAATTGTGTAAAATGTATGCATGGTGCTATTTTGTGCAATCTTGTGTCCAGTAGCAATACTTTGGAAAGTAGCATTTCAACCCTCTCTGTCTGGCTAGCCGTAATATTTCATGTTTTGTTTTGTTTTTTAACATGCAGGTGAAAAAGTGTGGATACTGTATAGAGCCTGCTCATTCAGATGATTCCAGATACCTGTCATTTTACATCCATTAACATGGTCACAAATCAAACCATAAACCAAGACTTCTATTGTAACCCAGGATGACAGTGGACATTTACAATAGTAATTTCACCCCTGTAGATAATTTCAAATTGGTTAAACTGATCGTGTACAACTCAGTCCATGTTACAACAGTATTCAGCTTCCCCAGTAAAATTAGTCTTTGTTTTGCATAAGTATGTTTGCATCACTGCTATTTTTTTTATTGAAGGGCAGCGTGAGTATTCTTGGAAGAAAGAATTTTAGCTCACACTCTTTGCACTGCTAGAGTCATGTTGTCATGGTCATAGAAATCTAGATATTTAATAGCATAAAGAGAATTTTTAGTAATGAACTCAACTGCCCACCTATGTTTTATTTGAAAAGTTGCAATTATGATGATTGTTATTATTAATAATAATATCATTATTATTTAATTACCCTTTGTTTACACATTTCAGACATGTAGATTGCATTTATGAGTTTATGTGTATGTGTTGGGCCTGGGTTAGTTTAAGATATCAGACAAGAGTGGCATTGCATCATGCCATGAATCAGCAACTGTACTTTCTGTCACCCAGTTGGTTAATCTGGCACACATATGTAAATTCTGATTAAAAAAAAAAACTATGCCATTTTAATAGAGATATCTCTTATGAATCGTTATTTTTAAGTTAGTATTGTCTTTATCAAAAAATATTACTGTATTCATTTTTCCCTTCAGCCAACAGGGGGCCTCTCCTACATACCTAAGAAGAAACATTAGCGAGGCCAGTGAGGAAGATGTGGAGATCAGATGACAGTAAGTTTAAAAATGTTTCTTCATTTTATACATTTAGCAATGTTTTTGACATATGTTGGACAAGATTGCACAGGGTATATACATTCATACAGCAAATAAAAATTCTTCATTGTGTCACAGGCATGTTCATATGTTTCAGTTGTGGAAGAGGAGAGACATAGTATGCCATCAGAGGCTTTTCTCCAGCAACCTGAGTTTCAAGATGACCACTCTGATGAAGCTGTACTTCATAGCATCTTGGAGCCAGAAGGGGGAGAGATAGAAAGAACCGATGAAAAGATGGATTGCAAAGACAAACAGAACCCTCAATTGTTTCAGAATGCAAGCCAGCCTGTGTCCCAAAATGTAGCTAATCATAATCAAGCCTGTCAGGCAAGTGACTTTGAGCATGCTGGAATGATAAAACAGGATTATAGGACTGATTTGCCTTTAAATGACACTAAGGCTGACCTTGACCCTGGTACTAAACTCCAGGGTGAATTGCCCTGTCCTCGCTGTGAGAGAAAGTTTTCGAGTAGTCAAGGCCTGCAGCGGCACATACAAACACATGCTCTTTCAACCTGCCACACACAGCGGTTTAAATGCAATCGCTGCAGAAGGACCTTCAGTACACTGTTTAGTCGTCGGAGGCATGAGAAAAGGCATGAAAATAGAAACAAGAAGATGAATGATCACACAATTGCCACTTGCACTGCTAGTCAGATTGTCCCTGGCAGTGGTGAACCTTTGAAAACAGCATCACAAAACCCACAGCCAAACAAGTGCATTAATGCAGCTGATGGTGAACAAAAGGATGATAAAAACAGTCATTTCAAAGCCTCACATGTCTGCAAGTACTGCAAAAAAGCATTTAGGACTCATACTTGTCTGAAGAGACATCAGCGCAGGATCCATGAGCACCAGCTTCTTCCAAGAGGAGTTTATAAGAAGATCAAAATCACTCAAGCACCTGAAGGACAGCAGCTTGTTGAGACAGACAGTCAGACTGCTAACCCACAGTGTGCAGAGGACATTGATAAGGAAAAGGAATACATGGTTGACATCTCCAGTAATATTTCAGAGAATCTCAGCTTCTACATAGATGGGAAAATTGTCTCGACGAGTGCTGTAAGTAACTGTGAGGTGATTGAGATGAACTCTGGGGGTTCTGCTGTGATTGGATTGAATGCGGTTATAATCAGTCCAGCTCAAATTACACAAGCTCTTAAATTAGAAACCAATAATAACAGTTTCAACCCTGACCTGTCTGGACAATCCTCAACGAGACGAAGGACATCTACCCCACCTTTACTCCCACAAATAAAAACAGAATTAGAGTCTGAATCCATCTTGAGTACCTCATCATCTTCCTTGTCATCTTTATCATTGTCCTCCACATCTGGAGCTCCACTGGTCACTGCTCATTTACCTCAGTGCATTGAGACAGTTGCCTTTCACAAGGAAAAAACTGTCTATCTGTCTCCCAAACTTAAGCAGCTCCTGCAGAATCAGGATGGCAGTAAACAATCATTTGCGTTAATTTCTGATGGCCACAAACTGGGTCCTCCCTTATCCCTGACTGTTTTACCTGCAACAACAACTAGATTTAAGAGAAGGACAACCTCCCCTCCCAGCTCACAACAGCAAAACTCTGATCTGAATGTAGAAAAGCAAGATCAGGATTCTACAAAAGCCAAGATGTCAAAGTTGGAGAGCCATGAGTTGAGCATCTTGGGCACTGAAGAAACTGAGCCTTTAAATGTACCCATAAACAGCTCTGATGGAGCTCAAATGCAGCAACAGATCTTGCCATTGGACTGCTCTGTATCAAGAACAGGTGGAAACTCCTGTAATCAACAGCCATTGGACCTCTCCAACTCTGTGGGTAAGCGAGACAGCAGTGACTCCTTAGCAGAGTCCATTCTGGACTTAAGTATTAGTGGAAAGAGTTTAGACTGTGACTCTGCTGGAGTCTACCTCACTCAGCCTGCTTTGAGGAAGAATAAACCTAACTCTATTATGCTTCAGAAGGTGCTTATGAATGAGTATGGTGGGGTAGACAATCCTTCAGTTGAAGATTCAGATGCTGCAGGTGTCGTCAGTGCTCCTGACCTAACAAACCTTGCAGTTATGCCAGTGTCTGATGCAAGTCCACCAAACCCTGAAAGGCTTTTGTTTGAGTTGTCTCTTCCTCCTGCCTCAATCCATTCAACCCCTCCATTGCTCACTCCTGTCACTATCCATCCAGCTGCCTCAGTCCCTCCAAGTCACGGTTCACCTTCTTCATCTCCAACTTTTGTATCCTTTCTATCAACTCCCACAGTGGAACCCAATCAGGACATTCAAACTCTCCATTCAACTTTCCTGGTATCTGACACTGTACCACCCGCAGGGTCTATAGAAGACTGCGCTGATAATCCTGTACATCTTTCACAGGGTGATTTGAAAATGACAATCCCTGACTGGGTGTCCTCTGCTCCTGGAGGTCTGGAGAGCCTTATACCTGCAGCCCCTTCACTGACTTTACAAGGCCCTCATTGGGTCGCTGATCCTGCCATATGTGAACTAGCTCAAAGAACTTTGGTTGTAGACTCTGTATTAGCTTCTGATACACAGATATTTTCTCCATCTCTGCCTATTAACCAGTCCAACATCACATCCTTGACTTTTCCTCCAAACACTGTTGTTATTGAGTATACAGTTGCACTGCAATCTACAGAAAATATTCTCCCAGCTCCCCAAGCTAATCCTGTTCAATGCCTCTCAGATAAATTTCCTGTTGATGCATTACAGCAAGAACCTTATGTCCCATCTGAGCCACAACCTCTCAGTCAAGACACCACCCTACTTTATGAGCAATCCACACAGTCGGCACCTATAGAGCAGTCATCAAGCTCTACAGATGGTACACCGACCCTCACGGCCTCCACTAGTGTTATTAAAGCAGAGAACAAAGACGAGGATCAGGACAATGTCCAGTCCTCTGATTGTTCTAAGCAGGAAAACACAATTGAAGATGAGTTAACTCCCTTGCATCCTTTTTGCAAGAACTTTATGTGCAATGTTTGTGAAGAGCCCTTCCAGTCCATGAAGATTCTCAGTCAACATGTAGGTGAACACTCTAAGGAGTGGCCCTATAAATGTGAATTTTGTGTACAGTTGTTTAAGAGCGACACAGGTTTGCTGGAGCACCGTTCCAGTTATCATGGAATTGGTAAAATTTATGTTTGTAAAACATGTTCTAAGGAATTTGCTTTCCTCTGCAACTTGGAACAGCATCAGCGAGATCTCCATCCCGGTCAAGAGTGCTCACACACCGAAGTAGTACATGGCAAGTTAAGACCTGAAAACCATAACAGTCCCAAAACTGACATGACTGATCCAGGCCTTCCAATCGAAGAAATCAAGCAAGAATCTGACAACACAACCACTAAAGCAGAGGAGGATGCCTTGGACAACTCTTCTGAAGAGCTGTTTACAACAATAAAAATCATGGCATCTGGAGGGGTCAAACCAAAAGGCCCAGATGTACGTCTAGGCATTAACCAACACTACCCAAGTTTCAAACCGCCTCCTTTTCCATACCATAATCGAACACCAACTGGGACGACAGCAGCATCAGCCACTAACTTTACCACCCACAATATCCCTCAGACCTTCAGCACAGCCATTCGTTGCACCAAGTGTGGTAAGAGCTTTGACAACATGCCCGAACTGCACAAGCACATCTTAGCCTGTGCTAATGCTAGTGACAAAAAGCGCTACACTCCTAAAAAGAACCCTATACCACTTAAGCAGTTTGCAAAAGCACAAAATGGGGTGTTATCACCTGCAAGGATTGTTAATAGTAGGCAGAATCTCTCTCAAAAGGTCGGACAACCGAAAAAACTGAACTTTCACGAATCGCCAGTTAAGATAAAAATGAGTGTCCTGAATAAGAAGAAATCTCAGCTGGTGCAAAGGGGTAGACCTGTTGGGGGGAGAAGGGCCTTTGCTCAGGATGACCTAGACATTTTTGCATGTCCTCACTGTAGCAGGGAGTTCACATACAACGCTAGCTTAAAGAAACATGTAGCTTTTAGCTGCCCCATGAGGCCGACCAGTAGAAACTCCAAGAAAAGAACACTCAGTGTCGTCTCAGCCCAGGAGAACAACGGGAGCCTTCGGAGACAAATTGCAAATATGAGTGCAAAGCCACAAGGGTCAAGCCATGGGCCAAAAACAATAACAAAGAGTCAGATCATCAAGCAAAATGCAGCAGTTGATGCCACTCAGGATTTTAGGCTTAAAAGATCTTCCATTCTGTCAACATCTGTGGTTCAATCTAATAAAAAAAGCAAGCCTATTTTAAATAGCAGCTTTTTGCCGCAGATGGATTCAAAGCAGATAGTCCTCTCCTCAGTTGCTCAGGTTAACTCTCAGGAGCCAGGTGTTCGGGTACATGTTTTGGGTAGAAAAATGGAGCAGAGAGTGGGCGACGTCAAGCTACAGCCCAGAAGAGATGACCGTTTGTCTCTGAGGTTGAGAGAGAGAGTAGGAGGACCTATTACTCGAAGTGTACAGCAGGCCAGCACCACAACAACAGTCCTTAAACAGCCAGACAGTCACAACATCATCATGCATCCTGTCATTCTTCAAGTCAAGAAATGAGAGTTGTGAAAAAAAAAAGATCATTGATGTCAACTTTTTTTTTAAATGCCTCCTTAGTGCAACATTTACCTGTAAATAGGCATCTAAATATTGGACATGTTGAAACAAACTTAGAATTATGGCTGAAAAAAAGAATGCCCTTTTTATCTTTTTAAATTCACTGGCTCAAACACAGCAGCCTATAATATTTACATTGTAAATATCATAAAATACCATTACTATCTATTCATATGAGAACACGGCCAACATATCAACTTGTCATATGTAAATACTTTTGCCTTCTGAAAAATTTTAATGTGCTATCACAGTTTCTGGGTAAGTCCACTTACAGAGTTTAACTCATACTCTGCTCTAACATATGTAGTTTTGAAATGACCTTGATGGGCTAGTTTAGGACTAAATGCTGAGCTAGCTAACTAAATTCGGCAGAAAAGTAGATCTCCGGAGCTAGACTGAGTACCTTTGGATTACATAAATCTCAAACCTTGGAAGTATAATGAAATGTCATGTTAAATCAAAGCCTGAAGAGTGGGGAAGTGGGGGGTCTCATGCACTTTATGCTGTAGTTCATATTCACCTGTGTTAAAATGCATTGCAATACGATTAATCAATTACTACCAATTATTTATTAATATATGTATTCTGTGTTTAAGAGAAGACAAGATGTGTTCAGTGAGGTTCACTGGAAAACAGGTATTATTGTAATGGTAACTGCTTCTATTTTTGTAGATTGTGTTAGTTGTGTTTTATTTGTTGTATAGATGCAGTTTAGACTCTTCATGCATGCCAGAGATTTCATGTATGAGTGAAGGGAAGGGTCAGAATATAATATATCTGCACCTCAAGGGGCAGGAGAAATGTATATTCTGTTCACAAATATGTATGAATCTATTTTAAAAGTTTCTATTTCTCTCTTCCTTACTTTTTGTGCTATTCTCCTGCTGAAATATAAACATATTTGGTCAGCTGTCAAATGAGTAGGTCTCATTTTTTGATGCACATATTGCGTAGCATTTGGGAAGATAGTTATTTGTGAAATAAGGCATTGGCCGTCAGGTCTGGAAATTTAGCTCTAAAGATGACTGTTTTAGGACACATTTGTGTCTTGTTGAGTGGCCATGCTGATGGTAAACAAAAAGTCCTAAAAGGGTCAATGATCATAATGCAGAGATGCAGTGTTTAGGACAAATGTTAAATGATTATATTTTTTATTAGAAGACCTGTTCTTTAATTGGATTCATTGTAACATTTTAGAACAAGTTAACAGGTAAAAAGTTTAAGGCTAATATGAACACTGTGAAATGTTTACACTATGATTGATTGTTGTGACTGAAAATGTTACCAAAGCTTGCTAACAGGAAGATACACTTAGCTAAATGGGCTTCTTTATAGTATATCAGAACTGATAATATCTATTAGAACTTGTCTTCTGGAGAGAAATAACACAATTATTGTAGGCTTAATCCTTTTTGTAACTTTTAATCCATTGTTTATTTATGGCCAAAAAGTTTGCTTTGTGGCATTTATATTCTTGACGCAAAATTATTGACTCAAAGTTTTCAGGCTTGAAAGAGTTTCAAAAGTTTTTTAATGTGAAATGTGAATGACTTAATAAATTGCTCTGTTTTAAGTTCATTTTATGAATATGTGTTTGATTCTTCAATTGCATGATATCACAAAAAAAAAAAAAAAAAAAAAACAGTGCAAGCTAAACTCATAAACATATTATGTATCAGTTTTTAATTCTACCCAAACAATTATGCATCCCAAGAGTAAAGAATGTCAGTGGCATTTCAGATGCATTCCAATAGCACTCACAAGCCTCATAAACATGTGATAGTACATTATCCTCCAGTTTCACAGACAAGGCTTAAGCCTATCGTCCTAGACTAAAATGCATGTTTAAGCTGTTTTAACTGAAAGCAACTTGAACTGGCATATCTTAAAATATATTATTGCCATTGTTTTGTCTCATTATGCACACCAGTAATGTTTTTTTTTCCTAAGGCATGTTTATAAAAGCTACTTAAATGTCCTAATTGAACTGAGGCCTAATCCTGGCTTAATCTAAACTATGACTGAAACCAGACCTATGTCTAAATATGACTAAAAACTAAATGCTAATGAACCATGGATAGTGTTTATTGTCTTGCACAACTGGTTGCTTAAATGAATCAAGAAAAAAAAATTATATTTATTCTATGTATTTTACTTATGAATATTATGTCAATAAAAGCTTCAATCTGAATATATGGTAGTGGTTTATGTGCGTGCTGATGTTATAGTAATAATATCCACTAGGTGGCAGCGTTGACTCGCCGTATGATCGCAACATCATGAAATTTACATCACAGACGCCCACATCATTGTTTAGAAATAATATATTTGTAATGCATTTGCTGAAGAAAAACTTGAATTTGTCCATCATATTAAAGTACTTTGGTAACATGAGTGGGTCACAGTTTTATAAACATTATTCAGGCTGTGCAATGTACATTGTATACGTATCGACATAAAAGAAATAAATAAATATCACGCCATAAATGTTCCGCCCTGAAAATATTTCTTGAAAGCTGATTGGCTAAGAAAAATTGGCGCTGGAGGTTGATGGACGTGTTAGGTCGAAATAAAGGCTGGACCAACAATCCTTCAAGGCTGAAATGAGGATTTACTGCATTGTGTTATTTTTGTGAACGGTACAGATCACATTTCACAGAGAACAGAAGAAAGATTAATTTGAGACAGGTTTGATTTTACTTAAAGATATTTATTTACCGGACGGTTTAATAATGTCTGTATCTATGTCTGTTTTCTCTCCCCCCTCGCCCCTCCCTCTGCCTCTCTGGGTGTAAACAAAGCCAAAGTGGGTCATTTTGTCGTGGTATGATTTGATCTCACATAAGAATAGTAAGGGTTCTGCATCCGTGACGAAATATTTAAATAGCCTCCAAGCTATGTATATGTCACTAAAACCACAAAAGAAATTAAACAAAGATATTAAGGTTCCTCTGAGATATAGTGGTACATTAACTCGAATTTCTAGACTGACAAGTTATCCATTTCCGACATCTATCTTTCAAAAAAAGAGAGAAAAGAAAAGAATCTTCAGTGTTTTGTTGTTATAGGGTTGCCACGACATTAAGAAAACGCTGGTTGAGCTACACAAAAGAGTGAGGATGCGCCTGCAGACGCTCTCATTCCCCACTTCCTCGGGGTGGGGGATTCTTCGCTCAACCGTTTTTTTTTTTCTTTTTCTGACCGTTTCAACACGTAGCATGAGCGAGACAGGCGTTGGTATCCAAACCAAACCAAACCTCCCCACGCCCGGTCTGAACCGGTTCGGGGGTAGTGCGCGCTCTTGGAGACTCCCTCCCCTCTCCCTTGCTGAAATTCCTGCCACGCGCTCATACACAAAAAAAAAAATCCTAGCAGAGTACGAGCGCGCGCACGCCCGCGCATACGTCACCTCCTCCCCTCTGCCTTGTTCACCCCGCATCTCTCATTGGTTCCTGCGGACATCTCGAGCCTCCTCTTGTTCTCTCCCCCGATTGGTTCGCGGTGAGGACTGTGGACTGCGATTGGTCAATGTGAGTGCGAGCCCTTCTCGCTCATTGGCTGGTGCGGGCTGTGCATGAGCGCGAGGGAAAGAGTTGTAAACGCGAAGCGCGTGCTGGAAAAGCCGAGGCGTAGGGCTGTGAGCAGCGCGAGCACCGGAGATCAGCAGGGGCATCACTCGTCACAACATCCAGCCTCTCATCCGCTCGCTCTCCATTTTGTCGCAATTTTTCGGTATATCTTTGAAAGTCTGTATCGTAGTGAGCAAGAGGAACCGAGCTCTGTAGCGAGGCTTTTGTTAGCCCGTGTTGGGGGCAATTATTGTTGCCCTCAGTGGGGGAGCGCGTTATCATTTTTCGGTTATTTGGGAGGCAAAATTGCAGCCCCTCACCGCGTGTTTGTTAAAAATCGATTTTAGGTCCGTTCTTGCTTGATCTCGGATCTGGTTAGAGCGGATTAACTGGGTTTTGTTTTTTAAAAAACAGTGTTGCGGCTCTTTGTGTGGCTCCAGCTTCGTGTCCCTGTTGCAAGCTACCCGAAGTTCCGCAGTCCGAGCTCCAAAAACATGTGTTCCCGGGTGTGGTTTATCACAGACCGGCGGATCAGCCAGGAATACCCGCAGGTCCAGATCCTGCGAGCTCTGAAGGAGCGCTGCGCCGAGGACGATGTTGAATTCCGCTATCTTCTAATGGATGAGATCGTCCTGACCATCACGGACGGACAGCTCGGTAAAAACCGCACGCACATATATACATGCATTCCATCTTTACGAACACTGAAATTGTTTTTGTTTGAACTGTTGAGTTGGCTAAATTACTGGACCGTGTGGATGTTTAGCACGCTTGCATTGAGCGGATGTGCATCACCGTGCGAGTGTTTTGTGTAGATGTGCGGGTGGGTGACCGCCTAACCCACTTTCAGCCCAGTCAGCCACCATAACCTAGTCGATGGATGGAAGGCCGTTTAAAATAGTTGGGAAATTGTTGTAATCTTATAGCGAATATTTAATATATTCACGTCAGTATTTAGATATATAACCGTGTATTGTTGCACCATGTGCGCGCGAACAGTCACGAGTGTGCGGCGCGAGCGCGTTCATTATCAACACATAAAGCCTCGAGCGCAGATGGCGCGACGTTCACAAAGACCCGTTATATTCAGGTGATACACTCGCCTTTATTTATTTATTTTTTAATATTCAATCGGCCAGCTTTGATCGAAATGAATTGAACTGTGTGTTATGACGCATTCGCGCGAGGTTCCTCATACAAAGGGCTTTAATCGAAATAATCGATTCGTCACGTGCAAACCTCAACTGAAATGCGACTTTAAAAATGTTTAATCTGCCGGAAGATGTTTGTACCGTCGTTTAGACGACTATCGTTGTAATAGCATCACGGTCTGGTAGCAAAGCAATACTAAGGATGCAGACATTGTCTGATTAACTTGTGGTATCCGGGATGCTTAAAGATACACACACCTATACTGAATCCTCTTAGTCACACACTATCTTGTTTTACCTGTCTTGTTTTATAGACACTTATATGCTTAAGCATTTAAAAATCGGAGCCAACAGTGGTTACTACCAAAGATGACTTCAATTCACTTTAAGACCTAGTGTGTGAATTGATATTGCAGAACCCCTTAATATGCAGAAAACATATGTGTGGGGGTCATGCTGTTAAATTAAAAGGATAGTTCATAAAAAAATACATTTCTTTATATTTTAATCACCCTCATGTTGTTCTAAACCATCATCATGCTGATTTTCTTCAGTGGTAAATGTTAGGCAGAATGTGAGAGGTTGGCAGCCTGAGTCACCATTCAGTTTAACGGCATCTTTTTTTCCATACAATGCAAGTGAATGGTGACCTAGTCTGTTATTCTGCCTAACGTCTTCTTGGAAGTAAAACATACCAATTTGGAACAAGATGAGGGTGAGTAAATGGTGGTTTGTTTGTTTTTTCCGTTTTTTTTTTCTTCATTTTTTAGCTCAATTATCCCTTTAATAATAAACTGACAGCAAGTTGCAAAGTGTTTCATAAGATAATGATCTGAGTTATTGACACCAGTGTTGCCATTGTTGGTGGGTAGGGCTGTTTTGCTTTGACATGACAGCATTTCTTTTAGGTGGTGCAGATGGGCACTGGGATATAGTGCATTTTGCATGGACCTGAGGTAAAGGGAGTGGCTATGCACCAATGCAGCTCTGCCTTGAATCAGCTACTTTAAGTTTAGTGGTGTGACTTTGCGACATAATAGATAGCCAGTCTAACAGGATGATCCCGAACAGACAAGATAAGAAGGAGAGAAGAACTGAGACCACGTTGACCTACTTTAATGCAAAGGTATAATGCTGTATGGAGAACACAACTGGAGCAGGTTGTTGGCCCGTCATGTTTATGTCTGTGTGTGTTTAATGTGCTGGCCTGGATCCTGTCTTGGTCCGATAAAGAGGTGGTTGACAGTTGGTCAGCTCTGGGATTTAAACCTCCAGAGATCCTGACATTCTGCTGAGTTACATCATCAACGTCAGACACATGGAACAGAGTAGGTCAGCACATAATCATGATCGCTTGTGTCAGTAAAAACATTGCAGTTAAAGACCATCGTTTGAGGACATATCAAAATTCCTGAATAATAAATTCCTAAATTTATTTGTGAACCTATTGACAGGCGCCCCAAGAGTGTGTGTATAGTTATCTTATCACCTGCTGTGCGTGTTACGCCACATGCGGCAATCAAACAATCAATAGGCAATCAAGGTTCAGGACTTTTGGCAGCGTGATTTTTCACTTCATGTGATGGTGTGACCGATGTGTATGTGTGTGTGCGCGTTACTTTTTGATGTCAAGTGTCCATTCCTCTAAGACATGTGAAATCTAACACCAATTTATTGTCTCACACATGCACAAACTGCAAGCATGCTGAAAAATACAAAAACGTGCAGAAAATGCGCACACGTGACTGTATTAGAGTTAGTGGTTAGTGAAACTTCAGACCGGAACAATTGAATCAACTTCCCAAGACATTTTTTTTCTATCAGCAAAGTCCTAGGGTAGATTTTATAGACATAGAAGGTTGGGAAGTGTATCTGTTGTGCACTAAAATTGAGGTAGTTCCCCTTGATGATCTCAACTAGGAAAAAGCAAAATGCAGAAGATGATTCACATGAGTTAGGAACCTCAGTGTTTGATAACACTACTGTAAATTCAGTGGCTTTAGGAGGACTCAATTTAAATTTTCTCTGGTGTATGCTTGTGTAATAAAGCGTCAGTCTGGATTATACAGGAATGAATGCCAATTCTAGCCCTTAATATACACAATTTGAGCTGTATGCAAGTTGTTTATGGTGGTCCCGCTTGTTTATGAATGGTAAGCCAACATGGCTTTTTTTTTTTTTTTTTTTTTTTGGGGTGATGATTGTGGTTGAAAATCTGCAGGATGAATTTAAATATGGTAATGTAGTTTTGAGTACTGCTTTCTCATTGGCAGCTGAATGACAAGTATTCAGAACACTCAAAATGCAACTCAATATATGAAATTTTCACTTGCACCACCATTCAAAAGTTTAGGGCCAGTAAGATTGATCAAAAGTGACATCTTTTGTAACAAAACAATCAAACAAGTTCTATTCAAAATATCCTGAAAAAAATATTAAACCGCACAAATGTTTTCAACATTGATGAACAATGAATGAAATGCTTCTTGAGTATGATTTCATGTGACATTGAAGACTGGAGTAAAGACTGTTGAAAATTCAGCTTTGCCATCACAGGAGTAAATTACATTTTAAAATATATTCAAATTTATTTTAAGTTTTAATTTTTTACTATATTTTTGATCAAATAAATACAGCCTAAATGGGCATATAAGAGACAACCCCAAACTTTTGAATGGTAGTTTATATTGAATAATTGTGTTGTATTATCCAGGCACTGTGTGATTGGCTGTTGTGGCTGTTAATGGGGATTACTTGTCTTGTGTTTTGTCTGTTTATCTACCTGTATCTAATTCTAGCTCACCTTACCCTCACAGCATACCTCTGAAGTAGGTTAACCCTGTGTCTATACTGTGCTTAACACAGTAGGTTACCCTGAAATCCTCACTCGCTCTGGATTTGGTGTGAGTGTGAGAGTCAGTCGTGTTTCTTAACCCGCAGTGAGACAGCTGCCGCAGAACTGACAGAAGGGGGAAGTGAGGGACGTGCTGTATGTTCTGAGTCTATGGATACGTTTACTGATTGAGCCTCAGGCAGATACAAGTAACCATAATTGACTTAGCTTACATGAACATAATAATACAAGACCTAAAACAAATAAAGGTCTGTACACACAAGTGCTTAATAGGATAGTTCACCCAACAATGAAATTTGTCATCATTTACTCACCCTCAAGTTGTTCCAAACCTGTATGAATTTTGTTGATCTGCTGAACACAAAAGAAGATATTTTGAAGAATGTCAGTAACCAAACAGTTGATGGGCCCCATTGACTTCCATAGTATGGAGAAAAGAAAAAAAAAAGTCACTATGGTCCATCAACTGTTGGTTACTGACATTCTTCAGAATGTCTTCTTTTGTGTTCAACAGAACAAAGAAATTCATACAGGTTTGGAACAACTTGAGGGTGAGTAAATGATGACAGAATTTTAATTTTTGGGTGAACTATCCCTTTAAGGGGTGATTCTCTGTGCTGCAGTGAGTATATGACTTTCATTTCCTCCGGAAATTAGTCAGTCTGGTATGAGCTTCAGATCTGTTGGTGCACCTGGTTGGTTAAAGTTGGTCTATATAGTGTACTGTTTTATTGGGAATTAATTAGTCAGGTAACTGGTTTATTCAAAACCAAATAAATAAACATTCTACCATGTTTATCAGTGTTGTGAAATATTGAGTAAGAATTGTGGTGTTTCAAAACCTAGTGAACCACTGACACCATCCAGGATGGTGAACACGGTGAGATAAATGTCAACTACAAATATAGACTTGTCTTTCAAAAGGAAATGAATGTTGCAAAAGATTTCTATTTCAAAAATGCTGTTGTATTGAACTTTGTTCATCAAAGAATCCTGAAAAATGTATCACTGTATTTGATCAAAATGTATTTTTGATCATATAAATGCAGCCTTATGGTGAGCATTAGAGATTTTTCAAAAACAATCTTGTTGACCCCAAACTTTTGAATGGAAGAGTAATTACTTGGTTGTAATTAATAGCACAGTTTGTTGTAATTTAAAATTTATTATTGCACCCAATATTTGTGTGTGCTTTGTATTTGAGGCTGCCAACCTCAAATTCTATTTAAAAAAAAAAAAAAAAAAAAAATTGCGTGTGCATTGTTGGTGTAGCACATTGAAATGCTTATGAGGTCCTGTGACAATTAGGATGCTCCCTGTTTAGGAAATTTGCTAGGTTTCGGAACAGAGCTATTGTCCTCTCAGGTGGGGAAAAAGATGACTGACTGTTCAGTCAACATACAATACATAATGTTATATAATTTGAATTTAGTTTTTTTTTTTCTTTTTTTTCTTGGGAATCAAAAATGTTTGCATTTCTCTTTCATTTCTTATATGCCAATATAGTTCTGTCATGCCCGTTTAACTGCATTCCAGTCCCATCTGCCTTGATCCATGAGAGGAAAAGAGAGTGCTGATGTAGCAGTTGCTAGTGAAGATGCTGAGTCGTGGTTTGTGTGTGTGTTGCTCCATCCTAAGATGGCGGAGAAGCAGGAGAGATTAGAAATACAGTGACGCATTCATGTTTTGTTTCTTGTTCTCTCATGGCTCCTTTTATATCCTCTGATTTACATTTCCTGTTATTTCTTGAAATACTCAATCATGTATTTGGCTTTATGTAATCTCTGAAATCCTTTCTTCTGCTATTTTGTGTGTTCTGTTCCATCTAAACAACAAAATTACATGTTTGCCATTTTTAATGTTTGATTGCTCTCAACTGTTCTTGTATTCGTAATCTGAGTCGAAACGCAAGATTTAAGTTAAGTCCAGTGAGTGCCGGCTTTAAAACCGATTTAAAATTTTATTCAAGTGAAGGCTCGTGTTAAGTGAGCATAAAACCAAACTGGCATCTTAATTAAAAACAGAAAGCAGTGCAAACTGGGTTAGTGGGTCAACGTGAACTTCGCTATAGCGAGGCAAAGCAAGCGACCTTCTGCAGCATTGTGTAACAGCTCTCCAAAGGAGATCAGCTATTTAGTATTACAGAGATGCTGTTGTGTGTTGTTTTGTGAACTAAGGCCAGCTCATCTGTCACATTGACTGTTTGTGTGTGTGAGGGCAAGAGAAAGGGGCGACACATCCAAATGAAAGTCTGGCTCTCATTGGTTGCTCAGATACATGAGTGTAATCCCTCCACACAATACTGCACCGGCCAAAACAGACTGCTCTGCCTGTGCTGCAGCATTTGATTTATCTTCCCTTTCTTTCTTTCAGGTCTGCGGGTTGGGCAGGAAAACGTTACCTCATACCCGCAAGTTGCCGTGGTGCGCGTTCCGACCCCATGGGTCCAGTCGGACAGTGACATCACCGTACTGCGTCACCTGGAGAAGTTGGGCTGTCGTCTGGTCAACCGCCCTCAGGCCATCCTCAACTGTGTCAATAAGTTCTGGACCTTCCAGGAGCTCGCTGGGCATGGAGTGCCTCTGCCTGACACGTACTCCTACGGTGAGAGATCATCTTTATGTCTGAAACCATCAATTCCCAATAATCAATTTGTAATAAAAAAATAAGGAATGAAGTTTTTTGTACATCTTATATGAATATTAGGGCTGGGCATTGACAAAATTCACGATTTGGTTTTGATTCAATTTGTTTTAATATTGATTAATTGGGCCTATCTCTTAGCTAGTGCTGTAAACTATACCGGGAACCCCAGTTGGTACATCACTATAAAATTAAAGGTAATTGTTACATAATTGTTTTTTACTAAATTGTTTTTGTTTAATATAAACATTTAAATTGTGGCTGTCATAAAAACATGATTTGTTCAAACATACGTTTAATATTGAAGAACAGTTGAATACAATGAATATGCAATATAGTGCATACATTTAGCAAAATATTCCATTTTGAAGTTAATTTTTCTAGCTGACTAATGAGGTTTTGGACATTAAATGGCTTAAATGTATTGAATGGGTAAATGTAACATTGTGATATTGTTTAGAAGCTGTTTTGTTGACATTTTTTCATGGTTGAAACACTGAGCGATTTACATGTGACAAAACGGATTTTGGTAAGTTGCACCATATCAACGTACATAAAGAGGAAGAGATGATCAGTTCATGTGCGCTCCGCACTGCTGCTTCTCTTGAACTGAAGAGCTACAGCAATCCATCATGACACATGAAAGAACGCCTAAACGGTATTTATTGTTTGAATTTCATAATAAAATTGACCAAATTTGAAAGCTGAGACCTTTTCATATCAGAAGTAACAAAACACAAAGATTGAGATTTATTGGATGGGAGGCACGATAAAAAGTTGTTCGTTTTTGTTTAAATAAAAAAATTGTTTAAGTTTGTTCATTCATTAACTGAAAACAGCATAGACTGAAAGATCGATTCTTGGGATTGAAGAATCAATATCGGTTATATGCAAAGGATGCATTAATTTCGTCAAAAGTGACCATAAAATTTTAACTTTATTCAAAGAATCCTGAGAAAAGTATCACTGTTTCCATAAAAATATTGAGCAGCACAACTATTTTTTTTTTTTTTTTTTTTTTTTTTTTTTCAACCTCCAAACCAGCATATTAGAATGATTTCTGGAGGATTGTGAATATGAAGACTGAAGTATTGGCTGCTGAAAATTCAGCTTTTGTTCATCACATAAATAAAATACATATTAAAACATAAAACGGTTATTTTAAAGTGCAATAATAATTCACAATATTTTTGTCTTTTACTGTATTTTTGATCAAATACATGCAGCATTGGTGAGCATAAGAGACTCTCAGAAACATTACAAAGATACTCTCCTGTTTGTAGATTGAAAGGGGAAGCCCTCATTACTAACTGAAGAAAACCAAAATGGGAAAAACCAGAGAGAGACTGAATAGAAGGGGAGGGGGTGTATAAAAGCAGATACAGCTGTTGTAGTGACGTGTTCCTGGCAGAGCCAATATGACATACCCTTCATTTTCTCTCTTTCGCCCCCTCCTACTGATCGCTGAACGAGTTCATCTGCTCCTCTCTAACCAGCCAAACAGATTCTACATCCATAAAGAATGTTCTCTTCAAAAGCATGAAGAATATTTATATTTGGGAATGTACAGGGTGCTGACACATTCAACAGTTATACTGGCTGTGGTTTGGGTTTGAGCTTAAATTATATTTCTACCCATGTTTTCGCTTTCTCTTTCTCTCTTGCTTCTACTGTCTTTCCATATGTTCTTTCTGTTTCGTCTTGGACACGTTCTATCAAACCAGAGGTTGCATTAATTAAAAATTGTCATTTACTGAACATTGATGGCTAATTTCAAATGCTGTCTGGTATTGTAATATAGGTACAAGAAAGAAAACGATTTAAACCTGGATTCCTTTTTTCCTTTAAATGTCTCTAGCTTGTAGTCTGTTTTGCCATGTTTAGGTGTTTGAAGTCATAAACATTGACTGTGACTTAAATTTAAAAAGGGGCTACATTTATATTGTTAAAACATGAATAACAGACCATACATGTCCAAAGCATGAATTACATGAATCGTCACTTTAATTATTAAAATGGTTCATATTGGCTATATTGAGATTATATAAAATGTACACAAATAGAACATATCTCTACATTCTTAAAGAGGAAATGAAAACAAATTTCAAGTATAAAAATAGACCATGAGGGAAGTTTTTACAGAGTGATACAATTTATAGCACAGCCTCTGGGTCTGACATGTGGCCATCATGTTTTTTCGGAAGAACATATTTTCCTAAAACATCTTCGAGCCATTAACCTTCAAAAACTGGCCACGTAGTTGGACAGAGTGCCGTCCAGGAAATGGGAAATGTGCGTGGCAAAAAAAAATCTGTCCAGTGTTGCAGTTCTTCTCATGTGGATATTGAATGTCTCAGTGTTGCTTGTTTCATTAGAGCTGTTTGCGTCTTGCTCCAGAATCTCACACTCAAATTAAATCTCACTTTTAATTACATTCATTACATATTCACTAAGCTGTGTGTGTGTCTCCAGGAGGACACGACAACTTCCGCAAGATGATCGATGAAGCTGAGCCTCTGGGTTACCCTGTGGTGGTGAAGAATGCTCGTGGACACAGAGGTAAATCACTGATCCTAGAACAGTCTGTGTGCATAATGGGTCCTTTGGGGACTGAAAGAAACAGGCCACATTAGACTTCAGATCTGGGTGCTGACAAACCTTCAGGAGCCCTGAGAACACAAACGCCAAGTTATACAGCACGCTGGATCTCTGAAATCGGGCAGCTTAGAAACATCATCTCTTTTACTCTAAAAACAAAGGTTGTCTTTCTTTCTTTCTCCCAGTGCACATAAGGTGTCTTTGTCCTGCACTGCTTTTTTTCAAGCAAATTTGAGGTGTGTGCTGAAAGCATTTTTTTTATATATATATATATATATATATATATATATATATATATATATATATATTTATATTATATATATATATTATATATATATATATATATATATATATATATATATATATTTTAATAATATTATATATATATATATATATAATATTATTATTATTATTAAAAAAAAAAAAAAAAAATATATATATATATATATATATATATATATATATATATATATATATATATATATATATATAATATATTATTATAATAATAATAATAATAACAACACCTCTCAGCTTGTGTAATTCTGT
The DNA here is from genome assembly GCF_019924925.1 of Ctenopharyngodon idella. Lineage (NCBI taxonomy): Eukaryota > Metazoa > Chordata > Actinopteri > Cypriniformes > Xenocyprididae > Ctenopharyngodon > Ctenopharyngodon idella. Next base: position 18,054,806 of record NC_067227.1, read on the forward strand.
ATGGTTACTGATCATCAGCAACTACCATTAAAACAATAGCAGTTGTTTAAAAAAAATAAATAATAATAATTAATTATATATATATATATAATTATTTTTTTTTAAACAACTGCTCTTGTTTTAATGGTAGTTGCTGATGATCAGTAACCATACAGAATTACACAAGCTGCCCTGGATTAACTCAAAAGTCTCACGGTTAGATAAGATCTTGCCTCATTAAAGTTAAGACCAGTGGCCACACCTGAAGAAAATTAATTTCATTCACTTATCAATGGGGTGTGTGTATATTTTATATAGATAGATAGATATAGAGATTTTTTTTTTTTGTACTGGACAATGCTCCGAAATCAGCCCAACCAATCTCAGAATGTCTACAGGTTCATACAAGTGCTGAAATCTGTTTTGAATGTTCCATTCATTATCAGTGTTCCCACAGAAATTGAAAATACAGTAAATATGAGGTAATTACAATGTTAATTAATAAAATTGTATTTGTTATTGTTTTCTTTATTTAAAGTATTAGAAAAAGTAATGAACAAATCTCCGCTCTAATATATTTATCAGCTAGAAGTCACTTTTTTGCAGTCTTAATGTTTTAATCTGTAACCAGTAGTGATCACAAACTGGGTAAGTCATGGAAATTTATTGGTTAAAAGTTTCGGAACACTAGTTACGTAAAGCAGGACGCACACATTTCAGTCAAACCTTTGTTAAAAAATTGAACTACAGATGAAAATAAAATGGCTCACAGTGTTGACCTTTTGTTGGGCTGTGACATGTTTTGAAAGGTTTCCTCTGATCCAGGAGGAACTGGGTGGGGTGGCGGCAGCCTGATGGTTGAACATCTGGAGAGTTCACAAACCTGCTGTACCACATTTGTGCCCTTGAGCGAGACACTTAACCCCTGGTTGCTCTAGGGTGCTCTCCCTGAAATTAGTGTCTGGTATATCTCCTTAGATCTGATAGATGACACTTACCTAATTCTTTTCTCTTCCTCCATGTTAATTAAAAACAAGACGTTTTACATGTGGCCAAATTCATGCTGCCACACCTGGCAGTGTATCAAGAATGTAAAATGATTTGTTAATGTGGAACAGTGTCAAATACATCCCTTTCGCACAAGATTGTCGTCACATGAAGGTTCACGCATTTAACCCTGGATTGTTACTTGTTCTATTTGCTCTTTACACAGAGGAATCAATCATTGCTTTACCCTTTAGTAACGCTTTGAAACTACAATCAAAACCTCTCTACTGATAAATTTGCACTTGATCATAGTTGGTCTTTAATGATGTCCCATTTTGATCTGTGCAGGTAAAGCTGTGTTCCTGGCCCGGGATAAGCACCACCTCTCAGACCTATGTCATCTGATTCGCCATGACGCCCCATATCTGTTTCAGGAGTATGTGAAGGAGAGCCATGGGCGGGATGTGCGGGTAGTTCTGGTTGGAGGGAGAGTAATCGGGTCCATGCTGCGCTGCTCTACCGACGGGCGCATGCAAAGCAACTGTTCACTAGGTACACGATTGCACACACCTCCCCCCTAATTTAAAAAAAAAAAAAAAAAAAAAAAAAAAATTAGAACTGCTGATATTTTTTATTTTTTTGGTCTGTGGCTGTTTTTCTTTTTCAACTTATATTTTTGATAAATAGATTCCCATGTATAAAGTTAAGATTTATATATAAAAGTAATAATAATTGCAATAATTCAATTGATGTTGGGAAGGGGGAATTTATGTTCATGTTATATTTAATTATCAATGCATGCAGTGTCTCATCACTGTTATTTTAGTATTATTTATATACTACTATTTTAGTATTTATATACTATTATTATTTTGAATTAGCTTTTTATATTTTCATTTTTGTTTTTATATTTCTTTAAAGCTTTAATTTTCATTTTTAGTAATTTGAGTTCTTAAAAATGTATAGGAAAATTAGAAATGCTGCCTTAGCAACTTACTGAAAAAAAGTTTATCTATTTCAGATTTTAATTATTTTAGTTAACAATAACACTGACCACAATTTCCCATTAGCCTCTCTGCTCAAGATTTCACTTTCTTTTCTAGGTGGGGTGGGAATGATGTGCCCCCTTAGTGAGCAGGGCAAGCAGCTAGCCGTGCAGGTGTGCAATATTTTGGGGATGGACGTCTGCGGGATCGACCTGCTGCAGCTAAACGATGGTTCCTTTGTAGTGTGCGAGGCCAATGCTAACGTAGGCTTCATCGCATTCGACCAGGCGTGCGGGATGGACGTGGCGGGGATCGTGGCCGACTACGCCCTCTCTCTCCTGCCGAGTCGCCTCAGCAGGAAGATGTCGCTGCTCTCTGTGGTGTCCAGCACCAGCGAAACTAGCAGCGAGCCTGAGGGGTGTATCCCCACAGAGGTGATGATCCCCACAGAGGTCTGTATTCCCAACGGGATCTGCCCACCCGGCACTACCTGTGCCATCCCTGACGGCATGTCCACCATGAGCACAAGCTCCACCTCCAGCGAGAGTGAGGGGGATCTAAACGAAACAGGCTCTAATCCTGTCAATGCAGATCCCGCTTACAATATCAACTCCCTCCTCGCGAGTGAGATGAAACTGTTGACTGAGTGAATTACAGCCACAAACACACACAGATTCACAGACATCAAAGAGCAACACATACTGAAGTGGACATTAAACGCATACAGATGCACACGTGTAATCATACTAACCCTCCCTGTAAACCCCTGTCTGAGGCTGCTCCCCTGATGTTTCTTCTCCATTGACAGACAATAGAATTAAACAAGTGTACAGTGCAGTTTGGAAGTGCACTAAATAGTGTACACTCCAGCCTGGCTGTAGTGCACCAGCTGAATATGCGTTTGCCACTGTAATTTGAGGGTGCATGCACTGTAGAGTGGTTTTATCGGGACATGAATTCCAAAATGTAACCTTTCAGCTACCATCAAACTGGATTCTGATCTTCATACTCTGGGTTAGGGTACACACACACACACTGACATACACCTAAGGACATATTAAAGTCTGTATTATAGAGAGAGAATGAATGAATGAATTTTGTCTGTTACAAACCTTGTGGTAAAGCCTGGCTGAAGGCATAATGCATTGCATGCATGGGGTGAGAGAGAGGAAACTAAATGGACCCAAATTTCAACTGCCCACCAGGATACAAAGGCACATACCTCCCTGCCCCCAAAAAGCCCACACAGACAGACACATAGAGGGACAACAAGAACAAAAACTGGAAAGCTGTGAATATTCTCATCCATCCCGACTCTTTTAAAAGCATGAATGAGTATGAGTTATTTTAGTCTGTTGCAATGGCTGCCTGTAGTAAATGAATTACTGCTGATCAGACAAGCGTAAAGGTTTTATTTGCTTTGCTGGTGTCTGTAAAATTGAATGACTGGTGTGGGACCCGTTTTGAATTACCTTCCTTAATGTGTAAGTGATAATTTGGCCCATAGGAACTTATTTCTCACAGGCATCTTCTGCTTCGTAATTCTGTAATTGAGGCGGCCATTTTAGAAATCTTCACTGTCCACCATTTTGGACTGGTTAATGTACTCTGTTTACAGCTCACTAGTATGGAAAATGTGAATGGGAATTTTTTTTTTTTTTTTTTTTAAATTCTTTTTCCAATGTCTAATTTAAATCTGCTAATGACCACACGTCAATCTGCATGTCTGCCACTCCAAAAAGCAAATCTCCCGATATTAGAGTCTGAACAGTGAGTTGCATAGAAATAGAGCAAGTAGACTTTTAAATACTAATGTTTTTACCACAAGGGCTGAACGTTTTGCCAACACTAAGCGCTGACGATGAATAAGCTATTTGTCTTCAACGATTTGTTTGTACAAAAATACTGCAAAATAAAACTGAAGTGTCAACTCAAATGGGTGCTACAAATTCTCTTAATTCAGCCCAGTGGTCTAAAACCCAACCTGAAAGAAAACCAGAAATTGTATTGATTTGAGCTAAATTTACATTTATTTGTTGTACTCCATTATATAAGTGCACCGCACATTTCTCAAGTCTAATTCTTCTATTTAAAACTCTTTTAACATCCCTATTTCTATCTGGAAATGTCTTAAAATCCCAAAATCCTTACTCTGTATATTTGCATATTCAAATTTACATCGAGTCTTAAATTGCATATAACAAACCTCAAATGGACCAAACTCGCAATCCAAACCAGCTCAGAATAGTTTGCCATGTTAAACGTGATAGTTTAGATCAATTAAATGTGAGTTCAGACAGTTTACATTAAGATGCAATATAGACTTGAAATTTAGAGTTAACTCGGGGAAGCAGCCTTGATCAAATTCCTCTCCTTGGATACACGTGACATTCATGTTAGACAGTCCTGCCTATGTGTATCAAACAAAAGGACAAAGCGTTATAAAATATTAAGAAACAGATGCTGTGAGACCTGATGGTTACATGCAATCTTTTCTTGTTTGTTTTATATTTAGTGTTCTGTTGTCTTCTGTTTTCCTAATTTATAATTTTATTTTTTGTTGAGGAAAAACTGGTTTATATGCGATTAATCTTTTCTTGGGAAAGGCCGAAGAGTGGCAAAGGGTTTTAGTGTGAGTTTGACTGAACAGACGTTGACCACCTGAGACACACACACACACACACTCTTCTCACCGCCCCCTCTCAAACGTTGTGATTTGCCGTCTTGTGTGTGATGTGTTCCATCATTCCATGCAACCAGAGACTTGCACCCTCGATCTCATCCCACACAAGAACAAGTGTCCCTGTAAACTCTGACACTTTTCGGTGTTTGCGATAACGCACCATATGGTTGTTGAACTCTTACACACTCTGCCTCCACTTCCGGTAGAATACAACAGGAAGTTTCTTCTCCCCTTATATTTAGTATCAAACCTGTGTGACTCCAAATCTAAATACTTAATGAATTCGGAATGGAGCCCCAAGTCTGAACTGAGAGCTAAAATTGTGTCATCACATCTGCCTCAGTAGAAAACATTGTCTATATGAAATAATACTCATTCTGATTGAAAAGGTACCACTATACTCCTCTGACTTGTGTGAGTTGGCAATTAACTTAGCGTCACAACTAAAACTAAAAAACAACAGTTGCTGCTAATGAACACTTAGCTCTATGGAATGGAAAAGGGAAACATTTTGACTCCATGTGTTCATTTCATTGCCTCTTTTTCTCTTCCTTTTTTTAGTGGGAACCTAAATGCCAAAAACCAAGCAATGTTGTATAATTTAAAACAAGAAATTATTAGTGATAGAACGCTAACATTGATGTTATGTGTCATTACGTAATAATACCAATAAAGACATTCAAAAAATGTCCAGAACATGAAATTTGTGTCAGCTTGTCTATTTATCTCACATCACAGTTGCTAGACCTTTTCCACCGAACTTTTGCTATAGTTTGCTTCACTAAAGGTGCGGTGATATTTACTGTTGTTTGGCGAAATTTTGCGGGCAAAATCCAGTCAATACAATAACAACCCATGGGCTTGGGAATTTTGCGTGACTGCGAAACCGTTCCCTATGCAGATTTCGCAACGGGTTGGAGCTAGTCCTGAATTCAATGTGTTTACCAGCAGAAAGGTTTGACTTCTGTGTAAGCTGTGCGTCATACACTATTGACAATAGGCAATGGACCCTTTTTGCCTGTGAAATTTTACTAAGGTGACTGCACCTTAATTTTACATCATCTTACAATATCCATTGACGAATTAATATAAAATTAAGCAGGATGCCACCGTACATACAGTGTAGTCAATGTTTGATTGTTGATTGTGCTGTAAATTGTAGTCTGTTTTGATTTATTGTTCTTCTGAGGTCTGTGATGTGGGCAGTCTCATTCCAAGTGTTTTTCAGCATGTTGTAGGAGATTATGGATTGACTCTCTTAGTCTGTTTTGTTCACTTAACCCCTGGATCAACACCTCAGCCTTCTTCCCATACTCCAGAACCTTTATACAGAAACACAAAAACATAAAAGGAATATATTGTACCAGAAACAAAAAAGGAAACTGATTTCCAAACTTATAAGAAATTGCAATGTTACCTATTAATATGGTAGTATGAAAAGTGTAGCTGTTTAATGTAGAGAGTTAAGCATAGTTTGATGAATAATGGAACGTTTGACAGAAGAGCTGGAGAGATGCGAGGTGATAAATGGAAAGTTTTTTGTAGTTGGATATGAGAGCTGGGAGGTTGAACTAATAACTAGGGATTTAAGCTGTAGTCTGAGATGTAGCGGAAGTAGAAGAAATCCTAAAGGAGAATCCCATTACCACCAGAATAGCAGTGAACAGTCTAACTGTCAAATTCCATCATGTCTTTAATCATTAGTGTTAATTAGTGTTCACAGCATGACTTCATATACAAAAATGCATCCAGGTCTGAATTCAAACGTTCCATCTCAGCACTTTTATTTTAATTAGACATTTGGGTGAGGTCTGGTTATTTACTATGATTTGGTTATGCAGGGCAGTGGTGAGGAGGTGAGTGTGAAATTCAGGAGCATGTTGTAAATGTATTATATGAAGTTTCTTTATTAGTCGATCTTTATTGTTTACCTTGGTGTAGTTGTTGCATAGCAACCATAGCATAGCCAGAGAATGAGCCAACATGGCTGCCTGGTCAGGGCGAGGCTTCACACACTGTTCCTCAAACTCTAAGATACATCTCAACATCTGATCAGCCTCCACACACTGGGCCTCATCTATACAAACACACAAAAGAGGAATCTCAATGTCAGCTATAAAGGTCACCGCTCAGTGTAGTAGTTAGATTCTGAGAAAACAGATCTATTCTCTTTCAAGTGTCTGTATTAAATAAAAGCTTTACCACTGTTCGAGGTGAGTAAACTGGGTAAATTCCTGTTAAAAGTGGAACGATGAATTGTGTTGAATAATCTCTAGGATATATTCAGCAATATGATCTTTCATCTAGTGTTTGAAACATATCACCTTACACAGAGTTGTTTCCATTTGACATTGTTTGCCAGGCTGATGAATGAGCCAATATTTTGCCACTTTGAGACTGTTTGAATCAGCTGATAACCATGATCACTTGGTCCATTAGGAGAAATATTAGCTCTCCCTTGTGCCAGTTCAAAAATCTACCAATGACCTAATCTTTGGAAATTTGTTTCCAAAGATTTTTAGTGTAATTCAATAAATATTGCATGAAAATGTTTAATTTCAGCGTATGTACACTGCCGTTCTAAACTTTGGGGTCAGTAAGATTTTTTTAATTAATTTTTTTAAATTAAAAAATAAAAATTCAGCAAGGGTGCATTAAATTGATGAAAAGTGACAGTAAAGACACATAACATTAAAAAGATTTCTATCTCAAAAAATGTGTTCTTTTGAACTCTATCCATCAAAGAATTCTAAAAAAAAAAAAAAAAAAGTATCATGTTTTCCATAAAAATATTAAGCAGCACAACTGTTTTCAACATTGATAATAATAAGAAATGTTTCTTGACCACCAAATCAGCATATTAGAATGATTTCTGAAGGATTGTGTCACACTAAAGACTGGAGTAATAATGCTGAAAATACAGCTTTGTCAATATAGGAATAAATTATATTTTAAAATATATTAAACTAGAGAAGGTATTTTTAAATTGTAATATTATTTCACAGTATTACAGTTGCATGAATTTGAACATTGCATATGTACATCAATTAAAATTATTGAAAAGTATTTGCTTATAGTTTATTTCAACATTTCAAATTGTGTGTATCACCAATAAACATGAATGCACAATGAACAATAGTACTTTTACATTACCGATACACTGATTTACTATTAAATGTATTAATTTATAAATAAAATAAGAGTAATTATGATTGTATTTGCAAGTGTTACTAAGTGGCTTGACTGAACGGTGATGTAAGGCTCCATTGACATGATCTGACTGTCTGCCCTAGAGACAATAAAAAATAAAACTGTGGCTAGTCTGTGTCCCTGATTGATATCAGGTCATGCTTGTTGTTGCTGCTCTGTGCAGTCTCATCCACAGTGACATGCAGAGCAAGGCCAGCTGAGCTGTTTCCTGCTATAGAGTCATCTGGTCAGAAGTTATAATATGATGTGGCTGGTCAGAGGGCGGAACCGGCGCCAGTCTACTGACCTCGGGTCAGTCATTAAGAGGCCAGAGAGCAGGAAGGATCAAGTGCGCTGACCAGTGACCAGCCAGTAAGAGATGCTAAGCTAAGCCAGCCACGTCATTAGAAGACTTAGCCAAAACACTGCTGAGGTTTATAGGCTTAGAGAGAGAGAACTAGGGCAGGAGTGCCGCATGTACTCGCAGCTCTGTCACATTTGATCTTCGTTATCAGTGGAATAAAGTAGGTTTTGCTCTAGGACACAACCTCATGATATGACTCTAAATATATAGCTAACCTCTTAAAAACTACATACAATAAACAAAAAGCACATACAATCATGATGGTACAGGCTGTCATAAAAGCTATAAATAATTAAATCTGCGGCATACAAATGTGACGTTTCGTGAGTAAAATTAGGATATGATATTAGAATTAATTTTTCATTTGTAAATTTGAATAATTTTAATGTAATATATATATATATATATAAGCAGGATGCAGGTGAAATTGGCAGGAATAAACATCTGAGTGAATTTGACAAGGGCCAAATTGTTATGGCAAGGCGATTGGGTCAGATTATCTCTGGCAACGGCAAGGCTTGTGTGGTTCTCCCGGTCAGCAGTGGTGAGAATTTACCAACAGTGGTCCGAGGAGCCCCAGGCTCATCAATGCACAAGGTCAATGAAGGTTATCCTGTCTGATCCGAGCCAACAGAATGTCTACTGTGGCAGAAGTCACACAAAAGTTTAATGATGGTTATGGGAGGAATGTGTCACAACACACAGTGCATCGCACTCTGCTGCGTATAGGACTGTGTAGCCGCAAGCCAATCCGAGTGCCTATTATGACCTCCCACGAGCGTCGGAACTGGACCTTGGAGCAGTGGAAGAAGGTCGCCTGGTCCGATGAGTCCCATTTTTTTTTTAGATCACATGGATGGCCGTGTATGTATGCGCCATTTACCTGGGGAAGTGATGGCAACAGGATGCAGTGTGGGATGACGAAAAGCTGGTGGAGGGAGTGTGATGCTCCGGGCAATGTTCTGCTGGGAACTCCAGGGTCCGGCCGTGGATATAAATTTGACACATGCCACCTACCTAAACACTGTTGCAGACCAGGTACACCCCTTCATGAAATGGTGTTCCCTGGTGGAAGTGGCCTCTTTTAGCAGGATAATGCACCCTGCCGCACTGCACAAATTGTTCAGGAATGGTCTGAAGACATGATGAAGAGTTCAAGGTGTTGCCCTGGCCTCCAGATTCCCTAGATCTCAATCCAATTGGATAGATATATCTAACAGAATATTATGCAGGTGGTCATAATGTTTTGGCTCATCAATACACACACACACACACACACACACACACAGACAGACATACATACATATATATATATATATATACAGTGCCACTTGAAAGTTTGTGAACCCCTTGCAGAATCTGTGAAAATGTAAAAAAATTTAACAAAATAAAAGAGATAATACAAACTGCATGTTATTTTTTATTTAGTACTGTCCTGATTAAGATATTTTACATAAAAGATGTTTACATATAATTCACAAGACAAAAAATAGCTGAATTTATTAAAATGACCCCGTTCAAAAGGTTGTGAACCATTGATTCTTAATACTGTGTGTGGTTACCTGGATGATCCACGACTGTTTTTTTTGTTTTGTGATGGTTGTTCATGAGTCCCTTGTTTGCTCTGAGCAGTTAAACTGAGCTCTGTTCTTCAGAAAAATCCTCCAGGTCCTGCAGATTCTTCAGATTTCCAGCATCTTTTGCATATTTGAACCCTTTCCAGCAGTGACTGTATGATTTTGAGATCCATTTTTTCACACTGAGGACAACTGAGGGACTCAAACACAACTATTAAAAAAGGTTCAAACATTCACTGATGCTCCAGAAGGAAGCACGATGCATTAAGAGTCAGGGGGTGAAAACTTTTGAACAGGATGAAGATGTCCAAATTTTTCTTATTTTGTTTAAATATCAATTTTCTTCATTTAGTACTGCCCTTTGGAAGCAACAGAAGATACCTACATGTTTCCTGGAGACAAATTAAGTACAATTTACCTTGAAATTCAAATTCAAAAAGTTTTTACCCCCCGGCTCTTAATGCATCGTGTTTCCTTCTGGAGCATCAGTGAATGTTTGAACCTTTTTTAATAGTTGTGTTTGAGTCCCTCAGTTGTCCTCAGTGTGAAAAGATGAATCTCAAAATCATACAGTCACTGCTGGAAAGGGTTCAAATATGCGTAATGCTTGAAATGCAAAAAATGCTTGAAATCTGAAGAATCTGCAGGACCTAGTGGATTTTTCTGAAGAACGCTGGGCAATTTAACTGCTCAGAACAAACAAGGGACTTGTGAACAACCGTCACAAAACAAAAAAACAGTCGTAGATCATCCAGGTAACCGTAAACAGTATTAGAAATCAATGATTCACAAACTTTTGAACGGGGTCATTTTAATAAATTCAGCTATTTTTTTGTCTTGTGAATTATATGTAAACATCTTTTATGTAAAATATCTTAATCAGGACAGTATTAAATAAAAAATAACATGCATTTTGTATTATCTCTTTTATTTTGTTAAAATTTTTCACATTTTCACAGATTCTGCAAGGGGTTCACAAACTTTCAAGTGGCATTGTATATATATATATATATATATATATATTAGATATTAGATATTAAATATTAAATTAACTGTTATAGTCCACAGAGTTGAGACTGTGCAGATATCGGATATGTCTTTGTGTAGGTTTACTGTCTTTATGCCACTTACCAAAACATTCTTCTGGTTGAGTGCCACTCTGACTGATATCATCCATCAGCTTACACAGGTGAGTGTGCCATGAACTTGCCACCTGTACACATGCACGCAATGTGATGAAAGACATTTCACAGACACAGATGTCTCAATGTGCACTGATGGTGGGTTTGTCTACCTCTGTGTAGAGCGAGAGGGCAATGTCAGGCTTATTTTGCTTCAGAAACACATCAGCCATAAGGAAATATCCTCCAGACGTCACAGTACTGTCCAAACCAAACATCTCACTGGCATAGTACACCTGCACAAAGAGAAAAATATTAAAATTTAAAAATTAATGCACAGTTAGTCAGTACCCCAAAATGAACTCTACTTTATTTTTAAATAAATAGACAAATAACTGACATACATAAATGGACATGAAATATGGATTTTTAGTTAAAATTATAATTATTAAACAAAAATATCTAATGGCAATATGCCACAAATGAGTAATAGTACATAATTATGTACATGCAATCCAATCACAGTGTTCCACGCATATTAGGACTTACGTCATTGGCAAAGTGAGTGAGAGCAGATGTGTATTTTCCCATGGCAGCGTGCAGGCGGCCCAGGGTTCTGTGTAGCTGATGAAGGACAGTGTGACTGCAGCCTGGCGTTTTCATCACTGTCCACTCAGCCTTAGACAGATAGTCATGTGCCTGGGAGAGAGAACCTAAACCTAAACACACACAAACAACATACACTATGAACAAAGGGTCCTTGATGCCTCCTGAGTTTGAGTTAACCTGGCTATTAGAGGGTCTGTCTGTGTCTACTCAATACAACCATCTTTGATGTTTCTGTTGGAATAGACATCCAGTGATGTAAAAATTCATGCCTGGTTTGCTCAATTGTCAAAAAGAGATTAAAAGCAGCCACATTGAATTCTCAGCATATAAAGTATCTATCTGTAGATGGAAGCCTAATGATCAAGGGTGTGACTCAATCCGCTCCCTAGTTCAACAGTGCACTGCCCTTGCCCAAGGAGTTGGACATTCCTAGGGCTCAAAATTATTCCACTACCCTGAAATGTTCACTCCCAAGAAATCAGCTGCTCACTATATTCACTTACTGGAATTGTCGTCATGTCTTCAATCTCTCAGTTTGTGAGAGGTTGAGTGCAAGTGTAAATGCATGAAGACAAAGCTTTATTTCTGTCTTTAAAATCTTTTATTCCTAATATGCAGGAAAAGAAAAAAATCCTGCAAAAATTATGCAGGAATTAAGTTTTTTTATAAGATTGATTTTCTATTTAAATATATTTTAAAATGTAATTTATTTCTCTGATGGCAGTGCATAAGTTTCAGCATCATTACTCCAGTCTAATATATATATATATATATATATATATATATATACAGTTTTACCAAATACTTCTATTTAGAAAGAATGTTAAATTGATCAATGATGACTTACACATTATATTGCAAGGCAAAAGGCACAACTTTTTCTGCAGCAGTTTATTTCTGCTACAAAAGAAATGATACTGCCATCTACAGAGAATTGAAGATACTATATCTTGAGTGTTCTGCCCCTACTCACCAAAACTTGTCAACAAGGCTAGTGGATTAGCATGTAGTTGCTGAATCGCAGGTGTTTATACAGTATATGAGATGAGGACATGGCTGCAGCTGAAACCAACAAGTCCAGTGCAAGTAGGCTTTGACTACTTAATTTTACTTGACATTATTTTATGTATCCGTTATACTGAAGAAACCTTTTTGAAAAATATTGGTTTACTTATGCCGTTTGAGCACTTGAGATTAACTGAGACTTAAATGTTTGTAGACGTTTAAGAGGCTGTTGTGTCGACCTTGATTTAATGCAATTTTGAGGTGTTCAGTTTTGTTTTGATTTTAGAAAATAAACATGTTATTGCTTTCCACACAAAAAAAAAAACTTTTTTGTTTTTCACTGGCATGCCTCTAAGGTATTATATAGGAGCCTACAATCAGAAATCAGATACTCAAAATCAGATACTCTAACTCCCAGTTTCACAGGTAAGGCTTCAGCCTAGTCCTAGACTAAAATGCATGTTTGAGCTGCTTTAACTGAAAGCAAATTGCACTGACATATCTTAAAATATGTGCTATTGTTTTGTCTCAAGATGCACACCAGTAGTGTTTGTTTGTTTTTTTCTAAGGCATGTTTATAAAAGCTGCTCAAATGTCCTAATTGAACTAAGGCCTAATCCTGGCTTAATCTAAGCCCTGTCTCTGAAACCAGGCCTTTGACTCTTACTCAAGTCGCATTGGAATTGGTGACTTTTAACATGTTATGGAGTAATTTTTGCTCATACTCTTTACACCTCTGGATGTTGATTGTCAGATGCATTTTGATGCGCAATTTCTTGTCACAGCAAACTGAGTCATCAGCATCCCAATATTTAATAGATCAAGGCCCCAATTTGTGTTCACAATTTGCTAATTCACGTCAGTGAATTTTCCCATCCAAACTATCAAATCTTCAGCCACATAAAGATGAATCCTTCATATGCTTATGTCAAAGAGCTTTCAGTGCAAGAGGTTTTCACTCAGACAGTACACATCTGCATGACTAGTCTGCCACATCCTGAATTACATAACAAGCGTCTCTCCGTTCAGTTCATGTCCAAGCACCACCCTTTAGCCCACCAATAGACCGTCCCACAGGAAGTAAACAGCTCAATGTCAGCCTCAGTTTTTAGCAAACGTTTGTTTCCATTCTCTCCTGAAGTGAAAGTTATTGGCTGTCAGCCTCCAGAGAGGTTCAGAAAGTGAAGCAAACTTTTTTAAGTCTACTAATGGACCTTAGAGAGATTTACATGAGTACAGCCATGGGTTAGTTTTTGCAGGTTTTGTGCATATCTTTTGTTTGGATTTGTGCATGTCTCACCTATATTAGCCTGCGCGAGCAGTAGATAAGCTGGTACCAGTTCAACAGCACAAGTTCCGTATACCCGCATGGCCCAGCGCAGGAATAGGAGAGCGGCCGGTAACACATCCTGGAACCTCTTCTTGGACACCCACCTCTGCGCCTCTATATGAGCAATTTCTATTAGATACTCCTATTGTCGAAAACATACAAAACACATACTTATCAGACATCTGCCCTGTTAACAACCCAATTTGCCCCATTTTATGTGCTGGAGTGCATATGAACCTGTTTCTTCACTGTTTCTTTGTGGTGGTGGTCTTGGTCAGATTGCAGTGTGCCGAATGGTGCAGGTGTGTGAATAGATACCAGCAATGGACACACTTTTTCATGAATACTGGTCCAGTCAGTATCCTGGTGGTCAGGGCCACTACACACACACACACACACACACACACACACACACACACACACACACACACATTACTTAGCTATCAAATGAGATTATTCAAGAGACTTTAACTCCTGGTTTCACAGACAAGGCTTTAGCTAGTCCTAGACTAAAATGCATGTTTGAGCTGTTTTAACTGAAAGCAACTTGCACTAACATATCCTAAAATATGTCAGTGCTATTGTTTCGTCTCAAGATGCACACCAGTAATGTTTTTTTCAATGGTACGTTTATAAAAGCTACTTAAATACTCTAATTGAACTAAGGCCTAATCCTGGCTTAGTATAAGCCCTGTCTGTGAAACCAGGCCTAATTGTTTTTATATATATCTAGTTTAACCTAACCCCAACAGAAACATTCTGCGGTATATATATATATATATATATATACATATTGGTTTTGGAAGGTTTTGTCAAGACTTAGCTAAGTACAAATTTATCCCTAAAATATAAGTACACACACGTTCCAACTTTTCTCCATTTGTAAAATACACACAATAAAGTAAGTCTGGTTCGAAACAACATGGGTAAGTAAATGAAGGCCATAAAATCATATTTAATTTAACTATCGCTTTAAGAGCTGCCCGTCAGAGAACATTCTGTTTCTGAAAAGAAAAAAGAAAAAAACTGTCTGACACTGGCCGAGTTATGAGACACACATTTGCATGCTGACACTGTGAGACCTTAGATATGCGTCGTGGTTCGTGGTGTCTTTAAAACGGCAAGTGAAAACTCCACGGATGCACACTAAAACATATATTTTTCCAGTCATATTTCTTTCTTTTTTTCCCCCCTGGTTGGTTTGAAGCACGCATGGCTGGCTATTCTCTTCCCTCTGCACATAATTTCTCCTCCAGCTGTTTGAACTCGTTCAACCTCTCCATCTCTGCAGTAACACGGCCAAGAAGAATGCGTGCGTGACATGTGTGCCTATAATGCCACCTGCTGTCTGTATGCGCAATTACACAATAGAGTATTATTTACCAGTGTAACGTTACTTGGTTTAAGGTGTTGTATTATAAAGACAAAATACATAATTGAATAACCCGAAGGCTCCAGACTCACCAGTAAAATGTGACCAGGCATTTTGTGCACTGCAGTTTTGCAGGTTTCTGGCAAAGTTCGCACAGCTTCTTCACTCCTTTAGGATTAGCTAGAGGGTTAATGGTGGCCGACATCCCAAATAAATGTACAAGTCTATATTAAACTCTCAGTCAGCAAAATGTGCTTAAAACTAATACAAAACAACACAAAAAAATCTGCGTTCTGACCACAAACCGTTTCAATAATTTTCCCATTACAAATCACCTCACGCAATATTTCTTGCTTTGTGTCTGGTCTGAACAAGTTAGTGTTTTTCAAAATGGTTCCCATGGAGATGACCTCAGGGCAACCGACGAGGATCTGTCTCTGCTATTTTTTATAATGTTTTATATATTTTTATACACTATTCCTTTTTTGTATTTTGCAATAGCGTTATGTTTAAATAGCTATAATACATACCTTCTTATTTAAATAAAACGCTCCATTTGCATAATTTTTGTCTTGAAATACAGGTAAAACGTGATCTACAAGTTTATCGCCATCTGGCGGTGAAATTATATCCGCTTCCGTGATAAAACTGATTAAATGATTTAACTGAAGTGCATTGACTAGGGATAGTTTTCACAGGTTTTATACATGTTTTACATAGCCTACTACACGCTTTATATTACATGTAAAGCAGTGATTTTGTTGTACAATATTTATTTATTTATTTACGTCCTCCATCCGTATAAAGAAGGTAGATTTTAACCTAAACACTTACTTGTTTTCAGGACAAGGGCATTTTTTTCATAAATGCCATGCTGGGGCAAGTTGTAACATGTTATAAATGTTTATAAGTTAACATTTATTCATTTATCAGATGCTTTTATCACAATGGTTTCATATTTGTGTGCATAAAATCTAGCTGAAAAACCTATAGTTTAATAATCAGGGTTGGTTGATTTTTGAAAGTCAATTTCTATATTGACTTAAAAGGCACAGGTCAACATAGAAATTGACTTTCAAAAACCAACCAACCCTGATAAAAATTCACTAGAGTAATAAAGTGATATCTAGTCTCCCAGTCCCCTCACAATGTAGCCCATATAGGGTGTATGCAACACTGAATGACAATTAAATTACAATTTATACATTTAACTCACAGTCATAACACATTTACATTTTTTAAAAAGTTTATTGATTTGCTCATCCACACAAAACACATCGAAACATACAAAATTTCACACGTGATATTGTTTAAAATACCTAAAAATACAATTACTTTTACTCTGCCCAGAATACCTTATAAGGGCCACTCTCCTAAATTAATCATGGAATCTCTGTGCACAAACACACACAAAATACAGTCAATCTTCCAATACTTCCTACCCGTCTCTCTTCACCTCAGTTATCTTTCTGACAGGAGACATTTTAAAAGCACTTTAGTTAGTGTTAGTGTTACTTCTGTTCAATCGGCCCACAAGAAAAAGTGGGAATAAGAGGATGGAACATTCTCAAGGTGGTCCATTTTCTGTACAGCAGTATTTTCCTTCACACAATTACCAACACTAATAAGAATCCTGCACACACAGTCGAGTGGAGTTTAGACAGCTCTTCCTATAAACAGAAGTGCAGTTGGAGCGATACTGATCTTATCTGAGAGATACTGAAATTGAGTCGTTAACACTGCACTGAATCTGCTTGTCTCGCAGCTGCTATTATTCAGCAGAGCTCTGAGATTACCAACTCCGCCACACCAGAGAACTGGAGCACATACCCACCAGGACCCAGACCGATTCATTTCTACTCAGGAAAAAAAACTAAATAATGCCTTACACTGTGAATGCTGCATGTGCATAATTCAAGAGGTTGAAATTAAAGTGCACTATACAAAAATTGCCATCTGCTGTGACTCAAACAACGTTACTAGAAAAGAATTACTTGTATTTGCACCCAAATGTTTCTCAAAAATACTACAAAGAAACTGCAGTGAACCAGCATATTTGAGTCACTGCTGTTGAGCCGCAGTGTCGCAATGAACGACAGCGGCCAGCAGGTGGTGGTGTTTCCTCCCTTTTTCAATGTATGTTTTTTCCTGAACGTGACAATGCAGCAAACTGCCACGGATGTTTGAGATCTGCTAAGTCTTGTGTATCTTGTTCATTTGGCAGACCTGAGAGTCGTGTTGTTTTCCACATCAGCAAAATGTAATCTAAAAAGCAGAAGGAATAAAATGGCTTTGGAAACAGATATATTCCTTCACCTACTTGCATTCTTAAAAGCATAAACACCTTCATTTTGCACTAGCAGAACTTGAAATCACGTCAGTATCTATAGCCAACAGAAATTCAGTACCGTGTTTGTTGCTGGCTCAGGTAGAAATGAAGCACTCTACTCTCCCTCAATATGGCACAAAACAAATTAATATCAGACTATGAAATTAAAATCAGTACACATCCTCTTGATAATCGCAAAAAGCTCTTTAAAAGAGGTTTCAGGAATTAGTATTGTATGTACCTGCATGTAGATAGAAAGGCACCCAATGAAAGGCAAAGGATCTGTTGGCAACTGTAATTAAAAGTTTCTAGACATCTAAAAACAACATGGTCAAAAAGGTAAATGAGAACACACTTTTAAAAGGATCCCCTATTTGAATGTACGCTAGTGAAACAATTATCATCTTCACTAAATTAAAAAAAGTAAAACATATAAGCTAAAAACACATCTCCAAAAGACTGCTCATGTGAAGAAGTGAGAATTGCCTCTCAGACAAAAACAAGACCTTTGCAATATAGTGTCTGCCGAAGTTCCTAAAAACAGTAACCACGGAAATCTCCATGGTTACAGTACAGTGAATAAAGAGTTTGATGAGCAACGTGAGATCATGAGATCACCAGAGCAGGAAGCAACCTGTCAAAAAAAAAAACATATTAAACCGTGAATTCTTCTGCCACGCAAAAAGGCAAAACACAGTAACTACATATTTTACCCTAATTCATGAGTGAAATTGAGTCTATGATCTGTTCTGTGACAGATGAGTTTTACTAAACTATGTTCAGATTCAGAGAAAACGGAGCATGAAAGTTGACATCAAATCAATTCAAAAACTTTGTCCGTCTTGACATTTCTGCGTTTTGCCTTTATATGGCAGTCTAGCATAGCCTGGCACTATTTTCTACCAGCCAATCAGAACAAGGAAGACTAAAATACAGATACTAAAACATAAAAACTCCACACTCAACTTAAAAAAAAAAAAAAGAAAAGAAAAAAAGAAAGAAAGAAAAGTATCCTACATATAATAATGACCTTTAGTCCAAAAAACTATTCCTATGATATCCTTCTCCCATGTCTTGAACCAACAAATTCTGTGCGCACGTCACCTTAAATGTCACACATGGCAATTCTCTTATGAAAATCTGCTCTATTTTGAAATGTGCATTTTGAAGTTTCATTCAAAGGTGAGATGAACGGTGTAATTCTGAAGTCAAAAACTAGGAATGCTCTTGTAATGGTTGTAATATAACAGAGAAAGGTGAATTGTGACATTAAGGTACAGAGAGACTCCCATATGAATGTTGGGAGAATGAAAGTAACACCTGAGGTGTGTGTGGGACTGCATAAAAGAGACTATTTCTTGGCAACACAGTCTTTTTGTGCTTTTCTAAATGCTAACTGAATCATTAAGTACTGCATTAGAGGGAAATTTTTTTCTGTGTTTATCATTTTGGACGGTCAAAACTGGAAGACGTGGATTGTTGGCATGTGTGCGCTGTTTAGAGTGTCCTTTTCCGTTTTGCAACATCCGCTCACGCATCCCATGCGTCTCCATCCGCCTCCTTTGCCTTCTCGTTCAGGGCATTGTCTATATTTGTCTCTTCATCCTTTTCTTCCTGCCTAGCTATTTTCTCCTCCTCCCTCTTCTCTTTTTCCAACAGCCGGTAGTTGATTCCCATTCCCACAAACAGGAATACGCTAGCGACCACCAGGACGATTCCACAACCCTGATATGTGTATTTATAATCATGGTAGATATCATTGAGTTTTCCTGCAAGGGGAGAAATGGAAAAAGAAAGTTTCATCAATCTCTGTTACACACTAACTGGACCAGAACATGCTATGACATTTGAGTGATTAGCTTAATAATAAAAGCTGAACTGCATAAGTCCTGTCCCAATCTCATGTCTTTAGTTGAGCCAATGTTGCCATAACAAACTGATGTTTTGAAAGTGCCACAGGGCCAGTGGACCACAGGCTTCTTACAAATGGCCCACTTAGTGTTCATTTTTAAACAGTGTTTTGTTTTAGTTATAGTTTGTCTTTGTTTAAATTGTCAATATTTTAATAAGTCACTTATTTATCTTAGTAATATCATTTTAGTTGATGAGAGCATGTAAAATTAGAATATCCGAACATTTTATATATTAATTTAACATTCATTAATATTATTACTTTAATGTTTTTAATATTTGTAATATTTAATTTTATGTAATTATTTTTAATAAAAATATTCTTTAAGTTTAAGTCAATATTTTGTTGTCATAATGATTAATTTTTGTAATGTCATTTTAGTTGATGAGAACATTAAACCAAATAACACTTTTGCCCCGTTTCACAGACAAGGCTTAAAGGGTTAGTTCACCCAAAAATGAAATTTCTGTCATTAATTACTCACCCTTATGTCACTCCACATCTGTAAGACCTTCATTCATCGTTGGAACACAAATTAAGATATTTTTGATGAAATCCGAGAGGTTTTATTTTAGAAAGCAACGTAATTACTGTCATTCAAGGTCCAGAAAAGTAGTAAAAACATCGTTAAAATAGTCAACGTGACTGCAGTGTTTTAACCTTAAATGTTATAATGTGACGAGAATACATTTTGTGTGCAAAAACAAAACAAAAATAATTTCATTCAACAATTTCGTCTCTCCCCTGTCAGTATCCTACGCTGTTTATGTTGTATAGACAGTGCAGGATTCTATGTACTACGTCAGAACGCAGACTCATTATTGGCCGGTTCCTGCGACCTCCTCCTGTTGCTTTCTATGGGGGATAAAAAAAAAACCTCTCGGATTTCATCAAAAATATCCTAATTTGTGTTCCGAAGATGAACAAAGGACTTGTGGGTTTGGAGCGACATGAGGGTGAGTAATTAATGACATAATTTTAATTTTTGGGTGAACTAACCCTCTAAGTCTAGACTAAAAGTCATGTTTGAGCTGTTTTAACTGAAAGCAACTAAAAATATGTCACTAAAATATGTCAGTGCTATTGTTTTGTCTCAAGATGCACACCAGTAATGTTTTGTCTCTAAGGCATGTTTATAAAGCTACGTAAACGTCCTAATTTAACTAAGGCCTAATCCTTAGCCCTGTCTGTAATTTAAATATTTAATTTGATATTAATACTATTGATTAAAAATTCTTTACATTTAATCAGTATTAGTCATGTCATATTCATACATTTTGGTAATTATATTTTAGTTGATAAGAACATTAAACCAAATATTTAAGCACTTTACATGTCAATTTAATTGTAATATTAATTAGTATTACTTTTAATATTTTATTATTTTAAATTTAAATGTTATTATTTTAAATATTTAATTTTATATATTCATATTTTTGATAAACTAAAAACACCCTATAAATGTAGTCAATATTTTGTCATGTCATAATTATTCATTTTTAGCAATAACACTTTAATTGATAAGAAAATATTCAAGCATTTTTATATAATAATATTTATATTTTATACATTTTATATGTATTATATTATACATTTAATAAAAACAACATATGAAATTTGTCTCAAAAACAAATTTTGCCATCATTTATCCTCTTGTCAATCCAAACCTGCATGACCTTCTTTGGAACATCAAAAGGTTCATGGTAAACAAAACTGTTTGGTTACAAACATTCTTTAAAATATATTCTTTAATGTTCTGCAGAAGAAAGTCATACAGGTTTGGAATGACATGAGGGTGAGTAAATTATGAGAATTGTCAATTTTGGCTGAACAATCCCTCAGCCTTACCCAGTAACGGCGGCCCCAGCAGCACAGGTCCACACTCCACGATAGTGACCAACCCGACAGCACTAGAGAATCTCTGAGCGCCCACCAGGTCCATGAGAGTCTCAAACAGCACAGAACTGAGCCAGCCGAATGCCACACCGAAAAATACAGCATAAATGGCAAAACCCAAGTAATCGGTGGAGAATGGCGCCATCAAGTGGCAGACACCATTATACAGCACAGATGCGGCAAAGAAGTACTGAATGCGTGGACGGACCCAGCGTGTATTGGCCACCAGGCCCATGGATGGCCGAGCAATCATGTCAGTAAAGGCCAGGATGGACAACAAGAACGCAGCCTTATCCTTGGAAATGTCTTTACTCTTCGCGTAGTTACTGAGGAACACAAGTGGCGCGAAGAGGCCAAAGAACATGATGACGTTTCCGAGCAGGTACAGCAAGAAGCCTCGGTGAGTAAACAGGGTCAGATCCAGAAAGCTGTTGATGGTCTGCAGGCATGTTTTTTTCTCTTGACGTTTGGGTTCGCCATCCTCTTTTGAAATGGCAGGTTGTGGTTTTGGTCCAATGGGCCGCATTAGCGACCCCGCAACACAGCAGTTCAGCAAAGCTCCTCCCAAGATGAGAAAACTGCCCCTCCACCCGAAATGATCAAACAGCCAGCTGTTCAATGGGGCCAGGGTGGACAAGAACACTGGGCTGCCCGCCATCGCGATGCCATTAGCTATTGGCCGCCGCTTGTAAAAGTATTTGCCAATCATGGTCAACGCTGGATTCAGATTAAAAGCCAAACCCAGTCCTAGAAACATAGGAGAGAAGAAGAGAAAGCTTGTATGCATGATTCAGAAACATGAGTTTGTAACTTTCATTATTTAATTGTACTCGCTCTATCTTCATGATTAGTGTCATTCAATGTACCTACCGCCTATAACTCCCACACAGAAGTAAAGACCCTCCACTGTGTTACAGAACGATGCAGCGACTAATCCTGTGCCAGACAGACAGCCTCCAGCCATCATGATGGGTCGACTACCATACTTATTCACCAGAATACTGCTGATTGGTCCTGTTGAGAAAAACAGGATAGTTAAAAAAAAAGAAAAAAAAGAAAGAAGACAATTTAGGATGTATCTACATTTGTGTGATTTGTGTGATTATTATTTATATAGCTAAATACCAATTAAATATAAAATAAATATAAGACACCAGATTGGGTAACATTTTTCAAATTGTTTCATATTCTATTAATCTGACACTAAGTTTACAAAACTTGTAAACTTGGTTAGGCCTGTTAACTGAAACCGGTGGGTTTAAAAAAAAGAAAAAAAAGAAAAGAAGCTAAATTTTCAACCCTGTTACCCCATTGTGGTGTTTTACACTTTATTTTATGAACTGTAAATTAAATTTATGTAATGTTTAGAAAATAGGTAAAAAAACAAAACAAATGGTTTAAAACTATATTCATTTATTTAGCTAAATAAAAATAAATAAAAATATAAAATAATAACAATGCACACAAACACACCACCCTGTGTAACAGAGTTGCAAAAATTGTACACATTTTATCAAATATATTTCATTCGACCTCTTGAGGTTGACAATCAACATTACCAACCATTTGTTGTAAAATAAAAATTACTTAATTTTTAAAAGAGTTTCAGGCTGCATTTTGTTCCACCACAAGATGGCATCACAACAGCAGCCATTCACACCACTGACTATTTTAAAGCAAGACTGCAGGAGGACACAGGAGACGATTCAGAGGAAGGAAACTGTGATGTGATATGCACACACTTCACTACATGGCATGTGATCAACTGAGGTGGTGAGGGAGAAAAACTTAATCAGCAGAATGAAGCTGACCTATGGTGACCAGAACAGGAACAGACGTGTTCATTTCAGTTAAGTTGGCTCAAACATTATGGGAAAGCAGACAAAACAAGCAGCCTAATATGACCTTGCTTTCTTCGACAGAATTACGAGGAGTCCCTCAAAAATACACAATTTCAAGATTTAAGCGGTTTTCAAAGATATACAGTAATTATTTAATTCTGGGCTGTACTGTGCATCACAGAAGACAAGTATTACATTTCACATTCAAAAACAAAAAGAAAGAGGATGAAATAGGCAGGTTTTCTTGGTGAATAAATAAACTGCTTCGTCAGTGCAGTGCTTCTCTTGTGAAAGGCCCCATTTAGAGCAGCGCGTCACCCTTAAACTAATCAGAGTTGAATAACTTCAAAGCAAACACTACAGCCTTTTAAAAGAGGTTGTTCAGTCAACATGGTAACTAAAGACTTTTTAAAAGATAAATACAGAAAAGACACTGATGTTTGGCATGGCTACTATAATAACAACCTATATACAAATCCATCACAGTGCTATTGAGAGATTCTGAAACAGTGCAGAAGAATCTAGCGCAAACTCCATAAATCATCATAGCCAATAGTATTGTGTACACACAACCCAAGCTAATGCTAACATGTCAAGTAGCTTTAAAAAAGACATGATAGATAATTCCTTTTAGTGCACATAAAGGTATAGACAAAAGGTCCTAAAATGCTATAAATTCTTCATTTATGTTTGCAAAATTTTAGTTTGTAAATATCTGCAAACTTTACATGTGCCGGTTCACCATAAAAGCTAATCTATCATCAGGAGGAGAAATTTCCTGTATGTTTCAAGCAGCCAATCAGAGTTCAAAGCAATTTGTTCGTCCCCCAGTCACATTCCTTGAATTAATTTACTCTGACAGGCTTTGTGTAGCACCAAACAGGCCATCCTTTCCAGTCCCAAAAAAGACAAAAACAGCAGTGATTCAAACACGCACATACACGATTATACAAACTGGTTCAGAGAGACGGGAGACAGCAGAGGATAGGTTTTAGATATTCAGCCGAGAGCTACTTGTAATGTGTTTTTACAGTTTTACAGAGAGAATTTAAAATGTACAACTTACAGAAGCACAGCAGTGTGATTCTCACAAACACACGAGAAAACTCAAACACTCTACAAGGCTGAAAACAGACACAGATCACACACAGGTATTATATGGTATAACTTCAGTAAGTGCTGACATGAGCTAAGAAGTGTCCAGACATCTTACTCAGGAAGATTCTAGATCTGACCTTGAATAAAAGTGAAGGACAAGAGGGCCACCACACTAGATTGTGTGATCACTACATCACTTCCATTCATTCATCACTCTCATTCATTCACTGACGTAAAGTTTTTTAAAGGTTTTTAAAAGTGCAAAAAACATAATGGAGATAACACTTAATAAAACGTCAAAATTAATTATAACAATGAGATTATGTGGTTTTTATAACACTGCTTGTGTCATTTTTTACAAGATGGACAAAATTTGTCACCAAAAAAAGTCATTTGGTTTAACCAAAATTTCGGTTTTACTGAATGACACTTTTGGTTATACCGAATGACGATGTTTTCATCAATGCTAACAGGCTGATATCTAGCTATCAAACATTTTATATTTAGCATAAGTTTTTAAAATATTACAACATTTTCCATGTTTTATAGCGGTTGTACCAAATGACCGTATGTTTTGGGACATGTGTATGAGCAAGTGAAAACATGAATTTTTCAAATAGTTAAGAGAGAGTTAGTTACTTTGCTTCATGACCATGTGGTCCTTTGCAGGTGTCTGAATGATGTCACATACTGTCACATGATATTGACGCATGACTTGATCTAAAATGGTCCCTTTATATTGGTTACTCCGAATGACATCAATGAATTAATTTTTCCGGACATTTTCTCATAACAAAGCAACGACTTCAAAACATAATTTTAATACCATTTTGCACTATGTTAATATATGATGTTATAAAATCATGCCAGAATAAATAAATATATACATTTATTACATTTTAAGATATTTTAATCACAAATTAAATGGCTGTATTGGCCTTTGGACAGTCAAAACGAATGACCTTTTGACATTTTTCATTCTTTATATGTAGCATATTTTGCTAATTAAAACCTTTTGGATTCAATAAAAGACATCTATTTATACTACCTTACATACTTTGGATGTCATATCTTTGTTTTTATTATTATTATTATTATTATTATTATTATTATTATTATTATTAAGGCCTTTGGACAAAAAAAAAAAAAAAAAAAAAAAAAAAAATTACCCGTCACGTCATTGACCCATTATACAAAAGCATATATATAGAACATGATTTTGCTAGGGTTCATGAGGAAACTGAAAAAAAAAAAAAAAAGATAAAATATTTTTTGTTTACCTGCATGTCATGTGACCATTAACCGACATCAGAGAATTGTGAACGTGATTGTGTTGTTACAATTTTGAAATATTAACTTATAATCTCAAGGCGAACTAAGTATTTCAGGTCAAAGGGGTTCAGAAGACCAAAAGAGTTTGAAAATGACTTGTATAGAATATTCTCATTTTGTTGTGCCAAAGTTCAAGTTTGGTGAACTCTCACCTGCAAATTGTAAAGCAACAAGGTGTTTGACCAAGAAAGGGTCTAAAAGTCACAGACTGACCTCTTGGTCAAATCAAAGAAACTATTTTTTGACCGTTTAAATAATAGAAACTTCACTTATTAGGAGAAGCTGCATGGTGGACTTTGTCAAGGGAGTATTTTTTGAATGCATCATTGATTTTATATTTATATATATATATATATATATATATATATATATATATATATATATATATATATATATATATATATATATATATATATATATATATAGAGAGAGAGAGAGAGAGATTTTTTTTTTTTTTTTTTTTTTTTAAATGGCAGACAACATGCGCTACCATTCGAAAGTTTAGGGATGGTATGATTTTATCAAATGTTTTTGAAAGAAGTCTTATGCTCACCAATCACGAAAGTGAAATATTACAGTAAAAACTGTAATACTGTGAAATGCTAAAAAAGAAGCATGAAATGTTTCAGCATCATTTACTCCAGTCTTCAGTGCCGCATGATCCTTCAGAAATCATTCTAATATGCTGATTTGGTGCTCAATAAACATTTCTTATTACTATCATTGTTGAAAATGGTTGAGCTGCTTAACATTTTTTTTGTAAACTGTGATACATTTTTAAGGATTCTTTGATAGATGGAAAGCAGTTTAGCAGTGACATCATTTTGATCAAATTTGTTAGTCTAGTTTGAAATTTTGTTTAATTAGTGTGACCACCCCTTATGACAGAAAGAAGAAAAAAGAAAAAAAAAAGTATAGAAAGTGATAAAGATTCATTTATTCATTAGGTTACTACACCACATGCTCATCTTCGTAACATTTACATCTAAGTATACTTTTCCTTTCCTTCACATTCACTTTTTTAAATTCACAGGTCACATTTACACCAACTGGTTCAGAAGAAAAAAGAAAAGAGCAACTCCCTCTCTCTCCCTCCCTCCCCCTCTCTGACTTTCTCAGGTTATAGGTGACTGGAAGAGCCTCTTTGTTGAGTTCAGGCTACGTGCAGAGCAACATGAACATAATGTAGTCAGTGTATATAAGTGTGTGGGGGGAAACCACAGAAACGTTTGACTCCAGGAAATGACACCATCAGTCTACACTGTACTCAGCCATATTCTCTCTGACGTGGTAGTTGACCTCAAATATTAGTCATACTATGTGTTCATGTTTGTATCCTCCCTAGTACAGCGTCAAGTGACTCTGCAACTCTTCAGACCTCACACCAAAAATTCATATATGTAAAGAAGTGCGTTTTAACGGTCTGATGACAAATCAGCATTGCATTCAAGGTGCTAGAACATCAGGTTGGAAAACCAGTTTAAACCTACCTCTACCTATTCAGCTTAATTATATGAAAACTTACACACCAACAAACACAGATGTGCAGCCCTGCAGTGCACATCAGTAGCAAAATGCAGGTCAAAGTTTAAACACACAGCTGTGTTTCAGATCTGACCTTATTTTACTCTACCAGAACACAGCAGAAACAAAACTGCTAGAGTGAGTTAAGGGGGACCTATTATGCAAAATTCACTTTTGCATTTGGTTTGGCTATAAATGTGTGTTGGCAGTGTGAGTACACAACCATCCTATAATGATAAAAATCCAACCACTCTTTTTTTTAATCCCCATAAATCATAAAGCAGTGTCTCAGAACAAGCCGTTTCCAGATCCCTAGCAATGTGACATCACATTAGCCACAGGCTCCGCCCACGAATGTTGACAGACAGTGCCGTTTTAACATAGAACCGCCCTGCGAGTTCACAGCCAGTTGTACAGTCTGCCATTGCTGCACTGACGAGAACGTCTCCCAAGCGTTTTAGGTGTTCTGTAGCTGGATGGATTAATCCACATAGCTCTCTCCATTTACTCACTAAATCTGAGCCGCTGAAGACGAGGTGGATTAATTTTGTTTTGTGAAGAAAATGCTCCCTCAACTCTACCGAAATTTGTTTATTTCATTTCACACCAGACTGCTTTGTGAACAAATGTCAATGCAAAAGGGACAATACAAAACAGAGGTTGTGCTAAAAAGTTGTTACTCAAGGATAGATCAGTAAACTGTTTGTGATCCAGCTTACAGTCTCAAGAGTGATACTGGATACGGCAGTAATGAAGGTAAGAGCACTTTATTACAGTTCATCGGAGTTGATTTACGGATATAAAGTTTACCAGTTTATTAAGCAACACCCGAAAAGGCATAAGGTCTTTATATATTTGCACTGTGTTTTATTAAGCTCTTACAGAGATTTTCTAGAGTGAAAACGTCTTTTGTGTAAAGTACAATAAACGTCATAAAACTCATCTGTAAAGTTGAACGGGGTCTGGTACAACAGGCTTGTACTAATATAGTAGATAAAAACAAGACGACAATATAAGTTATAACCGTAATTGAACTAAACTATGCCTGTTCTATCTCCATGAAGCATAAATTCACAGTTTCTGACATTATAGTGCATCCTGACTGAATCCTGACACCGGAGAATCAGCTCTTGAAGCTCTGCCCTCTTAGCCCGAGCGCAGCAGCTCATTTGCATTTAAAGGGCACACAATGAAATGGCGTGCTTTTTCCCCAAAAAGTGGCAATTTTAACATGCTATATAAATTATCTGTGGGGTATTTTGAGCTAAAACTCCTCTCATGTGACTTTTCGCCATTCATTCTCAATTACTCCCCACCAAACCCACGGCACGTTTTAGGGGGCTGTTATTACAAAATGCAGCCAACTCTTATCAAACCCAAGCTTTTTTTTTTTTTTAAACATTTTTTCACTCTCTCTCCAAACATTGATAAATGATTAAATATCTCATGAAAATATATATAAATTTATCAAATATCCCACTACCAAGCAGGACAGAAGTGAAAGTAGTAAACAAAACTGACCTCCTGCATACATGACAGCCAGCATGATTGAGGAGATCCATGACACTTGGCTGCTGGTGGCATTGAAGATCACCTCAATCTCTTTGAAGAACACCGTAATGGATTTGGGGAAGGCATAGGAGAAGCCAATGCTGATGAAGGCCCCTACCACCACTGCCCAGCCCCAGCCGCCCTCGGGAGGAGTGTAGCCCACCGGCCCTCCTGTCGCTGGCGGCATCTTTACACGCACACACTGATGAGGATGATGACGAAGAAAAGAAGAATCAGCTGAGCTTCAAGCGCACTGGATCAATCTGTGAGGAGAGAAAGAAGGATTTAGAGAAGAACACACACAGTCATAGACTGAAATAATAAGATGATTCACACAGCAGATCTCAACCCTAACCCTGTGAACTGTGTCAGACGCTGGTAGATCACACTGGACAAGATCCAATTCAGGGAAAGTTATACACGCGGACAGAGCAAGAGTACAGCATGTGAATGAACAAAGCGTGAACAAAAACACTGTGTAAACAGCTTGTAGTTTGAGCGTAACTGCTACAGTCAGTTACTCTTTAACAGAGCTAAATGTCAAAACACACAAACATGTGAGACATGGAAACATCAACTGTTCTTCCCACCACAGGTATCTCTGAGAACAGAGATGCTGGCTTAGATACCTTCACACACAAACGGTCTTTGCTTCCAGTGAGTCTCTCAGGCTTCAGAGTACAGAATAGGTTCATTAGAGCATGAAAGTCATGGTCTAGGCTGGTATGTGTGCTTGGGGAGGTGAAGGCTAAATCATTGCCAGGGCCTCAGATAGGGGGAGGTGTCTTATATCAGAGAGAGTAAAATAGATGGGGGTAAAGAGTTCCATTTTAATTAAGTCCTCTCTTTGTTGCTTCAGGCAGAACTTGCTTACCTGAGCACACTCAAATGCACTAAGAAGAGTACTGGACAGCAATTGTGCGTTCGGCGGAGTCATGTAGTTGAATAAAAGTATATTTAACCACCAACTCAGTGGTTAAATATACTTGCACCTCGGCTCCAAATGCATTTATGACTCGGGATTAATGTAAAAACAGCCCACTGCGAACACCCTTGTAATTCGCTTCAACCTTTTCGAACTTTATGAATGATTGTTTTAGGTTTAAGTGGTGTGTGTTAAGAAACTGGAAGCAAGCAGAGTACAGGTGTTTCTAAAGCACGTAGTGCCATCTGCTGTTAAAAACTAAGCTCAGAATCGACTCAAGAGAGAATAGCGATACATCGGAAAATACCAGAATCGTTCTAGATTCTATGTATTGTGAATCAAGAATCGATGTATTGCCCCAGCCCTATTTAAGTGTGTTGAAAGTTATGTTAACGTTACTCTGTGTGTTCACTTGTTGGCTGGTATGAGACACTTGTTGCACACTGCAGTAAGCTAGATCGATATTAGAATATCATATTAAAAAGAGCTGGATGACTTGTGTTGCTAAGTGGAATGCAGTTCCATTTTAAAACATTGTATGGTGGAGAAAAAGCTGTATTACTGTTACTACAAATAAAGCTCTTTCTGATTGTGCTATGTTAGCTACTTAACAAAATAGTGTTGTCTATTTTTCTTTTTGGGTACAAACATGTTACTCACGGTAAATCAAGGAAACAAGAGATTCAAACCATGTTGTGCTATATAACAATGATTTCTGTTTTCTCTCAATAAAAGGTATCCAAACAGTTGCTCACCTGTCTAAAAAAACACCTAATATATTAAAGCTTCTTTGGTGTTTCCATGGTTTCTATGGAAGTAAAACTAGAAATCGAGGGTAGCGCGGATATGACGTCATTGACAGGCGACACAATGACATAGGCTGTTACACTGGTTGAAATAGCTGATTTCTCTGGATTTAAACATTGTTGGAAACACTTGGGATAATGCAAGTACACAAGTCAACAAAATATATAACACCGTTACAGTCGTTTTTGGATATATTTACGTCCAAAAATCGTACATATTGTGCCTTTAATGTGCCTCTGGTCATAGAACTTTCTGGACGGATGCCGCGACTTTTTAGGTCAGGTAGAATCTGCGATCTCTGACCCAGTTTGTTTGCTGGCTTCCATGGCTGCAATACGATGTGTTTTATGCCAACTGGCAATTCAGGGTGTTGAAATACTATTGGGTAAATTGGCAGTGGGCAGGATCACACAAACAAAAACAAAAACAGACATTCCGACATGGAACACACATTTCAAAGTAGAATAACTGCTGTAGCATTGTTTTTCTGAGTAATAAGTATGTGAACTTAGCATGTTTATCTAAATATCTGCAAACATATTATGGTATGTTTATGCTTTAGTACAGTCAAAAAAAATTTACATACAGCACCTTTAAAGGTATACCCGCCCAAAAATGAAAAATCTGTCATCATTTACTTACTCTCATGTCATTCCAAAACTGTATGATTGATTTTTATCTGTGGAACACAATAGATATTTTGAAGGATGTTGATAATCAAACAGTTTCCATTGACTTCCATTGTATTTTTTGTCCATATAATGGAAGACAATGGGAAACCAAACTGTTTGGTTTCCAGCATTCTTCAAGATATCGTCTAAGTTCCACAGAGGAAAGAAAGTCATACAGGTTTGGAACAACATGAGGGTGAGTAAATGATGGCAGAATTTTCATTTTTGGGTGGACTGTCCATCATTAACCTATGTTATGTTTTGTCTAAGCAACCATGACAACTTAGTTTCATTCTACGTTAAACCGGTTTAAGAATAAGGTCATACGGTATTTGCAGAATCATGGGAATTCTCAAGGCCTGCTAATGCATGTCCAAAGAAACTAAGTGTCAAGTCAAGTCAAGTCACCTTTATTTATATAGCGCTTTTTACAATGTAGATTGCATGACTGTGTAAAGTACACTCCCTCTATTCAAAGGATGAAGGAGAGATTTAGAAGTTTGGGGTAATTGTTGGTGAAATCTAGTGCAGTGAGCAGAGGTTTTTGGCATAAATAGTGCAGTGAAGATTTTTTATCAAGATAGCAGATGACACTAACAAATACGTGATGATTTATTTGCCAAACGTTCAAGAGGGTCGAATTGAGACTAACTCTGTTGCTGCATGTTAAGCAAATACAAATATGAGAGATAGCAAAATTAAGACACCTTTCCATTTCAAAAGTGGTCGCACATTATGGTGGGGAATAGCTTCTGCCATTCTGCCACTAGAAACAGCTAGGACCTCTAGTCTTGAATAGCCTAACTTCTGACAAACGACAAAGTCTGGTTGAAAAGATTCTGGCCAAGGGCTGCTTTAAAAAAAAAAAAAAAAAAATAGCCTGACCAACATCTAAATTGACCAACCACCTGCTTTTATGTACCATTTAAGGCACGTCTCTCTTCTAACATTAGGGCACATGTTGTTCTGACGATATGATGTTATAACAGAGCCAAAATATTGGAGAGTTGCAGAGATAACAATAAATTATGAGATGCTGAGACATCTAAGCAGCTGTTCGGTCTTCAAGTATTAGGACACATATAACATCATTGCCAATACTGAAATCCTGAAAACATGTTCTGAGAAATAAACTCCTGCTGAACTCAACATTTCTAAAGAGCAGCTTTCACTGGCACCCATAATAAAGTCCTTACAGGCTCTCACAAATATTTACACAACACAAATCCTAAATTACAATCCAAAAAAAACATAAGCAGTATAAATAAAGCAACATTTATACTCAATGCGAACTGCCATTTGCAACCACTGGAGTAGAATGGAGTAGAATGTGACAAGTGGGCAACAGCAGAATGGAATCAGATTGAGTGCAAGTTTGCTAAAACATCACCTAAATGCAAACTGTTAATACTTTTAATAACAATAATCATTATTAAAATAGCATGCATGAAAAGTGACATCAGCAAGAAAAGTTATTTGAGACCAAGAACAAGTTGAAGTTGAGATTAAATATTACAAAAGACAAAAATGATTTCTTTGGAATAACATGCATTAAAGTAAATACTGTCAATTTTGATTTAATGTCAACTTGCATGTGACAGTTTCAATCCAGTATGTGATGTCATCCTCTTGTATAATGCCATCAAATGTACAAACATCTGTGGTCAGACAAGTTCATAGACACATCAGCTGGATTGCTCTGGGAACAAACTGAGAGTCGAGACTTGAGTGCTATGATCTTCCCTGTGATGTTTTATTGATTACTACAGACTAACCTCTGTTTGGTTGGTGATGATTAAGTGATGATTAACCCTACCTCTTAATCCTAATTGGTCAGCAAATCTGTCAATGTCAACTTTATTCATATAGCACCATTAAAAACAACAATTGTAGACCAGGGTGCTGTACACTATACCATATACCACAAACATTTAACACCATATACATAATACAACACCAACAGCTCATTGTCAATCACCTTCACAACTTGCTGATTTGGATTTTTTTCACTGTACCACACACACAAAAACAACAATTCTTATGAGAAATACCAAACAGCTCACTGGAGATGAAACAGAGCCACAATAAACACTTGAGAATTTCGCTTGGATGCCCAGGTGCTTTTTCACTCACGCACAATGGGTTAATAAAGACCATCACATGTCGACAAAACCTCTGAGTTTGGAAACATCTGTAGGCTTGAGCACTTTAAAGTGCTGATCTGTTTCCTAATACACTCCAATGAGTTCTGTGAGGGACCAAAACCCCAGCAGAATACCAGATCAGCTGGAGCCAGATCAACTCATACATAAGACTTGTGCATTCCTACCCGCTGTTCTTTTAATACTCTGGAAACGTATGCATTTAATCTTAATGAAATCTGGTACAGAAAAAACTAAGGTGTGTGTGTGTGTTGCAACCTCAAGATACCTAAAATAAGCGTTTTTGTTTTCCGCTGACTTCGCATATGCCCTCATAAGGGCAGCGTAGCTTAACTGCCATAGGGTTATTTATAAATCATTAATAAAGTGTATGACAACTTGGCAAAAACTTCTGGTTACTGCAGAACCACATTGATGTAATACTCAGTGGTCAGAAATGTATTTAAAATCAACATAACGTTATTACAACACCTATACAATGTATGCATCCATATTTATGTGGAAATCATTTCAGTTTAAAAACTGAATGCTTGTTTTAAACTCTGAAATCAGTTGAGCGTTCCTTTTAAGGACCATGAATACCAGGCTAATATTAAATAGCCTGTAAATCTCCCAGAATGCTTCAGTATGGCCCAATTAAGCCATGAAGAGGCTCTTTCCTCCTGAGACTGCAGTGTTGGACAGGCTGCTGGTTCAGCGGTCTCCTGAGAGTCTGTGGATGTCCTAAACTGCTCTGCATAGTGGATCTGTGTGTATACCAATCAGAAGAGGTTATGACCTAATATTTCTCCACTGGGATACTGACTAGTCATAGGTTGAAAGATGATGGTCTTATGCTTTTTACAAGAGACAAGAGATCAGCACTAAAGGAAGCAGATGTCCATTATTACCCTCTCAGTGTAGGTCAGGTGTTCTGTTTAAACCTAAAGTAGGGATGAGTCAAATTGGTCGACCAGTTGGTCAATAGATCCATCATCAGCCGACATTAATTAAATCCCATTAAACCTGGATAATTTTGCATACACACTATGATAATGTTATTCCATATTCTGTTAACATTTTCAATGGATTTTCACTTTGCTCTCTGAAACTGAAATGCAATTGTGACACCAAGTGAAATTCTTTGAAGGCCGAAACGTCAATTCATGCTGTTTCTCAACAGGTATCTGGAGAAGTTTTTCAGAACAGCATGTTCTTTTCATTATTCAGACACAACAGGTATTCACCGCAATGCATGGTGGGTAGGGAAGTATACTGATAGTACAGGAATAAAATTAATTCACGATAACGAGTAGTCTCCTCTGTGTATAGGATGCAGTGGCACTTACCGCACATTTTACAAGATAAAATATGTCAATGACGCTCAGGATCTGTAGCACACCAAATCCTCCACCATCATCCTATCATTCACCCCATCTCTCCTTACTCTCATCACGTAATAACTGTAATCTGATTCATGCTGCACTGTGCTGTGACTCTGCAGCTCTTGCTGTATCATAGACTTTATATATAGGAAGCCGGTGCACTGCTATTACTTATGAATGGGAGAATACCCAATACGGTGAATAAGCCCCGCCTTCCACGTGAAAGAGCCAATCGTTGATTAGTAAAGTCATCGAGTCACTGAAGTTGCCTTTAGAAGCTCCGGTTCCTACAGAAACAGGCAGCGTTCTCAGACTCGTGCTCATGACTGCACATTGGCTGGTCTAGCATGAAAAACAAGCTTTTTAAAACATTATCTGAACATAAGAAACATGCTTTATGAGACTGTTGTTGTCAGATTTCATTGGTGTTTTTAAAAATGAAATTTAATCGTACCCATTTTTGTAGAATTTGATGTTTCTCTATTCAAAAAGATAGGAGCTGCACTTGGATGCCCGAGAGGCATTTCAAAGATGGCTGCCGAGAGAAATGACTTGTCTCAAAGGGACTTTGGCTGTGGAGAAGACAATTTCAGTTTATAATTGTAGCATCCATTGTCCACTGAACTAAATGGTTTTTATTTCTATAAAAAAAAAAAAAAAGAAAAAAAAAGAAAAAAGACAGTGCGGGTGGTGCCGTGGTGGGTAATGCAATTGGGTGTACAGTCGGTGTAACACCGGTAACACCGAATACAGCAGCCAGCAAGCCTAGTATTAACTTGAAAAGTCATTAAAAATAATCACTCTGGTGATTAATCTGTCAAGCACTCAAGTATACAAAATGACAAGAATGCCTATCCCTAGTTTTTTATGGCTTAATGGTTAAATCAGTTTGAAAGAAATATCACTTCCTACACCGTGATGCATAATCTCCATCTGTTACGCAGGTGACATTTAGTCTACCTTCCAAACGCCAAATGAACTGGATCTTCCTGTGAACATCAGTCCTCTCTGGCACTGACCGAAACAGATCACTAAGAATAAACCCATCATAAAACCTAAAACTTTATATATGCTGGACATGAGTATGCATTTCTGAGATGCTCAAAAGAATAACAAAATCCCAAGAATTTTAAAAAGATTACCTTACTGAATCTAAATAAACCTTCAATTCAACCTCCATCAAAACATCTGTAAACACTGAATGCATCTACCTGTGGAATGTTTAAAAGACAGAACATTATTATTGCAGTAAGGCCAGTGGCAGTGTACAATAAGAAATGGCACAGTAGACTTGGAGGCTATGAGATTTTAGATATGACCAATTACAGCTGTCTAGACTAGAGCTCTGAATGCTAAAGACATCTGGTCAACCAGTTTACAGCTGCCATTATAATAAGAGCCCTCAGCTATGTTCAGAAGAATATACCATTCTCATTATTGCTGCATTAAGTATATGAATTTTCTTTACTGACAAAATACTGAGACAACGTATGACAACTGTATAAATGTGGAGGAATACTGTATCCCACGATACAATTTGCTCTATTTTACCTTTTATATCGACTGTGATGGATGAATATGAGATGATGCAATATCTATGGCTCATTATATGACTCATGATGGGACTGCCCAGAGTTAAGACATAGCCTAACACAAAAGCGCATTCATTTTCAAGATGCTAAGTGGAACTCAACTTATACAAATTAAATTAAACATGCACTATTAAAAAACAAAGCAGGTAGTGTACAGTGTATATTGTGCTGTACTAAACCTTATCAGTTCATACACGGTATAAACTTGAGGTTAATGATCTAATTTTTACCAAAGACAACAGACACATGACAGCTGCCAGCATCTCAAAAGAAGGAAGTGATCGTTTCCTGAAACTTCTTGGTCTGGATTAAAAATAAAAATTTACGAGTGTTAATGTTTAGTCATTAATGGGCAAAACATCAAGGGGAAAAGTGTGATAAAATGCTTATGTGCCTTGGAGTCCAATCTTTTAGGTTAAACACTTCATGTCAAAATTTCTATGCAAAAACATAAGGATATACTCCATAGTATTGAACTTAACCGGTGCCAACTAAACTACACTCACCCTCATGTCATTCCAAACCTGTATGACTGACTTCATTGGAACACAAAAAAATTGCATAGGAGTATTAAAGGTTCAGAAAAAATATAAAAACATTATGAAAGTACAGCTATATTCCAAGTCTTCTGAAGGTATACTATAACTTTGTGTTGAACAGACTGAAATAGGGGTAAGATGAGCCAGTGGGTAAGTTGACCCACCCCCTGTATCTTGGCAACCATACCATTTTATTGTCATGTGACCATATATTTTAGAACCACCCATCATTTCTGCCAGACTGTGAAAAGGAGAAGAACATGGGAGGAGTGGAAGTCGCCTATTTACTTTAAAAACTGTTTTTGGCTTGTCAAAGTAAAATTTTAACATAACGGATGTAATGGCTGTTTCATCAAAGCAAATTTGTCCAGGTCTAAAACTATTTATGATGCATATTGGTGATTTAGCAACGTATAAAACCATGCAAGTCATTTAGCTAAATATTATTCTGAAATGGTAAGCCAGCTAGCTTTTCCTAAAATGGCAGCTGTGGGGCAAAGTGAGCCAAATGCTGTGGGGTAAGTTGAGCCAGCGTTTTAACTTACCCCACCATAAGGCATTGAATTTAAGTTAAATCTGAAGTATAAACTGGTGTCATTTCAATGTAATATTATGCAACTGGTTTAGTTTATCTTTATTTTCGAGTTTATTTGATAGGAACAGTGTACACCAAATCCTTCTCTGATACGAACCAGAGGATGTTTAATCATATATATCTTTCCACCTGTAGTCTCTAATGGCCTAACATGGTCGACATTGCAGAAAAACTACCATGTCAAGAACCTTTTGACTAAAATGTTTATTAGTTTCAGTGACATTTATTCATTCTTATTTAGTTTTTATTTAATTTTACTCAACAAACTCTCTGTTTAGTCTGTTTATGGGAAGGTTACAACTTTGATGTTCAACATATTGTTTCAGAAATACAAACAATTAAAGATACTGAAATTTCAACTTCATTTGGTTGGTTTTGTGTTGTTTAATTTAGCTTTAAAAAAAGAAATATTTGTAAAATATTTTTACAAAGAATATTTGTAAAATGAAATTTGATTATTACATTAGTTTTTAAAATAGGTACATTATCTTTAAAATTTCACATGGGTTTGATTCAGATTCAGTTAGATGGTCAGTTTACACCTACCTACTGACTCGGATCAACTTACCCCTAACCTGGGGTAAATTGAGCCACAGGAACACTTTTTTATAAGAAGCCATATTTTTAGAACCCTTTGTCATAGATGTATTCTGATCATTTAAAATGACATCCTGAAATTACTTTAAATACTTTCATTGTACTGCCTCATTTTCCCTAATCTTAAGGACCACATAAGTAAAAAATGGCTCATCTTACTCCACTCTCCCCTACAAGTCTTTATTCAATGAAAATAATTTCTCCTTGGTGGATTCATGAGAGAACGGATTCATGAACGGATGCCTTCAGAAGACTTATGACCAGGGCTTGACATTAACATCCGCCAACCCGCCAAATGTGGGTAGATTTCAGCTGTGGCCGGTAAGACAGCCACTCCCACTAGCCACTTTGGCGGGTTGAATATAATTTCAGCCTACAGTCGAATGAACGGTAGCTAAGCTCGTTGTAGTTGTATCACAATTCGTAATCGATTAACTTGCAATTAGTGAAGGCGGGAGTGGCGGAATAGCGCTGAATGACACACAACAGAACTGCTCTCTCTCTCTCTGTCGCGCACGATCAGATCTCCTTGCACCTGAATAGTCAAATACACGCACACACAGATGTCAAAATGTCCATCATGAGGAGTATCTCGCGTGAATACAGTCGGTTATGGCTTAAGTGTACGTAAACAGGTGGGTAAAAACTTGATATGTGTCAGTATATTATGTACATGCATTCAGCAGCCCAATTAAATACCTGTCTGTCATTAATGTTAATCAAACAACAGAAGATGTTAAATAAATGTTAAATAAAAAAAAAAAGTATCTGAAAAGAGTTTAGGCTATTTAATTTTGGCCTACTATTGTATTTGTAATTTGCTTCTTTGTTCTTTTTATATAGCCTAACAAAAATAACTTATACAATTATAAAATTTATCATATTATGGTCATATTACCCACCCTTTGCCCACCCGTACATACCAGCTGATATACCATGTCTTGATTTAGGTGGTCAATCTGCATTTGAAAGTTTGAAAGGGTTTTAAATCTAGCTAATCAAGTAAAATGACTCAAAATCAAGTAATTTTAGCATGCCAAAGTCAACTTTAATCATATAAAATTTAATTTCACAACAGCAAAATTGTGACCAGTGAAAATCTGTGGCAATAATTTTAGAAAACCACTATCCACAGTGGCTGGTGAGCAAAAAAGTTAATGTCAAGCCCTGCTTATGACATATGGGCCACTTAACTCCACATTCATTATAACTGCATGAAAAGAACGACCAGCACATTATTACATGGTAATTTTTTTATATTTTTGCCACAACTCTGAAGAAATCCTCAAACCATTTCCTCTTTTTAAGAAATCTGATAGAGAACGCCCAACATCTACGTCAGAAAACAAGTGAATTAATCATGAAATCAATTCATTGCTTCATAATGGTCATCACTCATGAAACTTTCATTATATGAGTAAATTCGAAGTAATTCGCATGTAATCGGACTTTCCCGAAAACTCTCCTCCGGATTCACAAACACTTCGTAAACATCAGATTTGATAGTTAAACGCGTGTATGTTAATGAATTTCAAATAGGGCGCGCGTGCACGCTCATTCACAATTAGCATAATCCCTGCCTTTGAATTACAGCTACGTAAATTACATCTCCAGGAACGCTGTGGAATCTTCTAGACTCCCTTCTCATGATTAGCTCCAGTATATTGCATAAATGCAAAAAAAGACTAATAGACCATAAGCCTAACAATAAATGTTCAATATGTGTCCACCAAAGCATTTTTAGCCAGCTGAAAAATGCCTGGTGCTCTTCTGATAATGGCCAGCTGGTGGCGCTTGAGAGCACTTTGGAGGTGCAGCGTTTTTCCAGCTGAGACGCTCTGGTTGCTATGGTTTAGAATATCCACGGCAGTAACGCGTTACTAGTATCTCATTTTGAAGAATATTTCTGAATATAAAAATGCAGTAACCAGCAAAATTAACTTCTCTATTGTTGTTCAGTCATTGTACAATTAGAATGATTGGTCGGTGTAGTATTTGTCCCGCCCCTCCTCCACTGTGATTGGATGGCTGGGTAAAAAGTGACAGTGACGACAACTGTGTTTTACCCAAATATTTCAACGCTCAGCTACATAAAAAAAAAAAAAAAAAAAAAGTCAGGGCAAAAGAACTCATGAAATATTATTATGGTACATAATGCATCAAAATCCAGTGTCATCGGTTTGCCTAAAAGAACACAGAATGTTCAAATGTTTTACGCACCATTTACACGTGGTAGGGAAAAGGTGTAAATTTGCTTCATACAAACTAACATTTTGAAAATACAAACATTCTCATGAATCCAAAAACGTCAGAAAGGCTTTAAGAATGTTTTACACAAAAATTCGTTCTGCTCGAGTTTCATGAATGAGGCCCAATGTGTGGCCTCTAGTCAGAAACCAGACTGTTCATTTAGCAAAGTTTTGCTTACATGCATTTTAAATTGTGTGAACTACAAGTCTTACAGGCTTCAAAGTCTATCAGACTGATGGTATTTTTCACAATTCCCCTTCTCTCACTCTCAGCAAAGCAGCAAGGATGGTACTGAGTGACATACTTTATTAATCCATACACAAAACCAAAGTACACACTAACACAGCAAGTTATTTGCTTCTGAAAACAGACTGCTCAGTATGACGCCTGATGGAAATCTAAAAGTGGGCCCATAATCACCCAAGAGCCATTCTTATGACCCTGATCAATTATTAACGGTTGAAACAAGTAGCACACACACAGTAATATATAAGGAATAAGTATTAAAAACAATTTCACAGGCCCTTACACATACACAAAGACATTAAAATCACTTGCCCTTTCAAATTCTTGAGGCCTGAGAGGTGGATTTAAACACTCCCCCCAACATTCATTGGTTTCTGACTGATATACGCAACATCTGTATCCTCAGAGCTCTGACGAGGAAACATTTGACTAACGCACACTAAACGTTTACATGTGAGGAGAGGGTGTGAGAGAGTTTTCTCTCTTTCACTCAGAGTTAAAGCAATTATTCATCCCAAATATGAAAATTACATTGACAATGACAATAAATGTGGACTAAAGCTTTCAAGCTTCAAGGCAAAAAACCCTCTAAAAAAGTATCATAAAAGTAGTCCATACAAAACATGCTCTATTTTCTATATAAGTTTTCTTGAGCCATACAATAAGTTTGTGTGAGGAACAGAACAAAACTCATTCTACACTGATAAAAGCTGTTGAAAGCTGCAAACAAATCAATGAGTGAGCGAGAGGTTCAGTCTAATTTGTAAAAGAATCATTAATTCATAGTTTTAAGTCATTTTTGAAGCTCTTCTTTATTGTTATAACATTTAAATAAATAAATAAGCAAGCAATGAAAAAAGTCTTACATTTTCTCCTTTCTGTCTACGGAAGAATAAAGGCATAGAGGTTTGTAAATGAAACTTTCATTTTTGGTTGACCTGCCTCTTTAAGATATTGGGGCCTCAGCAAACTTACAAGGGGGCTTCAAGATGACTTACAAGTTACAACGATATAAAATAAGATAAGCTAAAATAAGCTAAACAATTAAAATCATGATATTTATTTTAATTTACCCCCTTAACTGTTTTTTTTTTCCTTTGAAGAAACAGGATTTTCATGGTTGGAAAACCAGGATATATGAGAAAGCCTCAGTTAAAAAGTGTGATTTCTAGACTTGTACAATTCATGTAAATTAATAAAATCTTGGGCATTTTTATAATGAATACAACTTGCAAGATATGTCAAGTTCTAAAATATTTAATGGGTAGAAATTGTGAATAAAAAAAAAAATACTAATTTTATATATATATATATATATATATATATATATATATATATATTTTATTTATTTACTTTTTTTTTTTTTTTTTTTTTAATCCTTATCCATTAAAACATGTAAAAGGTTATGGGGCCTTCGGATATTGTTGTGAAAAATAAAGTGGGCCTTGGAGTAAAAAAGGTTAAATGCTTTAAAGATTTTGACAAGTGTTTAAGAGTGAGTGCATCTCAATAGAATTAACATTTACCACCAAGAGAACAGCGGAACAGCCAAATGGACCAGCCTTAAGCCATTCACACCTCCCTTTGTACTCCATTCTTATTCAAATTTTACTTGTATTCTCAAACTTGACTCCACTCAATAGATAGATGACGAGAAAGCAGTCTTCATGCTCATCGTTTCCCCTCTTCATTTCATCAAACCACAGACTTTAAGTTACCCAATACGCTCTATGAGACTGAATGTCACAACCATAGACTCTGTGCACTCAAAGAGTGGACACAGTCAAAGTCTCTGACACGCAACAGTGAGTTTGCGGCATTCATAACTAGCCAACAATAGAACGTCCTTTCGGTCACATTCAATTGCCACCTCATACAGGGCACATAACCACACACACAAACCATCACTATGAGCCTATACATGTATACCAGCCAAACAACCACAGACTGACTGACACTATAGTAAGTTTGTGGCTTGTCTAAGCAACAAACTATACCTGTAAAGAAATATAATAACAAACTTAGCACTAAACAATACCTGTAAAGAAATATAATATCCATCACTGTGTTGTTGATGGTGACAGTTTGGAATCAATTCAATTGTGTGCTCTTGGTTGGTCTTGTGACCCCTTTGAATCGCTGAACTCTTTCCCTCCCTTCCACAACCTCTGCATTTGCCCTTGTGTGAACCTTTGATCAATTACAAATCAGATGTGACCACTGAACTTTACGTCAAATCACACTGAATGTTACGTCAGTCGACTGGATCTCAAACAACACAAAAACAGCCCAGTCAAATGGACTTAAGCAAACATTACAGCAAAACATTGCAACAATGCTTCGCTGATGGGAGATTATCATTACACTCTCAACGGGGGTCAAAGATGAAAATGCATCAGAAGTCTCCTGGAATTCGTTACTACTGAAATAATTTCAAAGTTGCTCTTTTGTTAAGTAGTGATTGTGTTTGCATTTTATGCCAGAATTCACTTTCCATAA
The DNA here is from genome assembly GCF_019924925.1 of Ctenopharyngodon idella. Lineage (NCBI taxonomy): Eukaryota > Metazoa > Chordata > Actinopteri > Cypriniformes > Xenocyprididae > Ctenopharyngodon > Ctenopharyngodon idella. Next base: position 18,097,738 of record NC_067227.1, read on the forward strand.
AGATGCAATAAAGTCATATCAGGTTTCTGGCATGCAGCTACCTGTATCTTGTACCACACAGAGTCCAGAGTGGCACCATTTGCGCCCTTATAAGAGTCTGACCTCACTGACATCTCTCTACCAAACGTTGTTCTTCTCCATGCTAGTCCTAAATTGGGTAGGAATCTGTTTAATTCAGTCTGAGTTGACTTGATGACCTACATTTAACCTCATGAGAATAGCTTGCACCATTGATGATTTATGATGAAACATGAGATGTTGAAACATTCCCCTGCAATAAAAAGCTGATAAACTAAATCAGATTCTCTTTGAGAATCCGCCGTGACAATGGACTATATAAAAATGTCCTTCATACAGTTAGATACAGTTAGCATTTTGATCTAAGTGGAGCAAAGTGAAGTTTGCTTAGAACTTCTTATTTGTTTATTCAAAGTGTGAACGGAAGTGGAGCTCTAATTTAACAAAGCAAGTAGTTGGTTTCTAAGTCTGACCATCAGTGTTTCTCTTACTCACTTTTTGTCTGAGTTGCTTTGTGACATTGTTTGAGAAGAAAATCAAGAAATATACAAACTGGCCAAATTACTCTGAAAAGCAAGCTACTCAATGTCTCAAAACCTGGTGATATGTCTGCCTAGAGAGCATTTGAAGGCATATGAAACGCAGCACATGCCTATGATGCTCAAAAACTTTAGGTAGGCATCTCATCAGGATTGATCCAGCCTAAGAATAAATGACTAAGTGAAAACACAAACGTAATCTTCTAATAACGATTAAAATGATAAAACAAGGGATATAGCCGCATTTGAACAGATGCGGTTTTTATTAATTCTTATTTTATTGTTTATTTTTACGCACATCCATTGCGCACGTGAGCGCGTGACACGTATGCGTGGCGATGAACTCAAAAGGCGAGAAAAGCGAACAACGTGATAATGGAGACCCACTTCTCAGTCTAAGAGAAGGGTCTGTTACGATGTTGGAGGGTCACAAACACCCTATTCACCCAGCAGCCCGTCTAAATTGGGCACAATGTGCAGGTCTGCGAGCACTGCGACATCGCGAATGATGTAACTGACAAAAAACATTGAACGGCGGCCACAAAGAGAGTGTGCTTGCACCCTCCAGAGTTTAGGTTAATTCATTGTGTTCATCTAAAGCTCAAGATGCACTTTTCAATGGACTCCCCCTTTCTCTCTCCAGCAGGAACATGTGGTCCACAGTATACGCCTGTAAACACATACCTGTGCGTTTCATTCACCAACTCCGGTTGCAAGTGTGCGATATCCTTCTGTGATGTGCGGTCCCGGTTCACTAAGCAGCATGGAGAGCTCTGAATGTCTCCATGAATTCGTGGATATGTGGTGTGACTTTCCCATCCGCTCGACTGTGATAGAAACCCTGCTGCGCATGCGCACAACTTGTACGGCCCTACGGTCGCTATGTGGTGTAATAGTCTCCAGTTACAAGGACATGAGGAGTTATGATGACTTTGAACGTGATGTTAAAACTTCACCGGAACCCTTTGAAGCTAATGCTAAATGTTATTTACAACCCCAGTGTCATTAAATTGATAACAAGGAATGCGTGATTTAAACATCAGGACAGTAAGTAAATGTTAAACTTAAGTTGTGTCCAACACTGAAACGTGTTGAAAAAGATTTTGGTCTTGTTTAAAAATAAAATATATCTAAACATTCTTAAACAAGATATGTTCAATTCAGGAGAAAAAAAATGAATAAGATATTCAAGTAGGCTACAATTTAATGTGGATACTTTTTACTTACTCAGTATTTTTTCTATTAAGGCCTTGATACTAAGACATATTCATTTTCTTATGCAAGATTACTTCTCAAGTAAAATGATTGTTTAAAAGGATGTTTAGACATCCTTGTGTCTCCCTCTCTTTCATTTCCAGTTGACAGCATGTGAAATTGCTGTGCTGTGCTGTACCAGCAGAGATTAATTAGTGTCTTTTGTTAATAAGCATGAGCTCCAGTCAGCAGCAAAGAGAACAAATTCCTTCATACTGAATCAGAGATTGACATATGAAAGAACACTGAAATGAAAGAAAAAATTGGAATTAAGCCTTGGTAAACCACTTGTTCTGTTTATATGAATATTTCTGGTGTGCCAAGCATGCAAACACAGATAGTGGCTACAAAGTCCTTAAAGGGTTAGTTCACCCAAAAATGAAAATAATGTCATTTATTACTCACCCTCATGCGGTTCCACACCCATAAGACCGTTAATCTTCGGAACACAAATTAAGATATTTTTGTTGAACTCCGATGGCTCAGTGAGGCCTCCATAGCCAGCAATGACATTTCCTCTCTCAAGATCCATTAATGTACTAAAAACATATTTAAATCAGTTCATGTGAGTACAGTGGTTCAATATTACTATTATAAAGCGACGAGAATATTTTTGGTGCGCCAAAAAAAAATAAAAAAAATAACGACTTATATATAGTGATGGCCGATTTCAAAATACTGCTTCAGGAAGCTTCGGAGCATTTTGAATCAGCGTGTCGAATCTGCAGTTCGGGTCGCCAAAGTCACGTGATTTCAGCAGTTTGGCGATTTGACATGCGATCCGAATCATGATTCGATACGCTGATTCATAACGCTCCGAAGCTTCTGAAGCAGTATTTTGAAATCGGCCATCACTATATAAGTCATTATTTTGTTTTGTTTTTTGGCGCACCAAAAATATTCACGTCGCTTTATAATATTAATATTAAACCACTGTACTCACATGAACTGATTTAAATATGTTTTTAGTACATTAATGGATCTTGAGAGAGGAAATGTCATTGCTGGCTATGGAGGCCTCACTGAGCCATCTGATTTCAACAAAAATATCTTAATTTGCGTTCCAAAGATTAACGAAGGTCTTACGGGTGTGGAACGCCATGAGGGTGAGTAATTAATGACAGAATTTTCATTTTTGGGTGAACTAACCCTATAACCAATGAAGCTTTTAATTGAATAGTACATTAATCACTCGTGACTTAAAGCAGTCATTGCACATCATGGACTAATTTAGGATAATTAAAGTTCAATTTGGACAGAGAACTTGTTCTCACCACAGAATTTCAAACTGCGCCTTGTGAAATGACTGAAACATTTGTGTGAACATTCAACAGACAGTTCACCTTCATATAGTGGGTGTGTCTTTAGTTTATACATGCTAGACAGCAAGGATCAGGATTTGTTACAGGAACTGATATATTTTCATAGAGGTCCCCCAGTAGTGTGTTTTTTGTATATTGCACCCTGAGATCAGTTTTGATGAAACATTCTTAAAGAGAGAATTCTGACCCATAAACATCTGTTGTGAGAGTTTATCTACAATCCATATATTTTATTACATTTTGAGTGTCTGAAAAATGCAGCAGGAGTGAGAGCAATAACTCTCTCAAAAAACTGAAATTCCAGGAAACTCCCCACTCAAGCATTCCAATTTTAAATAGGAGTGGACATCAATACAAGTGGAATCTCTCAGATCTCTATAGTCACATATGTTCAAAAACATTATTGCTAACATGATCCATGTGCCAAATCAATTCAAAGGGGAAATTATTACCTTTCAACACCCTTATAGTAAGTTCAGTAGCGGATGTCTAGCACAGCTCGAAACGAACACTTCCATTATTCATTCAATGCATAAATAAATTATTAATATGCTAACCTTTCTCTCTTTCTCGCACTCTCTTTTTAAACAGACTGGCATTTTCTGTGTAACTTGCTTTCATCATCTTTTATGGTTCAAAGTCCATAAGGACAGCTTTATCAGGAGCAGACACACCCGTCACCATCATCATTAAAGTACACATGAAATCAAAATTGACCTTATTTATTTTGTTAGCTCAAATTGCTAGTTTTGTGGTGAACAATTCATCCGTGTCAATCCACGGGTCAATCCACACAAAAAAATTGTTTGGCTTCGTAATATTTAATCAAAATCTGAAAATGCTCCTCCCCTCTGCAACGGTGCCTCTTCTCTAATGACATCAGTTTGAAGGCTTGGGTTGAAAACGCTTAAACCACTCCCCTCCGACCGTTAGTCTGCTATGAGCGAGAGATAGAGAGGAGGAGCGCTAAAATAAAACCCTGCCCTCTATTCAATATTCCGTTTCACCTGGAAATACGTCACAACACTGGAGAAATGTCGTTTGCAACTTCCGGTTCACGGGGACTTTAAAAGCTCAGACTTCACCTAGAGGAATAATACATTGTGTCCTCTCATTTGATCCATTCCCATCACCCTTTTCTCAGTCTAAATCACCACTTCATTAAAGACACAATTTATATGATTTTTGGATTAAAATATCCAAAAACCAGTAGAACTGTTATATATTTTGCTGACTTGTGTACTTAAATTATCCCAAATGTTTCCAAGAATGTTTAAATCCAGAGAAATAAGCAATTTTAACCTGGACACGGACCATGTCCGTGCGTCGCATATTAATGACATCATACCCACGTTACTCTCGATTTCCGGTTTTATCTCTCATTAGCAATCGCTCCAACGGCCTCGTTCCGCTCCAACACCCTGCTTCATACTACAGTAATGTTAATAAATCAAAACATTAGCTCATCCACGAATAAATCGCGCTATTCGTGCGTAGTTGGACGCTTGAACATTTTGAGTTTACTCGCTTCATTCGCGCGTGAAATTCGCTTCATTTGTGCATGAAATTCACTTCACAACAGACGTGAATTTGCGTCATGAGAGGGGCTTCTGCCAGGCGGCTCGAGTCTCGTTTCTGCACACTTCCTCTGAATAAACACATCAACTCGTCAGTGGGAAAGTAGTTGTAAAATACGGCGAATAAGCTCAATTTGCCGGCTTTAGCTAGCTTGTAGTCTCAATATGTATATATATATATATATATATATATATATAGCTCAAATTGAGTAATAAGCGTTTTTTACAACTTACCAGATTGTCCGACCTCCTCACTTACTTTCTTCCAAGCAAGATCCTTTTTATTCCTGTTTCTATAAAAGTATGAAGATGTATCGTACAGCGAAGATGATTTTGTCCTCCATTGTTGTTTCAGATTTCTGCCACCTCTCGCTACGTCGTAATCACGTCACTACTACAGCAAGCTCCTGATTGGTTAACGTGGCGCGAATTTTCACCAAAGTTCAGATTTTTCAACTCGCGCGAATCACGTGTTACGCGCGTCAAACGCCCGAAACGCTCTATTCACGCCGCGTCATTCGCGCCACCTCATTCGAGCGAATCGCGCCGCAGGATGTCTGTTCGCGTCTTTGCATTGACTTAAGATGTAAATCACTCGCGCTTACACTTGGTGTGAACGCACCATAAATCACCAATTCATTAAAGGCACAATTTATATGATTTTTGGATTAAAATATCCAAAAACCAGTAGAACTGTTATATATTTTGCTGACTTGTGTACTTACATTATCCCAAATGTTTCCAAGAATGTTTAAATCCAGAGAAATAAGCAATTTTAACCTGGACACGGACCATGTCCGTGCGTTGCATATTAATGGCATCATACCTACGTTACTCTCGATTTCCGGAGCAATCCATTAGCAATCGCTCCAACAGCCTCGTTCCGCTCCAACACCCTGCTTCATACTACAGTAATGAGTAATAAATTTAATACAGTAATAAATCAAAACATTAGCTCATCCATGAATATGATTTCTGCCTGAGTGTCGTCGGATTCTTTTCCGACAGCTGTAGATGTGAAGACAACACCTCCCATGATTCCGCGAAATCAAGGCGTCATCAAGCTATGCTTTTGTTTTGAATAAGCGACCTCTAGTGGCGAAATTTACATATTGTGCCTTTAATTTTATTGGCAAATATTAGTCATTTGATCATAGCAAGGGATGATATCAAGTGACAAAGCCAAGAATTGGCAGCAAAAATACAGTAATAACATCATTTGATTAGATCTGCTTAGCAGGCTTAAAGCTAGATTAGATTTAGCTTGGAACAGTTTCCATAAACAACTATTTTAAAAAGGGATGTTTATGAATTTTTATTTGAACTGAATTTTCCACCTCATGTCATTCCAAACCTGTATGACTTTTTTTTTATTCTGTGAAACACAAAAGAAAATGTTTCTCACATTGACATTCATTATAAGAAGAAAAACATTATTTCAAATATCAAAATATCTTTTTTTTGTTCTAGAGAGTATGCCACTATCTGTTATTTTTTCACTAATACAGATGTAGAATGACCCATCTCTGTTTGAACAGATCAGATGTGGGAACTTTAACCCACAACCCCACAACACAAGCAAACTAGACTGCAGGCCTGTTTATCCACACTGAACTTCTTCTCCTTTCAAGTCTCTTTCAAAACATATCCCTGCAGTTCATGAGGAAAACCACCTGTATCTCCTCCTGTTTCGGTGCCATTTATGATAAACAGAAGCCTGTTTTTCTGCACACAAACCAAATATTTACATGAGCAGCTGAGATGAGTGAAGCAGTACTTTAACAGAATAATGTGATTAAACTGTGGATACTGTCGGTCATAACCATCAACGGGGTGGATGGCTCTCTGATTTCATTTGGCATGGCTAATGTTGTATTAGCATGTTCTAATATCCTTTCTGCTTATCTAAAAGTCATTTCCAGAATTTGTTAGCCGAAGAACAGCACATAATCTTTATCTCTTGTTGTTTTAGTGATTCATTTTCATCTAAGAATCTTTTATGTGATTCTGATAGTACTGGATCCTGCTAAGAGCTAAAAAGCCAGGTGGAAAGATTCTAGTTTAGAGGCCAGATTAGTTCAGGTCATACAACCACTGCATACGGATTGAACCCTGCATCACAAGACCTTTAGTACAACAGAAATATCAATTGCAATACAGTTGCATTTAGATAGCCATCTACAGGTCCACAACTGTCACCATGACGCTTACCAGAGACATGCAGAGAAGTTGTGCTCTTTTTTTCCGTTACTAATGGGAGGCATGTGGAGTGAGAAGCATGTGACGTGCTCTAGATAGTACAGAATGCAGTATAACACATCTGATTTAAATGCGGAATTCAACTGCACATATATTTTAGACCAAATTAAACTATGTGTTTTTGTTCTCTGAAAAAGAATTTTATGTTCTCTGACTGAGCTGGAAGGACATTCCTATAGGACTCAAACACTGATCAAGGTCAACAATGATCACTAAATACCCATCAACACATACTACTGAATACTGATCACAGAATGAAAAACAGGTTCTAGGCCCAAATGTGTAACATATCAGCCAGACTATCTTGTCCTCTGTGTTATGTACAAAAAAAAAAAAAAAAAAAAAAATGGTGTGAGCAGTGGTTCTCAACCAGGGGCCCTCACCCAAAAATGAAAATTCTGTCATCATTTACTCACCCCCAAGTTGTTTCGAACTTGTATGAATTTCTTCTGCTGAACACAAAAGAAGATATTTTGAAGAATATGTTTAGCCAAACAGTTGATGGACACCGACCATTGACTTTCATAGTATGGAAAAAAAAAAATACCATGGAAGTCAATGGGGTCCATCGACTGTTTGGTTATACAGACATTCTTCAAAATATCTTCTTTTGTGTTCAGCAAAAAAAAAAAAAAAAATTCTTACAGTTTTGGAACAACTTGAGGGTGAGTAAATGATGACAGAATTTTGTGCCCTTTTCGGAGTGTCTATTTACACTAAGTGCACATAGCATCCCTTGTTTGCAAATGCTATTTACACTAGGTCCAGTGGCGCAGCAGTAAGCTAGTAAGGCTTATGGACCTGGCTTTTAATGCGATAAATGCTGGTTCGAACACGCCTTTTGCCAAGCTCGCATTTGTTTTCAATAAAAATTAAAATAATGTTCTAAAAGTGGAAATAAACTGCGAACGAGTGTGTTTAATAATATTAAAAGTGTTTTTTATTTATTATTCTACTAATGTCACGTTAGTTTCAGTTTTCATGGACTTTCAGTTTGGCTTTCATCTGTCACATGTTCCTTTGTTTGTGTTCCCGCCTGTCTTCCGTCTCCATGGTCACCGTCATTATGATTTTCACATGTGTCAGCTGTTCATCATTGAGCACCTCATCATCTGCACTACTTAAGTTCCCGCCTGTCTGTTGTTATTTGTCCGGTCTCGTGCTAGTCATGTGTGTGTTATACCGATGCCTGTTCCGATTCCTGTTTGGATTATTGTATTAAAGTGTGTTTGAACTTCATTCGTCTTTGTCCTCATCTTCCTGAGCACGCACGTTACAACTAATAAGGCAGCATCCATTTAATAATTTTAATAAATATAATTGTTTACACTCTCTGATATTATTTCATCCTGTTAAAGGAACACTCCACTTTTTTTGAAAATAGGCTCATTTTCCAACTCCCCTAGAGTTAAACAGTTGAGTTTTACCGTTTTTGAATCCATTCAGCCGATCTCCGGGTCTGGCGGTACCACTTTTAGCATAGCTTAGCATAGTTCATTGAATCTGATTAGACCGTTAGCATCTCGCTCAAAAATGACCAAAGAGTTTTGATATTTTTCCTATTTAAAACTTGACTCTTCTGTAGTTACATTGTGTACTAAGACCGACGGAAAATGAAAAGTTGCGATTTTCTAGGCCGATATGGCTAGGAACTACTCATTCCGGCGTAATAATCAAGGAATGCGCCTGTGACCCCCTGCTTGCACAGAGAGCGTGCCTTGCAACCATGGAGACATTTGTGAGAGACGATGCGCAATATCATTGCGCCTACTGCACCCGTGGTATGGCAGCAAAGTTCCTTGATTATTACGCTGAAATGAGAGTATAATTCCTAGCCATATATCGGACTAGAAAACCGCAACTTTTCATTTTCCGTCGGTCTTAGTACACGATTTAATACAAAAATTATACAAAAATACTGAGGTGCAAATAGTATCTGACAATATAAAATATAGATTGCAATAAGAGTAAATAGTAATTAGATGCTAAGACCTTTTACATGGTGTAAATAGAATATATCGCTATTTTCACCTAGTGTAAATAGAATCTATCACTAAGAAAATATGCTAATTTCACTTCTAAAATCAATTTGCTATTTGTAAATAGCCACTGCCCTTCATTTTTTGGTGAACTATCCCTTTAAGATGATTTAAAATAAGACAAAACAAGCTTTAAAATATAAGCTAAAACAATTAAAAATCAAGCTTTTAAATTCACCTACTGAACAACTGTTTATTTTCATCTTTGAAGAACCAAGATTGTTTTTTTTTTAAGTTAATTTTGAGTAAAAATTTGTATCCAGTAAATTACGAATGACTGGAAAAGTCATATAAAATATATTGTTTGTTTAAAAAGAGCAGGATCCCTGAAGATAATTTCTGTAATCCTTCGATTTAAATTTGTCACTTTGTCATTACACAAAATCTTATGTTCAGGTAATTGTAACTTTATTAATCTTAATTACGAATTTTTATTTCTCAGAATTGAGACTCTATTTCCTAAAAACTGCATCTTTGTATGTCAAAGATTTGCAATACAGTATAACTTTATATGTCGCATGTGACTTTAAATCTTACATTAAACTTTATCTCACAATTACCTGTTTTATTTTTTTACTCTGAGGCAGAAACAGAGAAAAAACTTACTGTATTTCTAAGTCTAAGTTAACGCCTTAATGCTGCAGTGCATAATCTCTGTGGCACTAATGGCACCAAATTAAATAGCAAAGATTGCGACTGCTTTCAGACTGTTTGAACAAACAGAGCGCTGTTTTAATACCACTATCCACAGTATTTACATTTTTTGGAAAGCAGACCTACAAATGTCTTACTTATAGTTGTCTCTGCACATTAAACATCATAAAATGATGCACTTCATTTTTTTATATATCTCTACTGTTTGTTTTTTTTACCTTACATGGTGTATTGTACTATATACCGACTACTTTCCAAGAGTTGTTGCTCTAAACCACATGAGAGCAGCCGTATCCCACCGCACTGCCAATCCCTGTCATGTGTGTATAGGTGTGTATGTTTGTTATGACTGCCATGCGTGTCATATTTACAGCACAGAGGGGCTGTTTCATCTCCACATGCACTCTGTCACCCTTCAGCCTTCTCTGTACACCAGGAGGTGGAGCCTGTACCCGCCTCTGCTGTGATTGGTGGACAGGAGATGGCTGTGTGGCCATCTGTATCTGATTTAAGGCAAGGATTTGAAAGTGAAGAGGGGTGGTTGCTTTTCATAAAGCTTGTGAAGGAAATGAGAGATCTGCTGGCTGCTGGCTTTGACCTTTAACAATGTGCTCATGAATATGTGTAGTAAAACATGGGGAGATAATAGGGGTCTTGAAATTCTTAGTTGTATTTGGAGACTGACCTCTGACCTCTTCTAAGACTTCTTATAAATCACCTCTAAACCTTCATAGAAGTGTATTTATATAGATGCATATATGTTATTTAGAGTTTCTGTAATGCATTTGTGTGTGTGAATGAGTGTTTATGCATGGCATGTTACTTGTGGTATGGGGAAGTTTTAACCAGATCCAACAGGCTGGAGTCGGTTTCAGTGTGTGTGTGTGTGTGTGGTGTGTGTGTGCGTGTGTGAGTGTGAGGTGTTCTCACTATAGTCCTGGTGGAACAGTGCATGACATAGTCAGTGAGATGCTAATATACTAATTATAGAAACAGTGCTGCAGATTTTCCATAGAGTTGAAAAGCACAATCGAGCACATGAGCTTGAGAACATGAGAATCAGTTTGTCATTCAGCAATTCTAAGTTTTTCCTCAATATAACCAAACTACATAATGAATGAAAGTTGCATTTTATGAAGTAGTGACCTCATCTGTCAAGGACAAGAAGGCCATTAACCCTGTTAAGCCTGACATGAGAAATAATAATATATATATTTTAAATGAAACAGTTTATTGAACCTTTAGACAAAATATATATATATATATTTTTTAATCTATTTTTTAATAATCAAAAAATATAATATATATGTATTATAAAATATTTTTTATATATATATATATATCGGACTATTATTTCACATGTCAGGCTTAACAGGGTTAATGGCTTTCTTGTCCTTGACAGATGAGGTCACTACTTCATAAAATGCAACTTTCATTATATATATGCACACTTTAACCTGACCATGTTTTGCTTAAGTGTTATCTGACATAATTAAGATTAATTTTTTCTGACACAGTTTAACTCTGAGAGCTTGTCATATTTTATTACCTTTTTTTAAACTAGAGTTAATAAACTCTTATAATGAATGAAATGTTCAAGGTGCCTGAATAAAATTTTGGTTTGACTAATATATATATATATATATATATATATATATATATATATACAGTGCTGCTTGAAAGTTTGTGAAACCCTTGCAGAATCTGTGAAAATGTGAATAATTTTAACAAAATAAGAGGGATCATACAATATGCATGTTATTTTTTATTTATTACTGTCCTGAGTAAGATATTTTACATAAAAGATGTTTACATATGGTCCACAAGACAAAAAAAATCGCTGAATTTATAAAAACGACCCGCTCAAAAGTTTGTGAACCCTTGATTCTTAATACTGTGTGTGGTTACCTGGATGATCTACGACTGTTTTTTTTTTGTTTGTTTTTTTGTTTTTTTGGTGATGGTTGTTCTTGAGTCCTTTGTTTGTCCTGAGCAGTTAAACTGCCCAATATTCTTCAGAAAAATCCCCCAGGTCCTGCAGATTCTTCAGATTTCCAGCATCTTTTTCGTATTTGAACCCTTTCCAGCAGTGACTGTATGATTCTCAGGTCCATCTTTTCACACTGAGGACAACTTATTTTCTTATTTTGTATAAATATCTTTTTTTTTTTTTTTTTTTTTCAATTAGTACTGCCCTTCGGAAGCAACAGAAGACACTTAAATGTTTGCCAGAAGACAAATTTAGTACTATATTCCTTGATCTTCGAATTCAAAAAGTTTTCACCCCCCGGCTCTTAATGCATCATGTTTCCTTCTGGAGCATCAGTGAATGTTTGAACCTTTTTTAATAGTTGTGTTTGAGTCCCTCAGTCCGCAGTGTGAAAAGATGGATCTCAAAATCATACAGTCACTGCTGGAAATGGTTTAAATACACAAAAGATGCTGGAAAACAGAAGAATTTTTGGGACCTGGACGATTTTTTTTGAAGAATATTGGGCAGTTTAACTGCTCAGGACAAACAAAGGGACTCAAGAACAATCATCACAAAACATAAAAACAGTTGTAGATCATCCAGGTAACCACACACAGTATTAAGAATCAAGTGTATCACAACCTGAGGAAGAAGGATGTTTTTTAGAATTATACTAAAAGGCTACTTGCTAAAAGAGTTAAAAAACTATCAATTAGATGACAAAAGGCATGATTGTTTTTAAACAAAGTTTTGATCATGTTGACAATTTAGAGGCCTTAGAAATTTGTGTATCAAATATAATTAAGTGGTAAAGTCTTGTATTTGGCATTGATATGGCTTGCTTGTGGCCCAGATCTGGCAAACAGGAGAGGAACACCCAAGTGCCATCATTCCATGCGGCCTGTGGGCTGTATGAAAATGTCAGGTGTGGGCTGGATCTGGAGTAGGCTTTATAGGGCTAAAGCATTACAAATTAGTTTATATGACTTAAAATACAGCGCATATGACAGCTTTATGTGAGATGTTCTTCCCTTGATAATCTTCCACTCTGCCGAAGCTTAATTCTTAACTGTGTCCATGTTTGAACACACAGAATAAGAAAATGAGATTTAAAGTGTCCGGCAAGGGGAATATTTTCTGTGAATAATTACTTCTTTTTTGGTCTGTTGTTCGTACAAAGCTATCATATGACTTCAGAAGACTTGAAGTATCATGCACAAGCCACGTGGAACACTTTTTATGGTCTATTTTTGTTCCATTTGAAAAGAAACAGCAGCAATACTATATACGCTAAGGCTTTGTTCAAGGTTATAATGGTGATAAGGCAGGACTCTAATCTCCGCAGTTCATAAGCCATCCAATTTACATATCTGTAAATGGTTGAGTGATCTTCCAAACTCCCCTCGAGCAACTAATAATCATTAAGAAAAACTAGAAGCCTTATTTAACCCTTATTTATCCATTACTTAAAATTATACTCAGTGAATTAAAGCTAATGTTCTCTAATGGAAACAAGAGTTGACAAAATATTGAGAGATGTAGCAGGATGCTGCTAAGGAGAACTGTGATCCTGGGGCGCCTGCAGGATTTTATCTCAGGGTACGCACAGAACTAGTACCATACAACCAGATTTCTTTTCACCCATATCCCCCACGCCCACCCATGCACGCACATAAACACATTTGACTTTACTACACACAAACGCACACATTTATTTATTCTCATTCTCTCTTGCTTTCTTAATATGTCATAAGTGTACACAGAAAGAGTTTAATAATCAATTTAAAAATTATGTTAAAAAAATAAAAACGGCATTAATTAGCGCCCTCTCATGGTACGCACAGGCGTACAGCCGTACTGCTGTGATCCAATAGCCCAGATAGGAAATCCGGACTAAGCAGAGCCAGTGCTCCACCACTGCGGTTTATGTTACAATGGCGACATCTAGTGGAGATCAGGCGTTATTGGAGTCGATTGGAGGCGGTGATGTGAGGGAGGATGTCCAAAAAACGACTGATAAAATAAGCGAAGATAATCCAGTAAAAATCCAAATACACGTATAATGTTAGTAATTTATTAAAGTTTAAGTAAATTATAGGAGAGTAAAATGTATGCGTATCAGTAGGCTAAATATCATTTCTATTTCTAGGAGGATTTTCTTGGAGAAACAATAATGACTACTTATTTAGGAAACATTTCTACTCGCTTTCCAAATATAAATATTAATAAGATTGATAGGCCTATGTTTTTTTTTTTTTTTTTTTTTTTTAAATCTGTCACTGTTTACTTGCAGATGAATGAAAGAAAGTAAACAGATGTTCAGATCCCTACACGTTTTTTTCTGTCAGCTCAGGATATTTCTCGAACTGTCTGTAGCTGCTGGGTTTCATCCTGTCCGACTCGCAGCTTCAGGCTCATTACTCAGCATCAGATGTTCACAGCAGGTGCAACTCGGAGAAATGATGATTCATATTTCAACTAAACAACACTGACTCTTGGAAGCATGTTTTCACCACGGAATAAAAAATGTAAAAGATAATTGCGACTTTTTTTTTTTTTATCTCACAATTCTGACTTTTTCCCCCTCACAATTGCGAGTTTACATCTCGCAATTCCGACTTTTCCCCCCTCTGAATTGTGAGCTAACTCGCAATTGGGAGTTAAGAGGTCAAATTCTGAGGAAAAAAGTCACAATTCTGACATGTTTTTAGGCTACAATTGCGAGTTTATATCTCACAATTCCGACTTAACCCACAATTGCGAGTTTAGGCCTATATTCTAAAAAAAAAGTCAGAATTTGAGATAAAAAGCCGCAATTACCTTTTTATTCAGTAGCGGAAATAAGCTTCCATAAACTCTCTCTCTAATTTGGTATAGCCTATGCAAAAAATAGCTTTAATTTTCACCCTTTAAATTTTTTTTTTTGCTAAAGGTTTAATGAGTAGGCCCTCATTAGGCAAAGTTTGCCACAGTCTTTTTAAAATTATTTGAAACATAAGATTTTGAGTCTGTGTGATATCATTATATGGAGATTATCAAATGTAGCCTAAATACAATGGTATACAACCCAGTCTTCACATGAATCTACCTTGTGAGCAACCAGCCCCCTCTAGTGGACAAGACGAGTTAAGTAGGTTGGTAGGACTTGAGTAAAAATGACAAAGAAAAGGCAGGTTATGTCATAAATTACACCTTACTTTCACCTGGACTTATTTTGGGCACAGAGCATGTGAGAATAGATATCATAAGATCAAAACTCACCTAATGACAAAATATTGATTAATTACCTTTGCTCAGCATGTTAAAGGCACTTATGAATGTCATTATTTGCTACATTATTATATTCAGGACATGAATGAACATGTTCCACAAACATTTGACAACCAGAAAGTTTTCAAATATATTTTTGTCTTAATTTTGAACAATATCTTATTATTTGTGAACAATATTATCTTTTTATTTTCATTGTATTTATTTACTTTGTCTGTGGAAAATGATTTAGTTAAAAAATGTTTTTTTTAAATCTTGTTATCTATTTTGTTATCTAATGCTAATGCTGTTTGTACAAAGGGGGCGCTGTATATGAAATGAAATGGAATCTTCTAATCTTAAAATGACAATAATTAAGTGTTGGGGATGGAGAAAGCTACCTTTAAAAGTAATGTGTTACCCCCCCTAAAAACAACTAATTGCGTTACTTAGTTACTTTTTATGGAAAGTAATGTGTTAAATTACTTTTGCGTTACTTTTCTCACCTTGCTTGCTTGTTTGTTTTTTAAATAACAACAAAAAACGTTATATTTTAGCAAATGTAAAGGCCCTTTCACACCAAAAGTGAAATGAATAATAAATGCAAATTCATATCTGTACAGTAGAGGGTGCAGCTCAAACACACCTTTCAGCTGTGCTGCCATTCTGGATTGCAGAAAAAATAGGAAAAACTTAAAAAAGAAACAAATGTGATGTTTATCTAAAGTAATTTTTGCTTATTAGTATGGTTGAATTGGATCATCGAAGGTCAGCAGCAAAGACATTGGTTAATAAAGTGAGAGTAAATACATAAAGTGTACTATTGCAGGTTTGCGTAATATTTTACTGTTTTTATTCATTTTGAGGAATACTGAATCTTTATCTGCACAAATGAGATGAGTAAATGCATGCTCATATTTAGTCTAGAACTAATAACCATCATGTTTACACAGCGCACACAACACATCTGCTCTTACTCACGATTTCTCTCAACATAGGGACAGGAGAGGTGTCAGTCAATAAATGGTAATGCGTTACTTTATTAGTTACTTTAAAAAGTAATCTGATTACGTAATGTAATCGAGTTTTATTGACATCCAACATTCTGAGCTGATTCTGCACACTAAAATATTAGTTTTACTCACAAAAACCTGTGCTTTGAGGCCAAAAAGAATCTGCCATATCCCACTAAATCTATTGTTTTCAATTCTGCCTGAAGAACACTTTGCAGAAAGTGAAACTCCTCTGAGTGCTGATTTTGGCTTTCCCATTATACAACAACTAGATGACAGAGAAAACTACTTTCAGTGAGAGCTAGTAAAGGTCAGCGTTTTGACTGTAGACCTGCAGGATTAGATTAGAATAGATTAGATTAGATGAGATTAGAGGGATTAGATCAGAAAGTCTTGGCAGATGCATGCTGTGTCCTGAAAAACCATAGAACAATAAGTCATCAGCCTATTTTGCCTTTAAGATGATACGATCAGGAATTCAGCATTATAACACACTAACACTGATGGCCATTTTTTTTGCCTGCAAACATGGTTTGAAATTTAAAAGATGAACTTGGAACTTTATAACGTTCAGTTTTAGTTTAAATGATTTTCAAATAGAGTTTTAAAGCTGTCAGAGCCAGTAAGGCTTCTTTTACAGGCAGATAGAGAAAGAAAGAGTGAGAGAGAGAATGGTCTTCTCTTCGACAGTGGTCCTGACAGACTCTGAGTCCATCCTGATGAGGAGATTAAAGGTCCCAAATTCAATAAATGCAACACACACACACACACACACACACACACACACACACACACACACACACAAACACCCCTCACTGTCACACAGATACGCTCAGTGACACGTAATTAAGATAAGTGGACAGGGGCATTATTGCAGCCCCACAGAGACAGACAGGTGAGAGCAGCAAATTAACCCCTGTGTGTGAGACAGAAAGGGAGAGTGAGATCACTGGGCTAAAAAGAGACAGGTAAATTGACCTTTGAAAGAGAGGAAGAGTGCGTGTAATTGAATAAAAAAAATAAAAGCATGCAAGAGGGTTTCTGTCTGACATTGATAAAATGGCTTCTCATGACTCAAAATCATATTTCGGAGATAATGAATAATAATGGATGGCATTTTATTTAAGAGAAACTCACAGCAGGAGTGTTCTGCTCAACTGCCTGGTTTCTAAATTCATTTACATAATACACCACAGCTGCATCTGGGCAAAACTTAAACCTTAATTGATCCAGTAGCAACATTGTGTCATAAGTACATACAGTGCATGTACAGCTTCTTAATAAAATAAATAAAATAAAATAAAATACCAAATTATTAATGTGGTTTGTAGCTACTGTAACTGTACAGATAATTTATAGATTCACTAATTTACAGGTATGTGATGGATTTGTGTTTCACACAGAACATAATATAAAGTAAGAGCATAGCTATGACAGCTGAGGACATCTCTATTTATCACTTTCATTCTCTAGTTTTGTCATTCTCCATCTTTGTCTTCTGTCTTCCTCTGACAGTGTCCTGTGTCCCGTCTACACATCAGCGTGTGAGAGTGATGTGTGGGGAGGTCTCGGATGTCAGGCCGTTGTTTAAAGTGCTATCTGTGGCCTCAGAGGTCTGCAATATTAACCAACACTCACCGGAGGTTCTCCTCCATCCTTTTCTGTCTTTACAATAGTGTTATCAAAAAGAAATGCTATACATTTTGTATGTAGTACAAAGACTTTTTGTATTTCATGTACATTTGTATTGTTTATTAATGTGAAATATGGGCATTTTTCCTATGGGTTAATTTTTGTTAACAAAAAACAAATTTGAACATTTTTCTTTTTGTTATGAAGGTCACTTTAAAACTGGACATTTTTCGACATAATTTATTTTCTCCACTTTTCATTTTATTTTATTATTTTACTATTGCTCCGGACCCGGACTTTAAATCCAATAAAACATTTTTTAAAACACTCCTCCAAGGTCTTCACTAGATAATATTCAAGATTGATTTGAACTCAGTACCTCAGTCTGGGGATGTCCTTAAAAAACTAAAACATATATTATTTCAATGTACAATACAAATAATTTTATCAGCATAATGCTATGAATGTTTTACATCATTACTGTTCTTTGTTTTAAAATGCAAAAGTTTCTTTCCAGGTTTAAACTTAAAATAATAATAAAGTGTAGTTTGTACTGTATATGGCAGTTTATATATATATATATATATATATATATATATGTATATATTATACAACAGTTCTTTCTGGTTCTCAAATCTGATTGGCTGATAGCCGTGTGATATTTTAGTGATAACAGCACTCCTACCGTTTCACTTTTTGTATCACTCCGCTTGAAGCAACTGTCATAGTGACCGAGCAAATCCACCGTAATTTTTGTGAATACTACACTTGTACCACGAACTGTAAGAGTTTTTTAGGTGAGAACGTAGTTGTTTAGACCTGAAATATGTGACTCATATCTAATCAATGCGCCTATTTTACTACTTGTGTAGACGTTTTTGGAGATGCGAGCTGCAGGCCATCAGCGGCCGTTCAGTGCTCGTTTACCCACCGAGAACAGCTTCATCTCGGCCAGTGCTTCAGGGATTTGCAGCTGTGTCTTATAGTGGTTAAACATGAAAAATAATTCATTTTGGGTACATAAAATGGGCAATCTTTGGTCTATGACCTCGTGCCTACGGCCGAATCACAGCCGTGCTGATATACAGCCATATCGCACGGCTACGAGTGTGATATATATATACACACAGTTGTGCTCAAAATTATTCATACCCTATATGACCAAAGAAGGCTATGAAAATAAATCTGCATCGTTAATCCTTTTGATCTTTTATTTTAAAAATCTACAAAAATCCAACCTTTCATTGGAGAATAAGAATTTTAAATGGGGGGAAAATCTCATTATGAAAGAAATGTTTTTCTGTAATACACATTGCTCACAATTAATCATACCCTTTTATTCAATACTTTTTGCAACCTCCTTTTGCCAAGATAACAGCTCTGAGTCTTCACCTATAATGCCTGATGAGTTTGGAGAACACCTGACAAGAGATCAGAGACCATTCCTTCATGCAGAATCTCTCCAGATCCTTCAGATTCCCAGCTCCATGTTGGTGCTTCTTCTCTTCAGTTCACTCTACTCATTTTCTTTAGGGTTCAGGTCAGGGAACTGGGACGGCCATGGCAGAAGCTTCATTTTGTGCTCAGGGACACATTTTTGTGTTAGTTTTGATGTTTGTTTTGGATCATTGTCCTGATGGAAGATCCAACCATGGCCCATTATATGACTTCTAGCAGAAGCAGTCAGGTTTTGATTTTTTATCTGTTGGTATTTGATAGAATCCATGATGCCATGTATCTGAACAAGATGTCCAGGATCTCCGGCAGAAAAATAGGCCCACAACTTTAAAGATACAGCAGTATATTTCATTGTACACATGGGGTACTTTTTACCCCTGTGTGCACCAAACCCATCTTGAGTGTTTGCAGTTAAACAGCTCATTTTTTTTAGTTTCATCTGTGCCTCCTCAAAAAAACTGGATGAGAAAATAATCGATATTACAAAAATAAAACAACGGAAATGTTACAAAATTTGCCGTTAAAAAGTGTAAAAGTCACTCGTTTTTCTAAAGAAACACTGTCAAACAGCGACACCCGCAGGTGAAGTTACAGCGGGGAACCCGCGTCTCTTGTGCCTCCCTTCAGCTCATAGAAATAAAGCAGAGCCCGTATAGCATGCGGTGGGTTTAGTGGGGGGTAATTGAGAATGAATGGGGGAAAGTCACGTGAGAGGAGGCAGAATGGCCTGAATGAAGACAGTGATGGCGTTAAAAAGTAAGTAAACAACTGTCACTTACATATCACCGCTTTGTGTCATGTCAAAATCAAACTCGAAATGGCCTGAAAACATGATGACTGCGGGGGTTTTTAGTGAGCAATCAGCATGGTGAAATTAAAGGTAAATCTTTGTGTCTGTGAGTGAGTGACCAGTGTGTACAAGCTTGATGACTGCTGAAAATAAATTGACTATTAAAAAGAAAAGCTGAATATTAGTTTATAAATAATATATATTTTTTAAACTGTTACTGCCTTTAGTTATTATTTTGGAATAAATGTAAAAATGCGTAAAAACACTAACTTGATGAAATTTATACTTGGTTTTAATAAATAGAACATTACATAGTGTAAAAATACAAAATAGAATTGTATTTGGTCTCTCTTTTTATGTAATGTTAACTTAACCAGGAAAATTGTTTAACAGGGACATAAATGAGGACGTTGCCTCCTCATTTTAAAACACCACCACACACCACTGATATATATATGTATCATAAATAAAATGAATGCTAAAAAGTTTGTTAAGTTTCCTTTTAAAAAAGTATGGTAAGTCTGTAGTCAATATAATTTATAAAAGCAATCCATGTCCTAAAGTATGTCATGATTTGGATTGCTAAGTAAACACTTGTGTGTGTGTGTTAAAGACTCCTCTGTGACTGAATGAGTAAGCGTCTGCTTCTGAATTGTTCTGCATCTGTTCCTGCTTCAGTGGGTTAGCATGACAGCAGGACAAACCCATCACTACCATGCTAAAGAGCAGCAGAGGAGGATTTGAAAGTTGATACAAAGAAAGGGGATGTAAGTGGATCACTGTGGGATTCCAAACAAAGATATTTTAAAGCTACGTCTCCGGAAGGACAAAAGATGGCGAGATGTTAAACTAAGAGTCCCTTTGTAAACATCAACAGCTTTAGTAATTTCGAATTGATTTTAAAACAAAACGCTACTGGAAATGGAGGACACGGTCGGCTCTATCTGCAAATAGTGGATATTTTCTCTGATTTGTTGTAAGGCCGCAAGCGAGGGCTCGTTATCTAGCGGAGGTTAGCACGGGCTCATTAGCTTGTGCAGGTTAGTGATGGCTACTTAGCTCACTCTATGGGGGGTCTCTCAAGTCTGTTGGCTAATTACTTCCCATTCATCTCTTCTTAACAGTCAATTAAATAATTAATGTTTGATAAAGGTGCGATGTCAGGCTGATCTCGCCTGTGAAATATTAATTAGATCAGGAAAGTAATTTATGAGAGTAGATTAGTAGAGTAATTTTCCTCACCCATGAGAGAAAGAGAGTCTTGGACAGAAATAGAGACAGAAAGAGAAAAGGAATGAGAGAACTGAATATTTGTCCTGAATTAGTCTCCATGAACAACGTCATACTTGCCACTACAATTTTGCTTGCACCAGAAACAGGTATTTGATTTTTTGTTTTGGCTAGATTTGACCATTTATACTAAAAACCAGTTGAGAACCACTGGACTAAACACTACATCCCCTACTGAAGAGTCAAGGGAGTTATACTATTGTTTCAAATAAAATACAATTAAATAAATTAGCTTTTTATCAGTACAGCCTATTACTTCAGATTTTTTAAAGCATAATTCTCTTGGTGACGACTTTTCAGTGGGACGTGGCTTTCTAGTGGGCCTCAACCATTTCTTAAAATAGCTAGAATGTGCTGCACTCTTATTTACCATTTTAATTTTTCATATTTTTTCATATGGACTCTAAGGATCATACTACTGAATACAGTAGAAGGACCAGGCAGAATGAGTTAGAATGACCATCTGTGTCCACAACATTTGATGAAAGTGCACTAAACACAAAAATGTGTTATAAAATGTTTTACAGGCTCAAGTTGTCATGATAGGCTTGAACACAATGACAATAGCAGATGTTGAGGAATAACAAACTGGCAATTTTTAATTATAGAAGCAGCAGGAACACAATCCAATGCAGGTGAGCAGTGCAGCGATCACAAATTAACAACAATGGAGTCTTTGATGATAATAACAGGTATCATCTTACAAATGATCCAGGCACACACATGGGAGCAGAGGAGACGAGGAGATGACTACAAGATGATTTGGAACGAGGTAACAGAGATTGCAAAAGAACACAGAAGCTTACGGCAGGATATTCTCAGGTAAGTTTCCAGGTAAGTGAATCCGTGCTCTCTTGACGAGGCCAGACAAGGGGCAGAGAATCTAGGGAGGAGATAAAGGAGTGAGGAGATAAGAGGACTCAGGATTTTATTTCAAGACCAATCAAGACCACAACTGCAGGGATATCACTAAATTGCCAGTGCATTGGCTGATCTATTTGTTATCATTAAAATAACTGGATGTAAAACTTCCTGGTTCAAATGCAATCAGTAACTTATTTCTAATTTGATTTCTTTTGTTGTTAGTGATTTCATTTGATTCATATGGTTCATGCTTGTAGCAGGTTCGAGCTCTGGGATGAACACAGCTCTATATAGTGTCTTATTAACCTAATTATGTTTATTGATTAAATAGAAGACATTTCTCAGTCAGTAAATGTAGATCTTAATACCAGATAGCTTTGGCCATTGACTCTTGTGTCTTGGTCTTGACTTGGTCTCGCCCTGCTTTGGTCTTGGTCTCAACCCCTCAATGTCTTGGTCTTGTCTTGGTTTCAACACATACTCGGTTTAGGTGATCTTGACTACAACACTAGATGAAGGAGACTTGGTGCTGGATGATGAAGGAGACTTGGTGCTGGTTTGACTCAATGGCAACGAAGATGACTTGGGACTGGATAGGACCAACGGTGGAGACAAGGCTTGAATGTGGCTTGTGGTTCACGCTTGTGGCGAGTGCAGTTTCGGGCTCTGGGATGAACACTGGCTCAGGCTCGAGCTCCAGGACAGACAATGGGGCCCGCTCACACACCTAGACAGACTCGGTAGGCTGTGGCTCTAGGTCTGCGGTGGGCTCAGGCTTTAGGTCCTAGGTGGGCTTTGGTATTGGTTCTGGGTTCAAGGAGGCCTGAGGAGGAGTGAGGAAAGACTAGTGAGAAGTTCTGAGGCAGGTGAGGTCACTGGAATGAGGATAACTGCTGACTGGTTGATGGTGGGAGTGGGCTGGGGAGGGTGCAGCTGAATGTGGATGTCCTCAACTTCCATATAGCCAACCCTGAATGAAGAGCCACTCAGCCACAACGCATATTCCAGGAACTGTGCCTGCATGCAGGTGGTAGCTTGACGAGGCTAGACAACTTGTGATGGTACGTGTTTGTGCTATATTGTGCTTGTGATGAGGGCTGATAAGTAACAGGTGTGTGTGGTTAAGTGCCTGGGAGGATCATGGGGAATGCAGTCCATGACACAAATATATTCATTTAAATGAATGTTAAACTTATTTTAAAACATTCCATAATGATCATTGGTCATTTGTGGTGATGGTGTATTTTTTAATAAATATTAAACAATGCAAATTTCTATAAAAACAATTTTTTTTAAATAGTTTTAATCACACTATTTGCTCCAGTTTGATAGAATGACTCATCAAAAAATGACTCATGCACATCTAATAAGTAATGTAATATAATTGGATGTTGATTGTATAAGCTGTAGAACAACATGTGAGAAGAGGCAAAGTGTTGTGTTACCACACCCTTCTCTATCAAACACTCAGTCACTTACACACAAACAATTGTTCTCTGGTTCTGGGAAAGGATAATATCAGCAGGAAGTGGTGGCAAGGGCCTTAGATCAATGTTCTCTTAATAACAGCACAGCACAGATCAGGACAAGGCTCTTCCTCAGAGCACCGTTAACTCACACACAGCACTGCTGGGCAAATGAGAGAAAGATTAGGGGAGTTTATATAGTGTGTGTTGACTCACAGTAAGTTTGGGCTCCAAACTTGCTCCAGGCTGTGGAGCTGTTGAGGAGAATACCAAGGCAACAAATGACTGTGTGTGAGTGTGAATGCCTTTCAATTGCTATGGAAACGCATCTCCATCCTCCCATCTCTGTGGGCAACAGGCACCCTGAGAGAGTTATTGGATTAGCATAAAAGCTTCTTTCACAATAAAAAGCACTTTTATTGCTCTGATCGTTTAATTTCTAATGAAGTTATGGCCAGTGGGAGATCTCTGACCTGACCCTGCATGGCCTGTTCATCCTCTTTGGCTCTTTCTTTTCATCATGGAATTCTAGAGCCCTCTCACATAACAACAGCCAAAGTTTATTTAAAAAAAATACATCATACATCACACCAAACACTTGGACATTGATGAGAGAGGTTTGAAAGTAAGTAACTGACAGAGAGACAAACAGATACTGAAAAGCAAATTTTGTCAAAAGTCAATATATGAGGGACAGACAGATGTACTGTAAAATATTCAAGCCTCGCACACACACAGCATTTGTGCCAAACACACTTTTCTGAGACTCTATAAGGCTGCTCTGAGATATTGAGATCTGTTTTTGTTGTGTCTGAGTGAATCTGAACCCGCTCTGGGTTTCCTCTAGGTATGCTAAACACTTAAGAATGCAAGCGCATTCTGTTTCATCGAATCTTTGAAGAGTTAGTACTATTATGTGTTTGTGAGGTCAAAAGTTCCTGTCAGCTCAGCCTGGTGTGTGATGATAACTGAAATCCTGCGGCCTGAAGTTCCTGTGCGGCAGTGAGGAACATCACCTCTGATGTTCCAAACATGCCAGGAAGTCCCTCATGTCTAGATATAAGCTATAGAAGACACCTGCGGGATGTGCTGTTTCTAGGATAGTTTCTCCCAGTAGATTCTGTTATCTTACTTTTGAGTTAATGTTTTAAAAAAGTGTTGGAGCTGTACAGTAGCAGTTAGCACACACACTCGACGTTGTATCTTCATTGTAGTGATACTGTTTTGAGCCCTTATCATGTCCCGATCCAATTTTTCCCTCTAATCATCCAGTGGGATATCCAGACATTTCTAAATGGACTGACCCATATGGAGAAAAGATAGCATGAAGCATTTGTCAGGATAAACACACTTGACAGGGAGGTAAGTGAATCCACACATGCTTTACTGAACACACAAGCTGAAGCAGAGGTAAACAGGTGAGTAGTTATTGAGTTTGTGGTTGCAGATAATAATGAAATGTCTCTCTTACAGATGATTGACAGAAGGAGTGGATGGTAGAGAGGATTGTTGAAGCACACACCTCAACGGGTAGACGTAGGAGACGAGCACAGGCAAGTATCACTTGGAAATACACTTGGAAATCCACGAGAGAAGAAAAATCACAGGAACCAGAGTTTAGGTGACGATCGCAGGGTCCATGTCCTAGTTTAAGGCTTGACATCCTAGAACTATTGGCTGAAGTACCCAGATTTTGCCGTGTTCGCACCACAGGAACTAGGATGATTTTAGTTCTAGGAACTCCTTTTGTGGGAACTAAATTAGCTTCTATTTCAGAGTAGGGTCTAAACCAGGAACTATCATGGATGTAAGTGTACATTGATTGGTCAAACGCTTGTCAAACACCGGCACCCGGCATTTTTAAAAAGCTGTGTAAACATATTTACTTCACAAACATGGAAAACAGCGTTAACGGTATTTACCTGTTGTCTGCAGGGTTGTGTTCTTTTCTCCGCCTCGATGATATGTAATACTGAAAATTGTCACAGGAGATTTCGTCCCTTAGCCACACTTTTTGCTCTTTCAGTCACATAAATTTTCCGTTTACATTCCATCTCCGTTATCACAAAACCCACGACACACAACAAACACAGCTCCTATCACGGCATCCTCCATCCACCGGTTTTTAGCGTTTGTAAAAAAAAAAAGCCGTGCTTAAAGACGCCACTGTCGGCCGCTTCAGAGTTCCTATTCCCGGTGCGAACGCAACCAGGAACATGGCCCGCGGGAGAAATTAGTTCTATCCTAGTGGCTAGTTTCTATAACTGAGTCATAGAACTATTTGGTGTGAAAGCCCCTTGAGGTGTGTGCTTATATGTGGTGGCTGATGAGGTAAGTAATGAGTGACAGGTGTCAGTGATTAGAACTCGGATGACTGGGATCGCTGAGTGGTGGTGGTGAGAGAGCCTGGTGAACCCGTGACAGCATTATCCAACTTTCTTAATAATAATAATAATAATAATAATAATAATTACAATAACAATTGAATTTAAAAAATAATTTTGTCAGGTGACTTAAATAATGTAAAATTATAAAAGCTAAAATATAAAAATGTAATTTAATATGGCTGAAGCAATTAATTACTTAATGCTTGCATTGGTAAGTTGAGCACACATAAACACCACTTTATAGTTGTAATTACTTTCTTTTTCTTTTTTAAGAGTCTCTGAGTTGGAGCTGGTGGTGAATAATTAAAGAATTATGGTGGAAGCAAACTGTTATTAATCAAATTAGGTTTCATAGACATAATAAGCTTCAGTTTTACTGAAGGTCCCGCCTTTGACTTGACTTAGTGACCAGTCAAATTTTAGAGCATCGCCCTGGCCACTTGGACACACCTGTGCTGTAATCTCTCTCTCTCTCTCTCTCTCTCTCTCTCTCTCTCTCTCTCTCTCTCATTTTACAAGTAAAATTATTTGGAGGATCAGATGAGACAGCTGTGAAAATGCCAAAAGCATCTCTGGCTAGAAAACACATTTTGCTCAGTACTGTGGGGTAGCATTACACAACAGAAAAATCTCCAATCATAGAAATGATGAAATATTAGGATCTTTATAAAGCATCTCTCTACTCCCCAGACAGTCAGTTCCACCTGTCTGAGAAGTATCTGGAAACGATGAGCACAAACAGCATTGATCTACAGTATATGTGCTGTCAGCCCTGATGACTCAGAATTATTCAAAACATTCTCTGTTCTCTGATTTATTTATGGTAGAATTGATTAAAATCAAATCAAAAGTTAAGGATTGTTTTTTTGGGCATAGGTTAAGGTTGCGTAATACATTTGCAAATGACACTCCACTGACAGCCTTTTCTGCTGGGGGACTTATCAAAAGCTCCCATTGTGTTTATATCTCACGTTTCTGATATGAAGCAGGGAGTGTGTGTCTGTGTGTGAGAGAGTGAGACAGAGAGAGAGAGAGAGAGAGAGAGAGAGACGTATCATAGTGTATTTGTTGTTTGCTGTCACACGATGATGTTCCAAGCCGGATCAATATCCAATCAGACCTGCATTTCTCACCTACCCAGAATTCCCTCTTGCTGTTGGAGCGCAGCATCCTGGAGATGTGGAGAAACAGACTAGATGAGAACAGCTCTGTGCGTATGAACAAAATATATACCAGCTACAAGGACTTGCTGCCAGAGATCAGAAACTATCCCGCTTTATTAAGGTACATTATTTTAGGTTTCTCCTGCTGAGATCTGCTCTTCTAAGACTTCATGAGTGTTTCCATTTACTGGAGTCCAGTGCTGGGGAGTAACTAACTAAAAGTAGCAAGCTGAGATAGCTAGCTAGCTAGCTAGCTAGATAGGAATTAGATGATATTCAAAGCTCATTTCTCTTAAAGTGAATCAGTTTTAGTGATCAGTGATGCTTCAGAGATTGATCACCTGTGCATCTTAGACTGCAGTGAGTCATAGGCTCAATTGAACACACATCACTCAATATCCTGCTTATTGCAGCTGAACGTGACGTCTCATTTCAAATACAAAAGAGATGCTGATTATCTCGTTTTCTTCTTTCCTTTTCTTTCTCTCTCCATTCCCCTGTGGGGTCGAGCTTTGGGTGTCAGATCTGACCTCTTTTGTGGAGGGTTTTTAGGGGGGACGTGATCGATTAATGAGAAATTCTCAGCAGAATAATGAAGGATGACAGGAACACTAATCACTCTCACTGTGATTGATCTGCATGCTAGAGTGATAAATTAGTAGCTTCACCCTCTTTCTCGCTCGGACGTATTCTAATCACTCTCACTAATTAAAAGCTATTGACGAACACAGCGAGGGGCGTAACCGGGCGGCAGCGACAGAGATGAACTCTCCGTGACACGTAACTCTGTCTGTACTGTCTCGTGTTTGCATTTGAAGTGTGTTCTGTAAGTGGCACTGGCCTTGGTTTCATTCTGCCACAGTAAAGAGCATCACAGACAGACTTTCAGGCTCTGAAGAAAAGATGAACAAGTGTCAGAGGAGGTTTAAAGCGGTTCAAAGTGGAGCCAGGGGGATGAGGGAGCCTAGGTGGAGCCATAAGGCCGAAGGTCTTCAGGTGAGCACACACAGAAACGATCTATCACAGCGTGCGAGTACCGCATTGAGTTCTCTTTTGCAGTGTCTTATGCTTGAATGGCTTAAAATCACTTGAATGTTTAAACTGACAAGACTAAAACCATGTGAAAATGATAAACTTTCTTGAGGAAGCAGCACTGCCCGATCATTCAAATAGGTGATTATAGTTTAAGGGGTTTAGAACCGCCCATGACAAATGTCATTCTCAAAATATGATGGTAAACATATGGTGACTTTTTAGTTAATAAAATGATTTAAATATTTTGTTTTGCATATTATTTTAACCCTGGAATGCATGAACCAAAAAACCTACGCAAATGCATAAAGGGGGTGAAAATGATTTGCTGATGTTCGTCCACTTTTCTTGTATAGAAGCATTAGAAAAGATGAAAATTAATCTTTTTAAAATGCAGTTGTACTTTTTCTAAACAAACAAATTTAGATCTACTGTAGAGTGTATTTTAGTCTGAACCTTCACTCCCCACATTTCTCACAGACTATGTGTAACGTTCACTATATGTAGTCCAGATGATGAGACAGAGATGAAAAAGGCTGCAAAACAAACTCAAGTAATCCAAAGGGAAGAAGCAGGCATCGTAACAGCATGTGGCAACAACAATACTGGACAACTGAAGTGAGCACAAAGAGGAACTTAAATACACAGTGATGATGACACAATGACAAACAGCTGTGTTGATTAAATGAATATCCATGGTAACTAATAAGTGGCGGGAAACCGGGAACAAAGGAAAAAGGAAACTGATGATAAACAAACTAAAAGTCCATGAAAGTGAACCGTGTGAAAATGACCTTTTCAGACAGAGACAGACCATTTCACGTAATATTTGCACCTTTCTAAACATGACTTTTGAGAAGAGTTTGCAGCTCTCACTTTTTCTTGCGTACCAGCACTTCTCACGTTGCAGATACTCTGACTGCAATCCTCATGTCCCTCCACACCCGTAAGACCTTCGTTCATCTTCGAAATCCGAGAGGTATATGTCTCGTCCATAGACAGCAATATAACCACCACTTTCAAGGTCCAGAAAGATACTAAAGACATTGTTAAAACAGTCGATGTGACTGAAGTGGTTCAAATTGTATGTCATCATATTTCAGGAACAACCCACAAATGAAACTGACAATAAAACATATTGCCATCCTAACTTTTTTCCACTGATTTTTTTTTCATCCAATGAAGGAAGTCTGTGTGTGTACGTTTATGTGTGTAAATCCCTAGTTCAATCCAGAGGCCTTCTCACTTCACTTACACATGCTGCTCTCACTGGGGAATTTCTGTTAATTAATGCTAGATTGGAAAAATTAATTTAGCTGCAGGGTAGCTAATCAATAATCATGTCCCAAGTCCATTAAACGTCTCTTTCACTCTCTCCTTACCCCCCTCCTCTGTTTCTTTCTGGACTCACAAGGTGATTTTCTCCCCAATTAATCATAAAACCCTAAAACCCTGTTACATCCACTAATGCAGGTCAATCAAATCAATAGACTCATTATTGGATGACACACTGCCAAAGCACACTTCTAACAAACCCACAATCTCTCTGTTTCAGACACATTGTGGTTAGAGACAGTACAAAGGATATTTTGTTATCTTATACAATCAAGTGATTTGCAATGTTTCTAAAACATTCAAATATCCAATTTTCTTGTCACAATTATAACTTTATTTAAAAGGTTACAATAATGTTACCATAAAATTTTCCTAATCTTATTTTTACTCAAAATATAACATTCTTTTGTAATATTCCAAGGTTAATGTTAACATTCATCAAAATAACCTAATGTTCCAAAAATGTTGTTCTCAGAATGTTTTTTTTTAACATTATGATAATGCTCAAGTAAAAACAAAATCATAAAGACATTTCTAGAACATTGTTTTAAAAACGATTCTCTCAACATAATGAGAACGCATATTATTAATAATGTTATTTAAAGAACATTTTATTTTAACATTTACATAACCTTTACAAAACGTTAGTGAAAGTTGTGGGAACGTTCCCTGTTAGCTGGGTAACTGTCATTATCTTTCCTCATTACATTTCTGTCCAAGAAACAACCAGTTTAAGTGAAAACAGCATTTGAGATGCATGTGAGGAATATTAAACTCTTTGCACTTCAACCACTTCGAATCTCATTAGTCGTTCCTCAGAGCTCATTTTTTTCAGAGCAGGTTTCTCTCTTGAGAGCTGATTTAAAGTTGGACATATAATATTGCAGATATTTTTTTCTGCTAAAAAAATCTTCAGCTCCAGCAGATGAAATCTATAAATATGTATTCTGATGTGAATGACTCAACATGCATGCTCAACTGATTTAGACATATTTTCATTTCTAGATATTGATAACTTTAAAGATCTATCTATCTATCTATCTATCTATCTATCTATCTATCTATCTATCTATCTATCCTTAAAAGTAAATCCTGCAGTTTGTCCTGTGAACCTTTTGTGAATTTTTGACAGAAAATTTGTGCTCAGAATCTTTATTGCGAATATGAAAATAACAATTGCTTCTGAAAAGTAGGAGCAACAGAACATTTA
This sequence comes from Ctenopharyngodon idella, assembly GCF_019924925.1. NCBI lineage: Eukaryota > Metazoa > Chordata > Actinopteri > Cypriniformes > Xenocyprididae > Ctenopharyngodon > Ctenopharyngodon idella. Next base: position 18,128,261 of record NC_067227.1, read on the forward strand.
TGAAATAGAAAAAATTCAGAGAATAATATTCAACAAATTTCATAAAAAAGGAATGCATCAACACAAAAATGGTCATGAAAAACTAAAATATTATATAATCATTACAAGTAGACAAATAATAATAATAATAATAATAATAGAAATCCATTTAATAAAGAAAACAATAAAAATGGATTACAATTCAAATGAAAGAAATTATAATACAATCCCTATAAATAAAAGGCTTTTCATAACAGTACTTACATTTATAAAGATTATACATTTATGAAGATTTATAACCTATATAATTTCAGCTCTGTCAACTATATATATATATTTTTATTTTTCATTTTTTGCTGAGTCTACTGCAATACACTGCGAGATTACCTTTTCCACAAGGGAGACGTGATACTTCCTCAAATTTAGGCAAAAAATGAGGTATCCTTCAATTTACTTACTTAAGTTTGAAGCAGCTGCCATATGCTTCATAACAGCTGACATATGGTGGCTAAAATTCAGTCTATATAGACAGCTTTGAAAAGTTTAAAGTAACGTTCCACACCGCATTTGAACATCCCTCGGGATGTCATTCCTCATGGGAACAGCTTCTCAGTTTGAGACAGAAAAAAAAGTGTTGCAGTGTGTTTCTTAAAATTCCATACCCCACCATCACAAACTAGCTGCGAAAAAATGTGATGAAAACAATCTTCTCTGCAGGATTATAACTTTGATTTGATTGGTAAGACTTTTTTGAATCATTGTTCAATGATCCATCTAACATTGTATAGGTCTGCAGTATCTACCACAATATGTCTGAGATGCATACTGATATATATCTCCATGACAACCTGAAATCATGTCTACCTGTTTGTATATATATGGTTTCTGTTCTGTAGATTGGAAAGTTTTGCTTCTGAAAGTCAACTGAGTTCAAACAAGATATGAGCTTTCCGTGTCGTGTTTATTGCCTTTCCTGGTCTACGGTATCTTGTGGTAGCTGGTGTGTTTCTCTCATCAGGATTATTAACTTGTGTATCATTCAGAGCTCTGAATAATCAATACTTCCTCTCACACAGGCAATGCACTAATCCAATCACACAAAGCCTAATATCAATTACAGTTACATTATCCACACCTGCATCGATCTCTCTCTCTCTCACATACAGATCATTACCCAGATCAATCATTAATCAAAACCATCTCGCGATTCTGAGCTTCTGAAAGATCTTTAACATTCAACTAAGAATTTATAAATTAGTGTTGAGTTCCTCCGTTAATGTACATTTATTAATTTAGCAGTAAATGTAATGTAAAATCTCTCCATACTAAAGAAAAATCACTTTAGGGGTCATGAATTGATATATCAAATTTTCCTTGAGCTTCTGATGTATAAGAGATCATCGTACTATAAGAATATCCTGTAAGTTTCAGAACTGAAAACTTAAAACTAGTTAGTCCAATAAAAGCCTTTATTGACACCAGGCCCAGCGAACGACTGATCCTGGAATGTGCCTGTCATAGATAGGTGAAACGCCGCCTCCGCAGAAGAAATCAACGCCTACTTCATCATTGCAACATTAGCCCCACCCACTGGCGTGTTAGTGAGATTGAGGAGAGAAGAGCGATACAGGACTAAAAAATAGCATTATCTTTCAAAGGATCCTAATGCTAGGAATATTGTTATTTATTTTCAACAATGTGAATGTCTCAGCTGAGCTTTATTTATTTGTATTCGGTACATTTCACTGTTGATTCTTTGGTAAATCAATCGCATTTCGGCGTAGGCTTTGCAAACATACTTTTATGATATGGACTCGACAGCAATGCAACAACATGTAAGTAACTGTGTTAATTCTAATGCCTGATCTGATATGTAATGATTCATGTACAGTCAGATGTTTTTTGTCTATATGTCAGTAAATCAAACCAGTGACTAAACGGTCAACTTCACGTTGTTTCTCTTAGTAGGATGAAAATAATCTGTTATTTAAACAGTGATTAAATTATATATAGAAAGCAATCAAAGAACGCTCCCTTTACAATCGCTGGAGCTGTCAATCAAACAACAGCGTGAGTTTATCAGTGACTGAGTTCTGGATTCGTGCCAAAACTCCCTTTTTATTCAACAAATCTCTTAGTTACACTGAGTTTGCACTGTTAATTATGATGAAAGCATTCATTAGTGTGCAGATATTGAGTTGCAATGACGAGATCACTGCTTTCTTGCGCTCAACAACATGTCTGTGATCGGCTACAATGTTCATCACTGCAGCCTTTAATGCCATGATCTAAATATAATGCCATAGATCTAAATGTAATGCTATAATCAACACTTTTCATGATTAGTTAACCTTGAGAGCTGTAATAGTAAAACATGCTAAAAGTTTTCCAGAGAGTAATACTTAGCTATTTCATATGCAAAGATGTTAGCCAATCACAGCAGTGGGCGTTCACAGTCTCACAGCAGACACACCCCTTAAAACAGCGTTCAAATCAGAGGGCTAAAATCAGGGTAGGAAAAATGCCTTTTATTTCTAAATTATGACAATTTTTGATGTAAAAAGCGGGTTAACATTATAAGTGCACCCCAGGAAACATTATAAAACCATACCAATCCGATCTCATGAGAAAACACAACAAAAATATATTAATGGATGTTTCCTCATGAAATTGTTTTACGTTTTGGCGAACTGACTGCATGGCAAAAGTGAATCTGTATGATTTTTTAGAAAAAAAATCATTATCAGCTTATCAAATCGGCCAGAAATGAAACTAGCGCATCCCTGTTTTAAGTATCACTGGTTTCTCAAGAGATTTAGTGGAGAGAAAATGAAGAATTCGGCAAAAAAAGAAAAAAGAAAAGAAGATCTCACATATGTCTCCTCTAAAGTTTCAGTAGAGATCTTAAATTCATAAACTGCTCAGATTTGCCAAGATACCAAAGTAATTTAAAAGTCACAACTCAAATATTTCTCACCAACATATGCAAATTACCTGGGCAACGCTAGCCACATAATTTTTTTATACTGTTACTTTCATCCTATTTGTGCCCATTTATTTCTCCCAAGACATGTTTTAGGAGAATTAAACCAAATAATTAGACAAATTATACATACAAGAACATGCTAAGCTTTAAAAGATCAAACAGAGCAATATAACTTTCATCAAACTCTCCCTACCACTGCTCACTCTACACCCTAATAATCAGACATTCAATCTAAGCGGAACAACCACAGGGGTTGGGAACCAAAATTCAACCTTGTGGACTCAATGCATTATTTTTGACACACGGGAGATTCACTTTATTAAGTCAGTTTAGGTTTGGTCATGCCAGCTCCCCTCATGCTAATGTTTCTAAATAATCCTGTTTCTGAAAACAGGCTTAAGTCTTAGCAACCATGGGGTAGTGGAATTCAACCACAGAGGCCCTTGTTAAGCTTGCTAATAGACTTTTCAAAGCTGCTAATTATTTACTTTGTGTAGAGCTGCCAGGATGGGAAAAGCCTTAACACACAGAACTCAACTTCAGTCTGTCTTATCTATACAACGCTAAATGACGAGTTCACTCAACAGTTTAGCGTGTGATATTTCAGTGCAAAAACCTGAATAATTTTGTCTGTCTAAAAATAAATAAACAACAAACAGAGTGAATTATAACTGAATGTGTGGTGGAAATCTTTCCCTAAATACTCTCCTGTATCTTCCTTTGTGTCTGTCTGCCTCATCAGTCTAATAAGAAGTTCTGTTCTCCTATCAGCATCACATTATGTGGCAGTAAATTAGAGATTTATTATTCTGATTAGTCATGTTTCTCCAAATTCTTTGTTTCCAATGGGAACTATAAATAACTCTGTAATAGCTGGGAAAACCACTTTAAGCCTTTTATACCACAGCTGCTTAATAATGTGACTCTTAGAAAAGTGATTCTTTCTCATTTGGTGCTGAGGATCAGAGGCCGTGTCCTCTCTGCGATTTTACGTTCCACTTCAAGAAATTTACAGTGAAATTAACCATAGAAATAACCCCAGCTTCACCTCTCATACTCTCTCTGAATATGATGAAAAAAAGACTCAGTGAAGTGATATGTCGAACTACAGCTCATTTCAAAATGTGCAAGCGTTGTTAAATGTGTGATATTTATGAAAGGTTATTAACATGATGATCATCATCATCATTATATCACTTCTCAGACAGTGATATGGAGTCATTGATGCTCAACCAGTAAATGAAATTCCCTTTTTCAAATAAGATAAAATGAAGATTTACTTTCTAAACACTACTGTTCAAAAGTTTGGGGATTTTTTAAAAAGAAGTCTCTTATGCACTACCATGGCTGCATTTATTTAGTCAAAAACACAGTATAACATTAAAGGGTTAGTTCACCCAAAAATGTGTCATTAATTACTCAGCCTCATGTCATTCCAAACCCGTAAGACTTTTGTTCATCTTCTGAACACAAATTAAGATATTTTTGATGAAATCTGAGAGCTTTCTGTCTCTCCATAGATATGCAACTGACACTTTGACGCTTCAAAAAGTTCATAAAGAGATTGTAAAACTAATCCATATGAATTGAGTGGTTTAGTCCAATTTTTTTGAAGAGACTCGATCACTTTATATGAAGAACAGATTTCATTTAGGCTTTAATTTACATATAAACATTCATCAACTCACAAATCAGTTGTGGTAAACGGAAGCTCAAGCATGTTTGCTTGACATGTGAGAACCATTGAGGTTCATACTTATGTGTTATGCAGCACGTCAATCATATAAAGCGATCATGTCTCTTCAGAAAATTTGGACTAAACCACTTTTCATATGGATTAGTTTAATAATCTCTTTATGAACTTTTTGAAGCATCAAAGTAGTAGTCACGTAGCTGTACGAAGGGACAGAAAGCTCTCAGATTTCATCAAAAAGATCTTGATTTGTGTTCCGAAGTCTTACTGGTTTGGAACAACATGAGGGTGGGTAATTAATGACAGAATTTTCATTTTTGAGTGAACTAACCCTTTAATATTATGAAATATTAAGATAAGTTTTCACTTCTATATTCCTGTAATGGCAAAGCTTAATTTTCAGCAGTCATTACTCTTTATTGAGACATTATTGTCTTCAGTGTCACATGATCAATTCTGTCATGATTTAATAACCCGGTCTCAAGTTGTTCCAAACCTGTATAAATTTCTTTCTTCTGCTGAACACAAAAGAAGATATTTTGAAGAAATATAACTTAACAGTTGATGGACCCCATTGACTTCCATTGTATTTTTTTTTTCATACTATGAAAGTCAATGGTGTCCATCAACTGTTTGTTTACCAATATTCTTCAAAATATCTTTTTTTTTTTTTTTTAGCAGAAGAAAGAAAACATTTCAGACTCAGACAAGAAAACAGCTAATTTTTGGGTGAACTATCCCTTTAAGAAATATTTCTTATTAGTATCAATGTTGAACACAGTTGTGTTACTTAATATTTTTGTAGAAAAGGATTCTTTGATGAATACAAAGTTTAAAAGAACAGCATTCATTTGAAACAGAAATCTTTTGCCACATTATAATATGGTCACTTTTGACCAATTTAATCCTTGCTGAATATAAGTATTAATTAAAAAATCTTACTGACCCCAAACTTTTGAACAGTAGTGTAGATACTTATATCAGTTCCATTTATGTAAATATCTATTGATAAATCTGGATTATACATGATTACAGTGATCTAAATAAATGAACCCAAAAAGAAAAAAGTGACCAGTACATTCTTCAGAACATCTCCTTTCTTTTCCACTGAATAAAGAAAGTTAGAGTGATTAATTAATGACAAAATGTTTACTTTTTGGTGAACTGTTCCTTTAATTACAGAGGATTGTGGTTATGAATAGAGCTGTGTCAGCTGCAGGACACAAGCACATTTGAGTGAAATTCACATCTCCATTACAGAGATGAGAAAAAACTCAGCAGGCAACAGGTCACACACGTCTGCACACATTCACATACTGTAATTGAGAATGAAGTACACCATTGCCTTTCATAAAAGAGATGATGTAGAGTTCATTGGTTGTAATTAATAGGTTTAACCTTTGTCAGTGCACATAATCAGTATGAATAGATTTTGATTGCACTGAATTGCTCATCCTGGCTGCTCATCGATTTAAATAGCATTGAATAATGCATTTGAAAATTTGTTTTATGTACGCAATCAGTCCCACCATAAAGCCCTGTATTAGTACACACAAGTATACTTTTCCTTACACTGACTGGATATTATTAATATTATTCAAGGGGTCATTATTACAATGATTTACATTCAAACTATCAGCAATCAATACTTTGGGGAAAATCAGACTTACCAAATATTCTTTTAGTTGATTATTGGCTGTTACAGGATACAAAAAGAACTTGATTTGATGATGTCGGATATTGATGTATGGATATTGTATGGATATGTATGGATATTGTAGGATAGGATAGCATCCACGTTACACATGCCATCATACAAATAAACCTAAATTCTCTAAAAATATACAGAAATATCGTTTAACGTGTTTCACAAAAATCAAATCGAAGTACCCTCTAAACATACACACTTGTTTTATGTGTAGTTTTGCACTTGTAAACAGCTGTTATGTTCAAAATTTCCCCTCGGGGGTAAAAACATTTTCATTCTGTCTGGATGACTGTCTGTCTATGTGAAAATTTTACCAGCTGCTGAGTTCTGTATAAAATGTTGCATTGAGATGCAATAATTCCATCTGCCTTGGAGGAAATTATTATTAAAAGGAGAAAACATTCATTTAGAATCCCAGAGCATGCAGAGGTCAGCGTCTTAGACAGCCTTCTGACCTCAAGGCTAGACAGATGAGAGAGAGCTCAGAGCATCACACAGATAGATGTAATCCATGTTCACCATCAAACAATTCTGCTTTCTTTATTTCCTCTTATTTCACCCGATTTCATCCATCCTTCACAGATATTAAAGAGATTCAGAGCCACCAACACAAACTCTCCGTCTCGCTCACAAACTCTCAGGCACTCAAAGAAACTCTCGTCCTCGGGGAGCATCTCTATCTCATTTCAAGCACTCACTCATGAACGACAGTGGATACATCCGCATAAGAGGTGATGTGTTTGTATGGGGGAGGCTGAAGTGTGTGAGTGTGAGTTCGAGTGTGTGTGAGAGACAAAGGCAATGTGCATATGCTAGTGAGTGGGTAGATAGTTGTCACTTTAACTATGGGCACTTTTATGTCCAGGGATTGATTTTTATTCAAATTAACATACTTCAACTTTTTAAAAAACAACTTTTTGTTATATGAAGGTCACATTTAAACATACTTCAGACTTTTTTTACTTTGCTTTTATCATGGTCCCAAAATTTACATCATATTGTTACACTCTCCGTTTCAAAATTAGTCTAGGGGATTGAGGAAAACATAAGACGAAAGGAGAGACCACATGGAGCTTCTCAGTACAGCAGTACTAACTGGAACTCTATCACAGATTTCAGCATTTGCACCATCAGTTAGTAAACAACAAAGCAACTAGCAACAATTGTCAGGGGCTGTCGAGAAGGTCCGCGTGGAGAAAGAAGTGGCTCTGTCTCCCTCTTCTCATCTGTGCTTTCTTGATGGCTTTTATAGCTGGTTTCCTCACTGAAGGAGCCAATGAATGAAGTGCTAGTTGGCTATCAGCAAACGAGGATCAGGTGCCAGCAATCAGCTCCTGTTAGAGCAGCAGCATAAGAAAAGAGAAGAAAAAGAAAACACAACATAGAGAAAAACAAAAACACATTACTGCCCCAAATCAGTACAAACTACGTCACAGGACGTAACAATATATATATATATATATATATATATAAATAAATATAAAAATCTCATATCTGTAAAATAAAAATAAAAGAACAAATAAAAAAACAAACCAATAAATTAGTACACTGCTCAAAAAAATTAAAGCAACACTTTGTAAACACATCAGATCTCAATAGAGAAAAACGTCATGCTGGATATCTATACTGATATGGACTGGGTAATGTGTTAGGAGCGAAAGGATGCCACATCATTTGATGGAAATGAAAATCATCAACCAGAGGACTGAATTCAATGACACCCCGAAAATCAAAGTGAAAAAATTATGCAGCAGGCTAGTCCATTTTGCTGAAATTTCATTGGTACTCAGTAGTTTGTATGGCCCCCACGTGCTTGTATGCATGCCTGACAATGTCGAGGCATGCTCCTAATGAGATGACGGATGGTGTCCTGGGGTATTTCCTCCCAGATCTGGACCAGGGCATCACTGAGCTCCTGGACAATCTAAGGTGCAACCTGGCGGCGTTGGATGGACCGAAACATAATGTCCCAGAGGTGTTCTATTGGATTTAGGTCAGGCGAGTGTGGGGGCCATTCAATGCTATCAATTTCTTCATCCTCCAGGAACTGCCTACATACTCTCGCCACATGAGGCCGGGCGTTATCGTGCACCAGGAGGAACACAGGATCCACTGCACCAGTGTAGGGTCTGACAGTGGGTCCAAGGATTTCATCCCAATACCTAATGGCAGTCAGGGTGCCATTGTCTAGCTTGTAGAGGTCTGTGCGTCCCTCCATATATATGCCTCCCCAGACCATCACTGACCCACCACCAAACCGGTCATGCTGAACGAGGTTACAGGCAGCACAACGTTCTCCTCGGCTTCTCCAGAACGTTTCACATCTGTCACATGTGCTCAGGGTGAATCTGCTCTCAAAAGCACAGGGCGCCAGTGGCGGATGTTCAATGGCAAATGCCAATCGAGCTCCACAGTGCCGGGCAGTGAGCACAGGGCCCACTAGAGGATGTCGGGCCCTCAGGCCACCCTCATGAAGTCTGTTTCTGATTGTTTGGTCAGAGACATTCACACCAGTGGCCTGCTGGAGGTCATTTTGTTGGGATCTGGCAGTGCTCATTGTGTTCCTCCTTGCACAAAGGAGCAGATACCGGTCCTGCTGATGGGTTAAGGACCTTCTATGGCCCTGTCCAGCTCTCCTAAAGTAACTGCCGGTCTCCTGGAATCTCCTCCATGCTCTTGAGACTGTGCTGGGAGACACAGCAAACCTTCTGGCAATGGCACGTATTGATGTGCCATCCTGGAGGAGTTGGACTGACTGTACAACCTCTGTAGGGTCCAGGTATCGCCTCATGCTACCAGTAGTGACACTGACCCTAGCCAAAGGCAAAACTAGTGAAAAAGATGAGTAGGGAAAAACTGTCAGTGGCCTCCACCTGTAAAACCATTTCTGTTTTGGGGGTCGTTTCATTGTCGCCCATCTAGTGCACCTGTTGTTAATTTCATTAACACCAAAGCAACAGAAACTGATTAACAACCCCCTCTGCTACTTAACTGACTTGATGCTATCCTTTGATTAAAAAGTGCTCCTTTAATTTTTTTGAGCAGTGTACAATATTGTATGTGTGTTTGTGTAGTGGTTTGGATAATGGATGGATGGATATATAAATTTACAGTTTAAAAATTTTCAGTTTGGTTCCAAACTTTCCATCTTAAAGTGTTAGTTCACCCAAAAATGTTGTCATTAATTACTCACCCTCATGTTGTTCAAAACCCGTAAGACTTTCGTTCATCTTTGGAACACTAAGATATTTTTTGATGAAGTCTGACAGCATTCTGTCCCTCCAGACTCTTCACAACTATAACTTTTATGCTTCAAAAAGTTCATAAAGAGATTGTAAAACTAATCCATATGAGTGGTTTAGTCCAAATTTTCTGAAGAGACACGATTGCTTTATATAATGAACAGATTTAATTTAGGCTTTTACTTGCATATAAACATTTATCATCATTTCCACCACGGCACAACAAAATGATGTTGTAATTTTGGAAAATTATGCAAAAAGTTATAACATAAAATGCTAGCTGTAGCCACAGCAAGCCAAATGAGTGAACAATTTCCCTCCAAAAATTCTTTAGATTGTAATTTTTATCACACAATATTATCAAACACAATCCATCATTTGAGTTTTGATAGAAACGACACTGTGGTTGAAATGTTCATGATGTTTAATAAAAATGTCATAATTTTCCTGTGATGCATGTATATTCACATTGTTAGTAGACTAAACAGTTCATTTTTCATAAGTCCTCAGGCCCACAAGTGTCAATAGTTGAAGAAACACCCAATTACTGACGCTTGTCTCATGTGGTTTGTGTGTGTACATTTTATGTGTTTTGGCTGAGTGTGTTCACAAATAGGCCTATCTGTGATGTGTGTTGAGTGTGGCGGTGTCATTTCCTCTCCAAAAAAGCCTTCAGCTCTGTTTCCTCTTTATCCAACATTATACTATTGATGACCAGATGTGTTCCACCCCCTCAATAAATGGGAAATTTGAGAGATCATTTAAAGGAAAATAGTGCTTTATGCTGCAAATTTTCTGGGAACATCAAAAGTGCTGTCATCCAAATCAATAAAAGTACAGGCACACCAAGAACATGTCCACTTCAGTCAGCAATCCTTGAGGTTTGGGGAAATATGTGAAGAATTTAAATAAAAAGATGACATTTCAGTAGTTGTTTTAATAAGCTGATCATATGCTAAAGCAATATGAAATACACACACAAAAAAAGCAGCCATTTTTTTTCAGATGTGAAGTATTGCTGTTGTCAATGCTTCATTTGAAACTCTCAAAAAGTAGGTATAAATAAACCACAGCTTTGATCCTCTTTTGTCAGTATGAAAGGGATAATAAGCCTTCTAATACTAAAATGACCATAGTTTATCCCTGAATGGCTGATATGGGGCCATAACAGGGTAAATGAAGGAGAAAATGAACAAATTAGCATGTAAATGTAATAAGATGTCATTAGAGATTTAAGAGTGGGTTAAATAAAAAGGACCCACAGGCAGTCCTTCTGACAAATGGCTATCTACACAGAATTGCATTAGTTTTTATTTAATGGGCCTAATAAAATGAGCATATGATCATAGTTATTATAGATATGCACTGGAAGCGCTTCGGTACGCGAGCTGGGAGAAGAAGTGGCGTTAGATGAATGTTTTCTAGTGTATTCATAAAAGCAGACTGCCTTCCCTGCTCAAAGCCCAATACATCTCTTCCAACTATGCGGCAGCCAATGGCACATCACTCAGAAAAAGTGACAGATGCCCCCGCACTGCATTCCGGAATGTTCTCCTGAGTTCTGAGTTCCACCTCGGGTCAATCTTCCAAATGTGATTATGGCTCAGGATAACTGAGCCTGCCAGCGCTCTTCTATGGCCAACATATCTAGTGAAAACCCACGAGAGTGCTTCGCCTCACCCTTACCTTCCCTGCTCGCTCTCTCACTCTCATTTTCTGTCTTTCCCCATTCATCTAAAATCTACAGGAAGGAGAATAGTTATCTGCAGCCTAACAGAAAACAAATCTGCACAATTAACAGCGGTAGACAAAGTTCTCTTCCCCAGGTGATCCATTTATCTTCAACTTGGTAAACCAAGAGCTAAAAAAAAAGGAAAAAGAAGCTTGAGCAGAACCAAAACGAAACGAGCCAAACAACAGAATGACAGTTGGGAAATGGACTGGATCTGTAGTCCGCACACAAATAAAGATGAAGAGAGCGAAACAAAAGAGGGAAATATGAGATGGATGAGTGGACAGCAGGATTGGGGTACGCAGCGGGAGCCAATTTCCAGCCCAGTGAGACAAACCCATCTCTATTTCACACCTCTGAACCCTGCATTCGCTTCAGTTCGGCTCTCACCTGCCCGCTGAACCCAGAACAGTGTGCCGTTTTCTCATATGGTAGACTGAAGAGGTGTAAAAGTGCAGGAGGCTGATCCCGGATCCATGTTTATGTTATTGCTTTAGTTGGAACAGACAGGAAATCAACACAGCAGCAGAAAGCAAAGTGCATGTAGGTTCCTGGCCTGAGATCATTTGAATTGAACCTGCAATACCTGACAGTTTTCTCATATACAACTTGTTAGGCTCCGCCCACCTGTTTACACTCAGTTTGCCCACTGTGAACTGATTCAGGCTATAAACTAGGGCTGTTTTATAATTTCACAGATGGTCCCTGGAAGCTGCTGTCCTTACTGTTTTCAGACCTGTACAACACCACTTAAACATGAAGCATACAACAAACAAAAATAAAGCTGTTTTAGTGCTAAAACGTGAAAGAGAGCATTTTCCAGCCAGGAGAAATTTCTTATGTGTGTATTGAATGTTTTTTTTTTTTTTTTTTGATTTGTGAGTAAAATAAAGTCTGTTCTCAATTTATTTTTTTTTGTTCTAAAACACATTACAAATCACAATAATAACTCAAATATGAATTTGGAAAACACTGTGCTTTAAAAAAGAGCTGCAAACAAGTTGCAGTAACAGTAAGCCACAAATAAATGAATACTTTTATTCAGGAAGGATGCACTCAATTGATCAAAAGTGACATTTCTAATGTTACAATAAATGCTGTTCTTTTGAACTTTCTATTAATCAAAAAATTCTAAAAGCATGTATCACGGTTTCCACAAAAATAGCAGCACAAATGTTTTAAAACATTGATAATAATAAGAAATGTATCTTGAGCAGCAAATCACCATATTAAAATGATTTCTGAAGGATCATGTGACACTGAAGACTGGAGTAATGGGAAAACTTAATTTTCAGCAGCCATCACATGAATAAATTCCATTTTAAAATATGTAAGCAATAAGGTACAAGAGGCTGTGCTGTATCGTGAATAAGTCACGGCTGAAGGGCATTGTTAGGCACGACGCGAAGCGTTTTATAAAATGGTTACCACACAATTCAAATATTAAAGCCAAAAAAATACATGTATCAATGCAACTTTCATGAAGTAAAATCACTAAAAGCCTTCCTTCCGCCGGAAAGAATATTCCCTGACTGTGAACAGCAACAGAAGTTACATTATTATGCCATTAGATGGCATAATAATGTCATAATGGCATAATAATTATGAGTGTGTCAGTCAGTAGCGAAGACTTTTATATTGAAAAGACTGAATTGTTGTGAACACGGAACAAGACACAACTGACAAATGCTTTGACTAGCACTGTCAGTCACGGAAACTCTTTAACTGTTAAAAGGAAAAGATATTGCAGCAGACATTTAAACTGATTTTTTTTTATTATGAACATAGGACTGACCTAAAGGAAAATGCTAAATCTGAATGCAGGTAATAAACTCGCTCACTCAATCTCTTTCTCACAATACTCTTCTACATAATACAGTAAGCTTCAATGAGCAATATCAACTAAGAACAAACAGTTTACGTTGCTAAAAGTGGTTGTTAAGAGTGTTGTGATACACAGAACCGTTGGGTGAAGCGGTCACAGGAACTAACCATTTTATAAATTAAAATAAAGTAATTTTAAAATTGTAATATTTTTTCACAATATGACCATTTTTACTGTATTTTAAGTGTAGCCTTGGCGAGCATAAAAGATTTCTTTCAAGACGTTTTAAAAAATTAAACTGACCCCAAACATTTGAACGGTAGTATTTTAGCAACATGTTTTAAAAGCACAAAATGGTTTCAAGATTCTATTTAACAACTAATGTTCAGCACAAAGAGAATCCATAGTGAATTAGCCTTCTGGGTCAGGCTATGAATTGACAACATGACTCAACAGGCCATGAAGTTGAAGAGAATTATTGCAGTTGTCCTTGTTCCTTTGTTTGCTGTTCCCAATTAAAGTGAAACGAAGGAAGACACCGCACTAAGGGTTATTTAATCATGAAATACAGGATAAATGCTGATTGTTGAGCTATCAATCTCTAGACGCAGCTCATCCTAAACTGATCCAAGCACAAACATCATAACAATAATATCAGTGAAGAATTACACCACCCAGGGCCTGACACTTCATTCATTTTTCAACACTTTCACCAAAACATTTTTCACAAACTTTGCATGAAAAATTGTATATTATTACGAAAGTTTCAAGCAATTCATCGTTATGGAGGGGGTGAATATTTTCAATATTCTTCCCACACCATAAAACTCAAGCTCTCAACAGAGCCTGAGAGAAAATTCAGCTGATATCCTCTTATGTATGGGAATTAATGCGATCTTACTGTCTGCCTGGCTCTCACTGTCGATTTTCTCTTCTCAGAAGGCCAAATATATCTGGTACACATGTTTGGTACTGTATATTTGGTATATTAGTTATTCACACATCACCTGACTTAGTATTCTGCTCAACAAAGATTAATCAGCATTGTAGATAAACAGATTTTCAAAAATGCCTGTAACTCAAATACTATTTTCCTTTAATTTTAAAGGAAAAGAATGTAAAAATGCTACAGTAAAGATATAATTCTAGTTTATTTTAAAATATGTTATAAAAGATTTAAGAAAAAACAGTAACGTGTCAGGTTCTGGAAAAAAGATATTAGATTTACTTTTTTTAAAAAAAAGCATGTGTTTCGGAAGTAAAAATTAATGAAATACTTTATAATTACCAGTAAAAACCTACATTATATTTATATACACCACAGTTCAAAGGTTTGGGGCCAGTAATCTTATTAAAATGTTTTTGAAAGTATAAATTACATTTAAAAATATATTAAAATGGAAAACAGTCATTTTAAATTTGAATAATATTTCACATTACTGTTTGTATTTTGCATATTATGAGAACAAGAGACATGGAGAATACAGAAGCACACTGCACATAATACATTGATGACACAGAACAGAAAACTGAATGAACTGAGGGTTTAAATGCACAGAGAGAGTAATCGACATAAAACAGAACAGGTGCAGGAACTAATAGACAAACAAAGAAATGCAGGGCACAGGCAAAACGGGATGGCACAGACTGAAAACCAAATAAAATAGTGAAACTAAACATAACTGTTGAAAGATCCTTTAGAAATCAATTTAATATGCTGATTTGGTGCTCAAGAAACATTATACAGCCTATTATTTTATAATAATTTTATATATACATATATTATTATCAATTTTGAAAGCAGTTGAAACTTCTTGTGGAAACCATTATACTTTTTTTTTTTTTTTTTTTTTTTTTTTACATGATTCTTTGATGAATAGAAAGTTCAAAAGAAATCTTTTGTAACTATATCTAAGTCTTTACTGTCACTTTTGATCAATTTGATGCATTCTTGCTGAATAAATGTTTTAATAAAAACTTCCTGAACTCAAACTTTTGAATTGTATTATACATTAACTGCATATCATTTTTTAAAAAAAAGTGAAATAATGGTAATTATCAGTCACCTTCATAATACAAAGCTGTTTTAAGCAGTTCAAGGATGGTATATTACTATTTTATCAGTTAATGAATACAGTTATGAAATATGAAATACACAGGCACCAGAAATGCCTCCTGTAATGCCTGAAACATTGCCACCTTATTTTATATAGATAATATCCAGCTACCACAGCTGCCAAGCTTTTAATATACATTTAACAGGACTTTTTAAAGACCATCCAGCTGCATGAGGCCAGAGTTTAAGTGTCATCTTGGGGGAGACAGACCGGAGGACCCCAGTTAAAAGTGTGAGGTGCTAAAATATGGGACATACGGTACTCTGTGTGGATTTAATATGGAATGCGTTTATTTCCCTTTTAAATACGTGATAATTCCATAATATATGAGCTTGCTGTTATCACAGGTAAATAAATATTCTTTAAATAAACTTTCCATAAAATCCTGCCAGCTGTGAGTTGCGTGAACCAGAAATTTCATCAAAGAATGAAAAAATAAATAAACCAGCTGGGTCAAAATAACCCAACCAGCTGTTCAGCTGCGAATGACCCCCTTACAACCCATTTGACAATCAACAAAACAGTGTGTTTACAGAAACAACCCAGCACTTTTTCACTTTTTTGTACTCTCTTAATAAACCAGTGAAAGACCGAAGAAAAGAGACTGAGAAAATGAAACAGAGGGAGAGAGAAAAAGAAAACGGAAGCATGACTAACGAAAACGATGCTCTTCTTCTCACTCTCTGCCCAAAGGCCATTTATCCAACAGTTTCTCTCTCTCTCTCTCTCTCTCTTACACACACTCCCATAACTACTCAGACTCAGTTATTGCATTAGCCACCACTTTCTTCCTGTGTGATTTGTGGGTAAAAAACAAATCCGGCCTCTGATAGAGCGCTGCATTGATGTAGATTACCAGCGCTCACATACACACATCAGATAGGAAATGCAGCGGCCTGATTACGAGTCTTACTAATGGTGCATTACTGAAATGGTGCTTTTAAAATAGAATGTGTTTTATGAGTGAGCTGTTTATGGGGTTTTGAGGCTGGTTCCCTTCAGTACCTCCATGGGAATTCGCATGGCATCCGCCGCCCAACACTGAGCTTTATAGAGATGAATATAATGTGCTCTGATGCAGTGGGCTGTTATTAAATTCTTCCATAGGCAGTTACAGTGTGAACTGCACAACAGATGCTGCTATCCGCTCCTCTCCTTCCCTTCACATACCATCCTCTCCATTTCGCCTCCTTTTTCCTCCTCCCTAATGACTTCTAAGCAATAAATTTGATAAAGTTAAATGGCAGCTGCTCTGACACAATAAATCCAGTTCGATATTATTAAAGTTCAAGTTGTTTCTTCACTTAAAAACCCTCCAAAGCAAAGGGTCAATTATGCTTATCGTTTCAAGCACACAAAATACATTAAGCTTTCATTGTAATCAGTTAGAAGCTCTAGAAACAGTCTCTTTAAATTAAATTAAAAAGGGACAAATGTTTATTTATTTTTTTTAATGGAATATTGCAGTATTTATTAAAATATTTATCCGTGTACGTCATAATTTTTTTTTTAAATTCATGTGCCGTTGTATTCTTCAATTTAAAAAAATTCCCCACCCACCTACAGCGACATCTCTTCAACCTGTCACTCACATGAGATGATCTGCAGCAATGCTTAGGCAGGTGGTACGTGTCAAAGGAACATCCACATAGATGGCAGGACCCAAGGTTTCCCAGCAGAACATTGCCCAAAGCATCACACTGCCTCAGCCGGCTTGCCTTCTTCCCATAGTGCATCCTGGTGCCATGTGTTCCCCAGGTAAGTGACGTACATGCATCCGGCCATCCACGTGATGTAAAAGAAAACATGACTCATTAGACCAGACCACCTTCTTCCATTGCTCCGTGGTCCAATTCTGATGCTTACATGCCCACTGTTGGTGCTTTCGGCGGTGGACAGGGGTCAGCATGGGCACCCTGACTGGTCTGCGGCTATGCAGCCCCATACGCAACAAACTGTGATGCATTGTGTATTCTGACACCTTTCAGTACTAGCATTAACTTCTTGAGCAATTTGAGCTACAGTAGCTCGTGTGTTGGATCGGACCACATGGGCCAGTCTTCGACTAGGAACACCCCACAAGAGCTGCAGTTTTGGAGATGCTCTGACCCAGTCGTCTAGCCATCACAATTTAGCCTTTGTCAAACTCGCTCAAATCCTTACACTTGCCCATTTTTCCTGCTTCCAACACATCAACTTTGAGGACAAAATATTCACTTGCTGGCTAATAAATCCCACCCACTAACAGGTGCCGTGATGAAGACATAATCAGTGTTATTCACTTCACCTGTCAGAGGTCATAATGTTATGCCTGATTTCTATAGTTACATTTTACTAGACATTTCTGAGCCCCTGATCCCTTCCCTAATCTAAAAAAATGTGATTTACATGTTACAAAATTTCTCTCTTAGAAACCAAGTGCTGCTTACTAACTTAATAACAATGACTGGGATGTGAACACCAGTGTTAGTGTCACATGTCACCTCTGTTTGGACTTTGTTTTCATTTGCACTGTTTCTCCCTGCCTAGTTTGTTGTCATAGTTACAGATTAGATTTCATCATTCAGTTCAGGTGTGTGTGTCTAATCATCCTTGTTTGGAGTTGTTTATAAGTTCATGTGTGTTAACCCTTAGCTTGTCGGGTCTCGTCTATGGTTACATTGTGTTGCTTTGCTCTTTTGTACTTGGATTTACCTGTGGATGATATTAAATTTTATCTTGAACTTGAACCTTCTTCTTTGTGCGCTTAATACTACACAACTCGTGACAGAAATATTCAACAAAAATTCACAATCGTATTTTACATGGCCAATTCAGAGAATATATAATTTCAAATGAACTTTTGTTAAATTGCAGTTATATTTTCAATAAATGTACACAAAAACAGTTGGATTCATTTTTGTGCTGCTTTGATTTTTGTTACTAATGCCGGAAACGGTTATGTCATTTAAGTTGAATCTTTTAATAAAGATTAAGTGAAACATTTGTAGTCACTCTTGTTTTTCATATGTTCTTGTGACACTTCTGCATTGTATTAAGAAATGTGTATCGGTACATGCCTACGAAATAAGGACACATCATTCTACTTTAAAAAAAAAAAAAAAAAAAAAAAAAGTAAAGTACAGTAAAAAGTACTCTTTAACTTAAAACTAACTATAATGACTACAGACTATAATGACTAAACTAATAAGGAAAGGAAACAGGGAATGTCTGCTTGAATCCTGCATCATCCAAGTAATCCTGTTATAAATTATGCTCATAGAAATTACAGAAGCGTTTCGGACTCACACACACACAAACTGTCACAAAGTAATGGAGCACCTGTGAGTGTAATATGACGTCCAGTGGCTCAGGTGTGTTGGTGAACTACAGATCCATTAGCACTGTGAAATAACCTCCATTTCCTCCATATGAGCGTGTGTGTATGAGCGAGTCCAGTAATTCCAATAATCACAGCTGTTGGTCTGATGAAAAGTATCTCACGTGTGATATAATTCACTGTGTGTCTAAATGGTTTCAGCCAAGAAACGACTTGTTTAAATCCTTAATGAAAGGAGACAAAGAAACTTTATTGAGAATATGAGGCACCGGTGGTTATTATCTAAGGACTGAATGGCAGAAAAACATCAGTGACTCACTGAATGTCAGTCATACTGCATGTGTGAGAGACAGCAAGAGGTGAAGGCGGGAGCTGGGGTCGCTCACTCACACCTGCAGTAGAGTAATTGATTTCTGCCATGCTCTCTGCGTGCGCGCACACACACACACACACACATACACACACACACACACACTAAGGGCAAACAGATTAAAGTTACTTTCCCTCACACCACAAAAGTGCTGTCACACAAACAGAACTTTTAATAAGCATGCACATCCACACATCCTCACAATCGCACTGGCGAAAAAGTTCACTCTGCAAAATTATTTAATAGAAATTATTCAGTTATTTGGCCAGGTGCAGGGTGACACATGCAGGATGGAACGGATCTGGAATAGGAAAAGAGGAAATTTATATGATAATTGCACTAAGTGACTTTATGAATAAATGCAAGGAGATTACAGATAAAAATTCATCTAAATTTCACAACCGCTTTACCCAGCTAACCACAGAGCGATTGGGAAATGTTTTGAAGATCATTTGAAGGACATTTTGTTCAGATGCACAGATGTGCCCTGACAGTAACAGATGTGTGCACATGTGTAACTCTGTTTAATGGCCCACTAGCAGTTTGAACTCCGTCATTTCACAGCCATGTGTCAATAGATGAAATCTACAGTGCAATTGTGAATTGATTATTAGATTTGTTTAGTGAATCTTTGGCTCTGAGTCTTGTTATGAAGATGGCGAGCAACTTATTATACAAATAAACCTGTTCTCCTTAAATCCAGGGTAAAAAAAAAAGAAGTTATTTTGCAGCAATATTAAAATTCAAGCCATTACAGAGTTCACTTTCACAGAGTTCAGAGTTCAACTTCACTTGCCTGTTATGGCCAATAATAAAATGTCTAAATAAATGAAAAATAAAACACTAAAAACTGAAATGAATTGTTTAAAATTCTAGAAGTAAATTTACTATTCACAACATTATAAT
Source organism: Ctenopharyngodon idella (assembly GCF_019924925.1). Lineage (NCBI taxonomy): Eukaryota > Metazoa > Chordata > Actinopteri > Cypriniformes > Xenocyprididae > Ctenopharyngodon > Ctenopharyngodon idella. Next base: position 18,148,138 of record NC_067227.1, read on the forward strand.
GTACAATATGAAAAATGGACATTTGCTAAACATTACATTTAACATGTAATGATGATGGCAAAGATAATCTAAATGTAAAAAAATGAGAAGGAAGTGCACATAATTAAATATACAATATCAACCAATATACTGTATATCTGATACTGAACAGTACCACAAAAAAAAAAAAAAAAAAAAAAAAAAAAAAATCGTAGAAATCTAATGGTCAATAACTGGTGTGGTACTGATTTCATCATCCTTAGTTCTTATAATAATAATAATAAAAAACATCCCTTAATCCCAATACCTAAACTTAGCAACTTCCTTACTAATATTAATAAGCAGTAACTAGGAGTTTATTGAGGCAAAAGCTGTAGTTAATAGTTAGTTAATAGTGAGAACTGGACCCTAATCTAAAGTGTGACCAAATATGCTAATGTACATTGTTAGTTTATGTTGATTAATGTTAATTAATGCCACAACTTTATTTTAAAATATATATATGTATATATATATATATATATATATATATATATAGGTATAGAAATTAAATACACCTAGATAAATGACGTATTATTTATTGTTAGTTCATGTTAAATATTGCATTATGCTGACAAACACAATCAAATTGTAATGCCTTATAAAAAACAATATCAATATAAAAGACCAAGCTATCTTAATACAAAGAAAAGATAAATATGTACATTTATCTGTATAGTAAAACTTTCTCCAATAGCCCTAAACCAGTCCCTCTCCTACCACAGATGTTGGTGAAGGTGTGTGGAGCGTCAGTGATCTATCCTGATGGCAGGCTGATGGATTGGCTGTCAGTGAGATTTGAGAATTGGCGCAGTGGAAGTGTAGCTCACAGTAACGATTACCAGGGGAATTCAATACAGTCAACTACAGCCCTCTGCTCAGTGCCACCAAAACCTCAAAGGGCTGAACGGCCACATACATCAGCCTGTCATCCACTGATATGAAAGACAACAGTGGTCATTTAGAACCGCTGTGCCACGTGTCAGTCATGTATGTTTATAGATGAGTGTGTGTGTAGGTGTGACATTTTCCAGAAAATTGCAAAGCAAAAGAGTCATTTAAGCCCTATTCGGACGGGACTAGTTTTACAGGGGGTCGTTAGAGAAATTTGCGTTTTACAGACGTACTTTGAGATTTTAATCCCATCCGAATCTGCCGTGTCTGTGTTTTTCTCACACAACCTCTGTAAAAATTCCAGAGCAAATTACCTACTGTTTTTCGGCAAACTCAGCGGTCCTCTGAGAAATCTAATCCCGTCCGAATGCAATCTTTATGTACCATATATCTGGAACAAACTCCCAGAAAACTGCAGGTCTGTTGCAAATAGGGCTAGTCAAGTCCACCTTTGTGGAGTCCAAGACAAGTCCAAGTCCAGGACTAGTCGAGACCGAGTCAAGGCCGAGTCCAAAGAGGATCGAGTCCAAGTCAAGACCGAGTCCAAATGATACAGTCAAGACAGAGACAGAAAAAAAAGAATCCTCTTCAAGACCATGTACATAACTATTGATAATTTATGTGATGCGAGAGACAGCATATCTTCTATTCTAAGATAATCATTTTGCATTATTATTTGTAATGATCAAAAAGCATGTGCAGAGTAGCAACACTGTAGGATCAAATAAGGCCATTTTATTTACTTTAGGTATAGCAATTTCACTAAAGTCACATAAAGCTGAAGTGCAACTTCACATTTTCAGTCTTTTTTATTATAGTGTAACAATCACATTTTAACAAGCAACACAGGTGTCACTAAAAAAAAAAAAAAATTACATGTTCCCATTCTTGAAGTTATTACTTGTCCTAAAGAATCCATAGTAGGCTTACAAAGTAACTAAAACAATAAACCAGTGGGGTTTTTTGCAATGACGATGACTTGCGATAAATAAACTAATAATTAAGTGTGCATATTAGCTGCCTGCTTGTTTTTAAATTCACTTCAGCTGTAGTTCCCAAACATTTTACAGTCACGTACCACCTGAGGGATTTAACATTCTTCTGCATACCCCCTCTCTTCCACTTAGACTGCTGCAGTCACACCTTTCCATTAAGGGACAATATTTTCCCCCTTAAACTGATTGTGCATTAAAGTGCTTTTTTTTTTTTTTTTTTTACCTTTATAAATACCTTTATAAACTAAATAATGTTTTAAATTAAAAATGTCCAAAAGAGAAATAAGCAATGATGTTAAAACGAGTGATACTTTTAAATATTAAACTAAAACCACCAGTAGGTGGTGGTAAGTTACTGTCTTAATGAGTGAGTCATCGAGTCATTCATTCATTCAGTAACGAAGCAAGTGGCGGTATTTTTGAAAGGGTAATTGAATCATTGACTCTCATGGTTTTTTCACAGCGACAGATTCGTTCACAAAACATCGATATGAGTCGCAGTTCTGCTGTGGCTTTCGTTGGAACTAGAGATGTGCCGATTGCAATTTTCTTGGCCGATTCCGATTATTCTACTAGAAAGACTCGGGAGGTAAGATAACGAAACAATGATATTTATTGCCAATCAGCAAGCAAAATATAACAAGATATGGTTCTTTGGCGTAGGCTCCGTCTGTAGCTCACATCCTGAGGGTTGCGGACTTTGCATTTCCTGCCTGAAGCTGAAGGCAGGGGCGTAGCCAACCCCCTGGAAGTATGGACAGGGACCATCCTGGTGGTGGTGGGGAGGATGGAGGTGAAGGTTGGCGTCAGCATCTGCGAACTCAGACATGTCAATCTTTTATACTCCAAGTGTTAGATAGTGATTGGTTAGATCTGAACTAATAGGTGATGTAACATTTGAGTCTTCCCGGCAGAACTTGCGCTAGAGCTTCATTTCTACCAGAAAGACTCGGGAGGCAAGATAACAAAACAATGATATTTATTGCCAATCAGCAAGCAAAATATAACAAGATGAGGTTCTTTGGCATAGGCCCCGTTCTTAGCTCACATCCTGAGGGTTGCGGACTTTGCATTACCTGCCTGAAGCTGAAGGCAGGGGCGTAGCCGACCCCCAAAAATGGTGAATGGCCACATGGAGACAAGGCCCCATGATAGGCCACATAGAAACAAGGCCACGATAGACCACATGGAGACGAGGCCACGATAGGCCACATGGAGACAAGGCCCCACGATAGGCCACATGGAGACAAGGCCCCACGATAGGCCACATGGAGACAAGGCCCCACGATAGGCCACATGGAGACAAGGCCCCACGATAGGCCACATGGAGACAAGGCCCCACGATAGGCCTCATAGAGACAAGGCCACGATAGGCCACATGAAGACGAGGCCACGATAGGCCACATAGAGGCAAGGCCACAATAGGCCACATGGAGACGAGGCCACGATAGGCCACATAGAGACAAGGCCACGATAGGCCACATGAAGACGAGGCCACGATAGGCCACATAGAGGCGAGGCCACGATAGGCCACATAGAGGCGAGGCCACGATAGGCCACATGGAGACAAGGCCCCACGATAGGCCACATGGAGACAAGGCCCCACGATAGGCCACATGGAGACAAGGCCCCACGATAGGCCACATGGAGACAAGGCCCCACGATAAGCCACATGGAGACAAGGCCACACGATAGGCCACATGGAGACGAGGCCATGATAGGCCACATAGAGACAAGGCCACGATAGGCCACATGGAGACAAGGCCCCACGATAAGCCACATGGAGACAAGGCCACACGATAGGCCACATGGAGACGAGGCCATGATAGGCCACATAGAGACAAGGCCACGATAGGCCACATGAAGACGAGGCCACGATAGGCCACATAGAGGCGAGGCCACGATAGGCCACATGGAGACAAGGCCACGATAGGCCACATAGAGACAAGGCCACGATAGGCCACAAAGAGGCGAGGCCACGATAGGCCACATAGAGGCGAGGCCACGATAGGCCACATAGAGGCGAGGCCACGATAGGCCACATAGAGGCGAGGCCACAATAGGCCACATGGAGACAAGGCCGCGATAGGCCACAGAAAATTCATTAAGGCTATAGAAGCTAAAAATAGAATCAATGATAAAAATAAGAAAAACATAACACCACCACCAGTATTTGCATGAAATTACCTTAATCGTGACTTGAGAGAGCTTGCTGAGCTTCAAGGATGGTTTTGGAATCTAGTCTTATATATAATTCAAATGCAGAGGAGGACCATCTGCTCAGGAGCTTGATAGCTGATGTTGGAACACCGCGTTCAGCTGCAGTGGTGGGTGCCCTGATCCTGAATGAATGTCCGGTATATAGCAGGGGAGATAGGTCGCAGCTTTCTAAGACAGTAGCTAAGTCAGTCCTGAACCAAGCTTTAGTGAGGGGTACTCCATTAGATAAGAGAAAAAGGGGGGAGTGATCAGGTGTTCTGAAGTAAATTCCCCTAGACGCATAAAGCCATAAAAAGCTGATAGAAACACAGCTTATAGCATTATGTTAATATAAGGGAAAAAGAGACCATTGCGGATTGAAATGATTAATCTTTGCAAAATAGACAAAGTGATTGGCAGGCGATGATCTGGGCTGGATTTCCCGAAACCTTCTTAACTCTACGTCGTTCTTAAATTATACCTTAAGCTGTACCTTAACGTTAATACGTGTTTCCCGAAACGTTCTTAGTTAAGTATACCTTCTGGACCACTCTTAGCTATACTTTATCTACCTATATTGACAGTCAATACGAATATAATTCTGAAGCTGTAATACACCTAGTGTTCGATTAGGATTATGGCAAAGAATAAAATGCAAAGATTCACTGCTAAATTCAAATGTGCTTTAGCGCTGATCCAGAGGCAGACGTGCGCTCCGCGCTTGTCATGCATCACAGCTATTCTGTTTTTAACCTCATCAGGTTTATTTTAAGTTTCAGACATATAAATACACATTTGAATTAAGTAGGCTACTGCATAAAAGACATTTATAGTTTGTTAAAATCAAATTCCATACACTAATGTCTGCGGAAGCTGCAACAATAACCCTTTCAATTATATAATTTGACAAAGTGTTTTATTCATATCAGATACACATTGTGTATGAAACAATAAAGTTTACTCTATTCTTCTCCCAGTTCACTGGCCACATACTTTTATGTATTTCGGGGAAGATTTCGTAAATCCGACAGCTCTGAATTGACGTGCAAACTCATCGTGCAACAAAACACATTCACTTCCACATATTTTACAGTTGGAATATATCATAAAATTCATGATATAGTTAACAAGTTTGTGAATATTTTCAATTAAAAAAAACTAAAAAAAAACTATATAAACGCAATACCTACATGTCTGTCAGCTGCATGACGCTTCTCCAAGGAATTAAACCTTTGTTCTAAAATAACGGTCGCCTTAAACTATAGAGAATATAGATAAATTACAATATAGATTTAGTTTGCAATTTGAATTACTTTTATAACATCCCATGAGCCCTGATAAATGCAATTTCTACTTCTGAAGTGCTTCTTTTTTATAAAGAACACTGATTTCTCATATAACGCAGTGAAGCAGCTCCTGTATAGAGTGAATTATCGATTCTCGAGCCATCGATATCAACCAATTCAGCACCAGCGCCATGGACAGCACCTGGTAACGTCGCACTTATTAAGATATACCTTAAGCAACCTCCAAAGGGATAGTTCGGGGAACACGCCTAGAAACGGTATATCTTCAGTTAAGGTCTACCTTTAGAGTCTTCATAGCGCGCTAAGGGACAGCGTTATCGGGAAATCCAGCCCTGGAGGTTTGCTGGAAGATTTAGCAATGCCTTTGAGTAACAAGCGAATAAATGGTACGGTGAAAAGACTTGGATAATTATGATTAAAATACCTTGCATAAAATTGAATGCCTGCGAGCAACCTATGAATGGATGAAATTTTTAGATTGCGATTTTCGTAATTGTGAACTAGAAAGGAACAAACGGTCGTGATCAAAATGGGAAATAATGGGATCTGAAAGGAAAAGTGTAGAGGGAGCCACGCCTTTTGAGATATAATGTCTAGCCGAATTAAGCAATTTGTCTAATTTAATATCTCTGCTAGCAGGGGGCAAGGTGTTGGATCCAGACTGGCTGATGGGCAAAGCCATCTGAAAGCCTGAAGACGAAAACGAGAAAGTGCATCAGCTATGATATTGCAGTGTCCGGGAATGTGAGCGGCCTTAATTATGAAGTTATGAACAACAGATTGCCAAATTAAACGTCTCAAAAATGGCATGATCTTCAGACAAGAAGATCTACCTTTGTTGATAATAGCAACCGTGGCTTCGTTATCGCAAAACATCATAATACGTATCCGTAACCACGCCGAGCCCCAAAGAACACTGGCTACCGCTAAAGGATAGACTTCATGAAGAGCGGACGAGACGGAACCTAATGCTGACTTGGGAAATTCATTTGGCCATTTCTCAGCAAACCATTGCCCTTAAAAGAACCCCCCAAAGCCAACAGAAGGGGCGGCATCAGTGAATAATTGCAATTCTTCAGACGATTCGGGAACATCATTGTAGAAAAAAGAAATGCCGTTCCAATTGTTTAATAAGTGAATCCAAAATCTGAGATCGGACAAACACCCTTCATCTACCCGAATCAGGTCGCTTAAATTTGGCACGGAGTGAGCCAGTGTTAACAAGCGAGAAATAAATGTTCTGCCTTGAGGAATAATACTCAAAAAAAATTGTGAAATTTAGGTGACCGAGCAGAGAAAGCATATCGCGCTTAGATACAGAGCGTAATGAGAAAAAGGATTCCAAAAAAGCCCTGATTCGTAGAAGCTTCTCATTTGGAAGAGAAGCTTGCATGTTGACAGTATCGAGTAAGATGCCTAGAAATTCTAGCGAAGTAGAGGGACCCAGGGTTTTCTCTTCCGAAAGGGGAACACCGACGTCACTAAAAATCTGTTTAAGCTTGTTGAGAATTGAAGTTTGGGAAGAAGGAAAATCAATCAGCAGAAAGTCATCAAGCAAATGAAAAACGAATGAAAGCTTACAGACATTCATCAGGATCCAACACAGGGCTTCGAAAAGGGAAGTAGTCACGTAGGAAGTAGTAAGATGGGAAAGGATGCCCATCCGAAACCCTTGAGACAAACCGGTGATTAAGTAATCAACAAAAGTTGGATCAGGGTGAGAAGAGAGATAGCTAGAGAGAACTGGGACATTAATAGGAGTTGATGGCTGACGTTATTGCCTGTGCTGTGCCGCTAGTAACAACGGATCGGCTTGGAATTGGAAAAAAGTGAGACTGGCCTGCTGGACTTGGTCGAGACCAACTAGAACTTTTGGCGAGACCAATGACCAAGTCTGAGACAAGTCCGAGTGCAAATACCAACGAGTCCATGACAAGTCCGAGACAACAGAAAAACGAGTCCGAGACCGGACTCGAGTACTACTGCACTAATTGATGTCGAAAACCCCCCCATCAAACTGACGTCAATTTTTTGACGTCAATTTGACATCCACACACTGATGTCGAAAAAAACCCATCAAATTGACGTAAATTTTTAGACGTCAATTTGACGTCCACACACTGATGTCCAATTGATGTCGAAAAAAAAAGAGTCAAATTGACATAAAAAAATTTACGTCCGTTTGACATCTACACACTGATGTCCAACTGATGTTGAAAAAAAAATTGATGAAATTCAAATATCAAATTGACGTCAAAAAACAGGTCAAAAATGCAAATCAAACTGACATCAAAAATTTTACATCCATTTGACATCCACACACTGATATTCTTTCGACCACCAAAATAACGACGCAATGCAATGAAAGAAAAATACAAAGTTCTGTCATGAAACTCTAAATGCGCAGGCTAATAGGTCCTTAACTCAACTGCTCGTAATCACATCATTATCTATAGGACACAGATGATTGGTTCCTGCTGTATTAGTAGCCAATGAGCTTGCATGCTCACGAATACACGAATAGCATTTGCCTTAGCAGTCCAGCGCGCTTTCAGAAACCCTCCACCTTCCCCAGCTCCACCTGTATAGATCTGCTACGGGTAATTCATGTACACTATATTGTACAGCAGCAGCATGTCTTACTTGCTCACAGCAGCGTGTCGTGTATGTATTGGCAGTAGCAAATCCCGTACTTGCTCTGCAGCAGCAGCAGCAATAAAAGCAGCAGCAGCATAGCAGATGTATTCTGCCAAGACCAAACATATCAACATTGTCATACCCATTACCATGCCAAACGCTCAGAGAGTTGTCATGACAGAACTTTTATTCAGCAAACTTCAAATCAATAATACAAATGTAAATAAAAACAAAAATGCACCTATTCTGATTGAGAACAAAGATCAATGGCTGTCTGGTCCTTCTGGCGTCCCATACCCCCATATCTGTCGGGAGCTGATCGGAGATAGTTCTTTATGTATTTGATGATGTCAGCCTCAGACGATTCTGGATTTGACCGCTGTACAGCACCTGTATTAAGATGGAACAACTTGTATCACTTGTATCACAAGACATTATAAACTACAGCATTAATTACAAGATTTTCAGCCACCATCACTCATACTAACATGCTGTAGCAATCCACAAAATAATTAAAGCTCTCTAAACAAGCATGGATAACCACCTAGATCAGTAATCCTCACTATTTCTTCCAAGTAAGCCACACCAGCAGGATAAAGTCAACAAGCAAGTCACCACAGTAGAAAACACGCACAGAAATACAAATCTGCCTAGTACAATATGCAATGCATTTAGCCACTGCCATTCTAATAATACAAAACTGTTAAGGTGTACAAGTTGCTTTAAAGGTGGGGTAAGTAGATTTTCAAAAATCTGATGTCGAAAAAAACCCATCAAATTGACGTCAAATTTTTTGACATCAATTTGACGTCCAGACACTGATGTCCAATTGATGTAAAAAAAAACCCCATCAAATTGACGTAAATTTTACGTCCACACACTGATGTCCAATTGATGTCGAAAAAAACCCCATCAAATTGACGTCCAGACACTGATGTCCAATTGATGTCGAAAAAAAACCCCCCATCAAATTGGTAAATTTTTCGACGTCAATTTGACGTCCAGACACTGATGTCCAATTGATGTCGAAAAAAACCCCACCAAATTGATGTCAATTTGACGTCCACACACTGATGTCCAATTGATGTCGAAAAAAAACCATCAAATTGACGTAAATTTTTTGACGTCAAATTGACGTCCACACACTGATGTCCAATTGATGTAAAAAAACCCCCATCAAATTGACGTAAATTTTACGTCCACACACTGATGTCCAATTGATGTCGAAAAAAACCCCATCAAATTGACGTCAATTTGACGTCCAGACACTGATGTCCAATTGATGTCGAAAAACCCCCCCCATCAAATTGATAAATTTTTTGACGTCAATTTGACGTCCAGACACTGATGTCCAATTGATGTCGAAAAAACCCCCACCAAATTGACGTAAATCTGACGTCCACACACTGATGTCCAATTCATGTGGGAAAAAAAACCCCCATCAAATTGGTAATTTTTTTGACGTCAATTTTACGTCCACACACTGATGTCCAATTGATGTCGAAAAAAACCCATCAAATTGACGTCAATTTTACGTCCACACACTGATGTCCAATTGATGTCGAAAAAAACCCCCATCAAATTGACGTCAATTTTTTTATGTCAATTTGACGTTCACACACTGATGTCCAACTGATGTCGAAAAAAACCTGTCAAATTGACGTCAAATAAATTGACGTCCATTTGGCATCCACACACTGATGTCCAATTGATGTTGAAAAAAAAAAAATCAAATTGACGTAAAAAAACAGGTCAAAAATGCAAATCAAACTGACGTCAAAAATTTGACGTCCATTTGAAATCCACACACTGATATTCTTTTGACCACCAAAATAATTACACAAAAGCAATGCAATGAAAGAAAAATACAAAGTTCTGTCATGAAACTCTAAATGCGCAGGCTAATAGGTCCTTAACTCAACTGCTTGTAATCACATCATTATCTATAGGACACAGATGATTGGTTTACTGCTGTATTAGTAGCCAATGAGCTTGCATGCTCAGTCTTTAAATAGTCTATAGTGAAATAATAGTCTTTTTTTTTTCGACATCAGTGTGTGGATGTCAAATTTTTGTCAAAAAATTGATGTCCGTTTTTTTTTTCGACATCATTTGGACATCAGTGTGTGGACGTGTGGATATGAGTCACAGTTCTGCTGTGGCTTTCCTTGGAACTAGAGATGCACCGATTGCAATTTTTTTGGCCGATTCCGATTTCCGATTTGTGATCTGCCGATACCTATTTTTGCAGATTCCGATTTTCTTTCAAGAACTATAATTGACAGCATATACAAACAAAAATCTACTTTTATTCAACGCAGAGCTTTATTTTCATTAAAAAAAAGTAAAACTCAGTAATAAAATAAGAACAAATAAAAAAAAAATGCAAACAACAGCACAAATAAATGCAATAGAATAGAAAGCTATGAAACTAAGTTTTTCAGGTTAAGTAGGTTTTTCTACAGTGAAGATAATATGCAGTGTTTTTTTATATTTGATTACTTTATCCATTTTCTGTACCTGAAAACTACTGTTAGATACCTGAAAAACCTGAAAAGCACTGTGTATTTTATTTGAATATTTGCTCTATTTTATTTATTTGTGATGTTGCTTGTAGTTTGAATATTTGTTCTTATTTTCCTTATTTTTATTTGACAGTAGTCCTATTTTCCCTGAACATAGCACATACCAAACTGTACCGAAACCGTGACCCTAAAACTGTGATACGAACCAAACAGTGAGCAATTTGAACCGTTGCACCCCTAATATATATATATGATTGTGTGACAGCTAAAATAATAGGCATATGCTGTTTCAAATGTTTACTTGCATTTGATGGTATATCATGCATCCCACAAGCTTTGTGGGCGAAAATTACTTAATACTATTTTGGCTACACTCATCACTCATTGCTGGTCTGAATCAGGGCTATAGCCAAGCCGTAAAAAATAGACTATAGATTGCCTCGATTTCGCCGGGTGGACTAAACGCAGACTGCACATAGCCTATCCAATTCAGAGCTAAATTGTGACTACAGATAGACCATGTCATGAAATGACACTTAAATCTTGTAGATATCATTGACTTTGCGAACATAATGGGATATCAACCATCTCATGCACTTCCTGTCCAAAAACTACAATAAATCAGGATTGACTAAAGGTGGGCTACAAATAGCTGGTCTGACTACAAGCTAAATCGTGGCTATGCACAGCATAGAACATGTCAAAGATATGAAACCAAACACCTTGTAATCACTGTTGACTTCGCTTACATGATAGAATATCATACATCTCGCAAGTTATTTTGGCAAAAACGACATGTAACCAAATTAACCAAATGTTTTTTCCAGCGGCTAGCATACTTTTCCAATTGTTTTTAATGGAAGCGCTGCATTTTTTTAAACACCAAGAGCGTAACGACGTGCTGAGCGTCTTTTTCACGCACAAGCTCTGAGTGCTCGGCCTTTTTACCAGTCGCCTTGAGTTGAAGAATGTTCAACTTTAATTAAAAATGCTGTGCTCATTACTGTCGCTTTTTTTTTTTATTATTTTTTTTTAAAAAAAAGGTACTTTTGAATGCTAGTGTTTACAAAAGTCAGTTTTCAACACATTTTGCTACATTTGTGAGGGTACAAACATTATTGGGTTTGTTTTAACCCAATAAAACAAACTAAAAATGAAATTACAACTACAGGAGGCCAATATTTGTCACAATCTGTTGTGTTTTCTGTTGGTTTTCAAGGAATTTTAGTTTATTGTCTTTTTCTGTTTTCTTCCTGTTTACTCTTGTTGCTATGGTTATTCATTGTATCATTGATTATTACGCACCTGTTTCTCATTTAGTTCATTAGTTCACATGTAATATATACATATACATGTCATATAATGCCCTCAGTTATTTTACTCTTTGGTTGTGTCTGAAAACCTAAAAATGCTGACTTCGGAGGATGAGTTCCAAGGTAGGAAGGCATCAAGGCACGTCTGAATCCAATGTTAGCTTCACTTCCTGTCTCCTGAGATACCTTAATCTGATCAATTTTTGAAGGCATGCGACATATATCCTTCACTGCCTTTGATATCCTTTCCATTCTGTGACGGTTGAGCTATGCTCTTTTTTATTTTATTTAATAAAGTACTGCTGCATTTAGATCCACTGTGCTTCACCTCATCTTCATCCTCCGACCAGCCGTGATAATATTCAGCTTTCTATGATACTCAAGTATCATGTTTCAATGAACTCTACAGTGCAAATGTGAATTGATTATTGGATTTGTTTAGTGAATCTTTGGCTGTGAGCCTTGTTATGAAGCTGAGTGAGCTCTAGACCTGTTCGAGCCAATAATACAAAGACAATATACATTGATATTAATTTAAATTAATAAATTCCACCTACGGGTGTGTGGAGCTTCAGTGATCTATTTTGATGGCAGGCTGATGGATTGGCTGTCAGATTTGAGAATCTCACTGACAGCCAGTAAAAAAAAAAAAAAAAAAAGATTCGTTTTTATGGTTGATGTTTATTGTTTTTACAATATTAAACGTAATTTAAACAAACATGTCTAATCAGTTGACAAAAATAGTATAAAAAATAGATAGAAATAAGAAGTAAAAATTATAGTCTTGTGATATTATAATATAATACACAAATTTAACACATGTTGGCCTCAGGATGTTGTAGTGAGGTGTGAGGAGTCAGTGGTGAGGAATTGTTGCAAATGGTGTGTGACAGGTTTGCTCAGAGAAAATGTTTCCATGTCACTAACGGACAGCTGTTCCTTAGAGCAAAGCAGGATACAATTTAACATCAACCATACATGAATCTGGCTGATCTAACATGAAAAGGAACTAATAATTCATCTGCATTAGAAGTAACAAAGCAATACAACATACAACTTCATGAACACAAACACTCTAGGATGGTCCAGCTGAGTCAGTAAGATTAACTATAATAAATTAAACTGATTATGTCGCAGAAACACAGAGTTGAAAATACCACAGTCCTCTCTCAGAATTCACTCTCAGAAAAAACCTTGAATATGTCCCTAATGTATTATGATCTGCTCGCTGCAAAGTTCATCATGTCAGATTGTGTTTCAGACTGAATTCAGTCACACTCACCCTGTTCTTAGCCATAGTGTCTCTCTTAGTTAGAGTTAGAGTAACACTACGTGCCACTAGCTCCACAAATCCATTCAGCCCTTACAGTTAGTTTCAGTCTAGGAGCAACTCACACGGGAGTCCAAGTGAATAGCAAGATAAGTATTTCTCAAGGTTCCTACTTCACCAATAGCCCCACAATAAATGGCTCGAATGGAATTTTCTGTAATTTTTCACTCTATTTATCATATTTTTCCACACTAAATCGAAGAAGCTAAAAAGCCTCAGGAGTTGGTCTTGCTTTAAAAGCAAGGGTTCAGAGAGAGGTGAGTATGTGTATGTATGTGAACATTTGGAGGGAAAGTTCAATAAATAAAATAAAAAACTGCAGTTTTAGCTCAGTCCTAAAGGTCTCTGATTGAAGAAAATACCAGTTTAGTTTAAATGGTCCCCAGTCACGAGTCTAGAAGCACATACTCATGAATCGTCTCTCTCTTTGGGCAGACTAGTGGAGACTGTGCACTTTCTGGCAATTCCACTTTAGGATTATTGATACTTTCAATAATGAAAGCGACTCAAAGCTCTTAGGCTAACCCAGCTCAGGTGAACAAAAGCGAAACACTAAACACACACACATCTACATTCAGCGTTGTCGTGTCAGGTTGTCTCCATGACAGCCCCTGAGAGGGGTGTTTAAATATTTACCTGCTGAGGTCCTGACGGATCATGCTGACTTCTGTTTGCATTCTGATCCATTTAATACGCTTACACACACACACCAGAAGACACACTGAAGAACCTCTCATTCTCTGTCTCACACACATGCATAGGCCAGAAGACCTGTTTTATGATGCAGCTTCAGGGGCCATCTTAACACAGAACTGTTTTTGTGGTTAAAATATGCAGTGCAGTGAAATGGGGAAAAACGCAAGGTCTAGAAATGCATTTTTTAAAAGTTGACCTTTTAACTTGAGTGCCGTCACTGTGTTTTGAGACGCTGCAAAAAACGCGAGTGCAATGATCAACCATGTCCGTCTAGCGCATGTTTAGAAAAACAATGGAAAAGCAGCGCAGTGGAATGTAAAAACGCGAGTCGCAGGTCAGTGGAATGAAAAAAAAAAGACTATGAACTTCTTTTAACTTGAGCACTGTGTCTTTAGAATGCAATGTCACGCATATGATGCTACAAAAAACGCTAGTGCAATGGTTAAAAACATCCATATAGCATGTGTTTCATTGGAAAACACTGTAAAAATAGCACAGTGTAATGGAAAAACACATTGTGTGAACGGACTCTAATTAGGCTGCTGGACAATGGCAGTCTTCTGCTTTACTCCCTAGGATATTACAACTAAGGTGGGTCATTTAAACTGGTCTGAGTACAGATCTCACCACGTCCCATCTTATGATTGCTTTGACTTGAGTTGATCCCAGAACAGCACTGATGTGCACTTCAGACTCTTTCTGACTCCCCAATAAGGTAATTTTCATTCGATCCCCTGAAGCTTTGACTGCCTCTTTGAGCAGATTGGGTTATGGGGCAGATGAAAATTCATTTTCAGCCTGCAGTTCTGTGCAGTGTGCAGTTATTAATAATAAAGATATTAAAGCTAATATCACATAGGACTAACTCAGTTCAGCATATCTGCGCCTCCAGTCGGAAATACTGATTACTGACAGGAATATATCAATCAGACTTACTGACCCATACGTTTACTATGATGATGACTGCAAATAAGACTATTGTGCAAATGTCATGTGATATGATTAACCGAAAAATCTACGTTTGGTATATTTCAGGTCTATAATGTACAGTCTACTCTTAACAAATGAATGAACAAACAAACAAACAAATAAATAAATAAATATAGCCTGGGACTTTTAAGCAATGATCTTGGATATACACTACCATTCAAAAGTGTGGGGTCATTAAAGGTTTTTTTTTAAAGGAATTAATACTTATTTATAAAATGGATAGTTCCGGCCCTTGATTCTGATTGGTTGAGCCGCATTCAAAGCCATTGTAAAATTCCCGAAAACATACAGCTGACCGCATTACATAAGTATCGCTGCGCCACTGAGTGAGTATGTTGCTGCGTCAGTCTTAGCACGTACACATTTGTTTGTTCTCTGTTGATTTTGTTCATTGAAGCTGCATTATGTAGAAGAGTATTGTGAGAAAGATATCGAGTGACCGAGTGTATTACCTGCATTCAAATTTAGAAATTTCCTTCGGGTCAGTCCTATGTTCATAATAAAAATCCATTTGAATGTCCACTATGATCTTGTTCTTTTTAACATTTAATGGGTTTTCCCATGCAATGATGACACTGACAGCGCTAGTCAAAGCATTTGTCATTTGCGTCTTGTTCCGTGTTCACAACAAGTTTCAATTCTTCTCTTCTTTGCGACAATATTTGACCATAAAGACAATATTTGACCATCTAATGGCGTAATAAATGTAACTTCTGTTGCTGTTCACGGTCAGGGACTATTTTTTTTTCCGACGGAAGGAAGACTTTTAATGATTTTACTTCATGAAAGTTGCATTGATACATATTTTTTGGCGTTAATATTTGTATTGTGTGGTAACCGTTCTATAAAAGCAATAAACCCTGTGAACCTCCGTGTCATGCCTAATAACGCCCCTTAGCTGTTATAAATTCACTGTAAACCATGGCTTCTTGGGGCTTATTGCTTTAATTTAGCAAGGATGCAGTAAATTGATCAAAAGTGACAGTAAAGACATTGATAATTGCACCAAAGTTTAATATTTCAAATAAATCCTGTTTTTTTTTTTTTTTTTTTTTTTATTTATCAAAGAATACTGAAAATAAATATATCATGATTTCCACAAAAATATAAAGCAGAACAACTTTTTCAACATTGATAAAAATAAGAAATATTTGTTTCTGGAATAAATTACATTTTAATATATATTAAAATAGAAAACTGTAAATATAAACATAGAAAACATTATATTGTTTCATAATATTACTGTAAATTCACTCTTGGTGAGCATAAGAGACTTCTTTTAAAAACATTAAAAAATCCTACCAACCCCAAAACTTTTGAATTGTAGTGTATACATACTTTGAAAGTCACTTTGAATAAAAGCATCTGCTGGATGCATAAATGTAAATATATAAAGTCTAGATGTACTCAGAATGTGGCAGAACAGCTTGCAGGATTTAACAGGAAAAGCTGCATGTGAATAGGTCTTTTTTTAACAGATGCCTTTTCCCTAAATCTATGTCAAAACTAAAAAAGCTGAAAATTAATTCTCTTAGCAAAAGAAGGATATAACATGCTTGATATTCCATGGTAATTTAATTTCTTGTCAGGAAAATTAATAATGAATGTCGGGAAGCGTTCCTTCTCTTTCTTTCAGTCATTCGTCACTCTCACGGCTGCACATAGCAGCTGCTTTAATACTCCTTTGAATTAAGAAGAAAATACCAGGAGTGACTCACACACAAGACCCGCCAGATACCGGCTTAAAAAATTCACATCTGCACCACTTTCTACTACATTCTTCACACCATTTTGAAAAAAAAAAAAAAAAAAAAAAAATCACTATTATTTCTCATATCTAACACTGAGCACACACACACACAGGTGCTTTTGAATGCAGAAGAACGGTGCTGTCAGTTAACTAATATTGGATACAGTTTTGTGCATTGACTATCAAATGAATTATTTCAGCCTGTAAGGAGCTGAATCACTCTCAACTCTGATATAAAACCCACATAATGGAGGAAAAGAATAGGAGCAATGTGTTCCTTTCCGTGAATAAGATAGAAAAAGCTTTTTTCCTGTAGATAATCATTGATATGTTATGCAAACTGAATCTGTTATTTAGTTTTAGAGGGAACCGCTCCGTAGCTGATATGATTAGAAATGTGATGGAAACTGTCCTTATCCTTTTGCAATGAATGTGATTTCTGAATATTTCATTATATATCTACATAAAGTGCATATTAATTGCTGTTTAATGTACAGTGACAGAATAGATGCTACAAACTGTATCAGTTCAAACCCACAGTGCAAATTAATTCATAGCATTCCCCTATGAATTCCCCATTAGCATGTATACTGTGATGACCCTCCACTGGAAAGAGGAATCTGCTGTTTAAAATGCAGTTTGTATTCATTGTTCAATAATGTGGAAACATTCAGCAGAACTTGAATGTGGCATCGCATGCTGTGCGCAACTCATTTGACAGAATGATATGAGGGGATAAAATGAGGGGTAAGAAAGGATAAGCAAAGATAAACAAGCCAGGATCAGCAAACTAAATAAATTTAGTTGATTTTTAAAAGACACAAAAATCTGTTCAGGAGATTCAAAATAAGTTAACAGATGAATTACAGACACAATTGTTCTTGGCTGCTTCTCTTTCACTGTACTGTAATGGTTCGATCCTACCTGACAAATTGATTTCACCAGGCCTTAGGGCGATAACCTTCTCTATATGGTAATTAAAGCACACCACACACACACAATACTCATGTGTGCTTCACATTGTAATTAAAACTTCTCTGAAAATTAGTGCTGTCAGCTTCTAAGTAACCTGAACAAGGTTGTGGGCCAGTGCTCTGTATCCCATCATGAAAACACAGCTCTTTGGCAATACATCATTTCCTTAATCAGTATCTTGTTTTCCAGTAAACATATCTAAATATCCCTAAAACAAGATATATTTATATGACAACCAAAACTGATAATAATTTTTAATGGTTTTTTTTCTTGTTTCAAGCATAAAGTGCATCACATTTGGTTATATTTGTGTCATGACAACTCTCGGAGTGTTTGCCATGGTAATGGATATGATGATATGGTTGGTCATGGTGAAATAGACTACGCTGTTGCTGCTCAGAGCAAGTACGGGACTTGCTACTGCCAATACACGCGAGACACGCTGCTGTGAGCAAGTAAGACATGCTGCTGCTGTACAATAGCATACATGAATTACCTGTAGCAGACCTATACAGGTGGAGCTGGGGAAGGTGGAGGGTTCCTAAAAGTGCACTGCAACTGCTACAGAAACTGCTGACCAAGTGTTTGAAGGTTGAGCAGCAAGCTTATTGGCTACTGATACAGCAGGAACCAATCAACTGTGCCCTATGATGATGTGATTGCAAGCATTTAAGGACCTATGCACCACCATCTAGAGTTTCATGACAGAACTTTGTAATTTTTAAAAAATAATTAAATAACTAATTTCAGGATATATTCTCTGAAATAAGACAAAAATGCTGATTAAAAAGGAATTTTTTTCAGTGGAGTTTAATGTATCTGTATCTTTGCCATGTTTGTTCCAGAATATTTATATTTTTATATTAAATTATATTTCCAGACACTATACACTCTAAAAAAGATGGTTCTTTGATGGTTCTTTACACGTAGTAACAGTTCTATTTAGAACCGCATGACCCTGAAGAACTCTTTACATGCTGAAATGGTTCTTTGTGTTTTTCCCGCCTTTTTGTTTTTCAAATATGTAACTGTCAAAGCCACATCATTACTGGTTTTCTGGAGCTTAGCCACTCAATTACACAGACTGTCAACACACTCTCAACAGGTAAATTATTTCTTTCTTAAAATGTCTACAAATTTTAACTTTCAATTTGTAACTGGTTCCTTCCACTATTGAGGTCCAATAGAACGCAATGACTGAAAAGAGCTCTTGCTGTAGATATTCTTGTTATGTCACTTTAAAATACCAAGTGGTACGTTATTCTCGTGATGTCAGAAAATAAAAAATGACGGAAAGTTGACAGCTCATTCAGTCAAACTGATGGATAAGCTTTATTTGTAGGGCAACATTATGATTTGAGATGATTCGTTTCAGTTTTTTTGAATGGAAGTTCTCCAAAACGGAAGTGCAAACCCTAATTCAAAACGCAGTAGGCTTGTCGGGAATAAGGTGGAAAAAAGGGTTCTATTTAGCACCAAAAAGGGTTCTGCTATTGTTACAAGCCGAAGAACCCTAATTTGGTTCTGGTTAGAACCATTTTTTCTTTAGAGTGTAGTCCTCTCCTGCAGAGCTACAGATTAAAGAAAGAGTAATAGAGAGGGAAACAGAGAGAAGTGGCAAAAGAAAAACTCTTTAACAACTATTCAGCACCAGTCTCTAAGTTTATTAAAAATAGAGTTTCAGTAATGCAGAGTATGCACTGAGAAATATACAGTACTCCTGTGAACATGTATTCATTATACTGTATGTACTTAGCAGTTTTACACTTTTCTTTGTGTGTCAGGGTACCAAATTTAACAGCAACCTAAAGTTAAAGTCACCATGAATTTAAAATTGACAATTCATGATATTTTTTTTTATAGAATCTTGCAGTACTTATTATAAATGATTCATCCATGCACATCACTATTTTTTAAGTTGTGCCCTTGTAATCTTTAATCAAAATAACTTCCCCTCCCTCTTGCAGCGACATCTCTTCTCTTCTCTGATAATGTGTTTAATGGCTTGAGGGTGGGACAACCTGTCACAATGAGATCACAGCCAATCATCCAATTACTTCCCAATGGACAAAATCAAGTCCCGCCCTGCAATATTTCTTGTTCGACTCGCCGTTTTACTTGGATATATGTCACAATAGAGTGGTGCAGGTATGACGTCAGAACCCCGAAGTCTAAAAACAAAGACATTTGCGACTTCCGTTTCATGCCAACTTTAAGTATAAATTAATTAAGTTTATACTTATACATGCCAATCCTGAAGTAATTATTGGAGATCATAAAACATGTTATCAAAGCCTAACAGGAAATATATCTCAGTTTTTATCAGCAATTATATTTATAAACAGCAGTCTTATCACTTATTGGAAAACAGTTAATGGTGAAAAGCACACAACATACAGTAACATGGGTGTTTTACTGTCCTTAAAGGAAAGCAGCTTCCAAACAAACAATGTGGTGGGAGGTGTGGAAACCAATTATCGTCTGCAGTAGGAAGTGCACACTAATGACTACATAATAAGAATGCACTCTGAGAAACTCATCGAGTTCTGCTGTATGAAAACTGCTACAGTACTTTACAGCTGTAATCACTGCAGTGTTGGATAATATCTAACTAAAAGAAACAATGCTGCTACATTATTTATCAGTTGTATGACAGTAGTTCAATAGGCCTGCTTCATTTCAGTGAATCAGTTCATTTACACTACTGTTCATAAGGTTTGGGTTTTATTTGATGCAAAATACAGTAAAACAGTAATATTGTGAAATTTTATTTTTTATTAAGTAATTCACTCCTGTGATGGAAAAGCTAATTTTTTTTAGCATCATTACTCCAGTCTTCAGTGTCACATGATCCTTTAAAAATCATTCTAATATGCTGAAACAGATCTTATTATTATCAATGTTGAAAACAGTTGTGTTGCTTAAAGGTGCAATATGTAAGATTTTTGCAGTAAAATATCCAAAAACCACTAGGCCAGTGTTATATATTTTGTTCACTTACAATATCCCAAATGTTTCCAACTATTTGTAAATCGTGAGAAAATTGCAATTTTAACCAAGGCTCTGGGACGTGTGAGGAGACGCCCATCAATTGCGTCATACCCGCGCTACCCTCGGTTTCCGGTTTTATTTTGTAAAAACCATGGAAACACCAAAGACGCTTTAATATATTATATATTATGTTTTAATAGACAAGTGAACAACTGTTTGGTTACGACAGAAAACTAATTGTTGTTATATAGCTCAACATGTTTAGTCTTATAGTTTAAATCTAATTTTCTTGATTTTTTTTTTTTTTTTTTTTTTTTGCGAGTACCATGTTTTACCATGCCTCAGAGAAAAACACTATTTTGTCAAGTAGCTAACATAGCATAATCAGATGCAGCTTTATTTTTAGTAACAGTAATACAGAATTTTCTCCATCATACAATACATTTTAAAATGAATCGCAAGCCATTTATCAACACAAGCCATCCAGCATTTAATACGATATTCTAAAATAGATCTAGCTTACTGCAGTGTGCAACAAGTGCCTTGCAGTAGCCGCCGAGGGAACGTTATAACATCATTTTCAACACTCTTAAATGTATCTAATATGATAAACAGATCTGCGTTACCTCATACTCATGACCGGAAAAGCGGAAGCGGCGCCGGCGACCGTGGCATAATAAAAGTTCCGCTGCTCGTGAGGCGTGTGTTGCACAATCGCTCCAGCGGCCTCGTTCAGCTCCCACAACACTCGGTCCTGCTTTGCTTCATACTACAGTAACGTTAATAATCACATCCATGGACATGATTTCTTCCTGAGTCCTCCCGATTGCTTCCACCGGCTGTGATGTGAAGACCACAAGTCCCAAGATTCCGCGCTCAAACTTGCCGTCATCAAGCTACACCTTTGTTTTGAATAGGCCTCTAGCGACCTCTAGCGGACAGAAATCCCACATATTGCACCTTTAATATTTTTATGGAAACCATGGTAATTATTAAAGTTATTTGATAATTAGAAAGTTAAAAAGAACAGCTATTTATTTTAAATAAAAATATTTTTTTTATATACTTTTCTGTCACTTTTGTCCTTGCTGAATAATAGTAGGCTATTAATTTATCTAAAAAACTTACCCCAAACTTTTGAACAGTAGTGTCAATAAATGATTCAGTCATTCATTGGAGACCCTTTATCATTTTTTAACGAAATCTTCAGATTTGAACACCATTTTGTAGTTTATTTGTTGAATTTAGTATAAATCTTCTGTTTTATTTTTTTCAATTCAGATCCTCACTGTCTTTGCACCAGATAAACATTGCTCTGATTCAAGGGTTAAATATTATCTGATATTATATATAGTACCCATAAATGTCTTCAATGTTGCTTTCTGTTAGCAACTTAGTAACCCATTACTTTCTCTAAAGGGTAGCTTGGGTGTAGTTCAGCTAGTCCTACTTGAAATTATAAACGGTTTCTCCAACAACCAGGTATAAATGAAGAATTGTATTGTAAATAAATATATGTATTGTTTCCTGTGTCAGACCAAGGAGGGAGAGAGATAGAGAGGTGGAGTGAGGTGGAAAGGTTATATTACTAAAGGAGGAGTATATTTTTTGCACAATCAATTTTTGTCCTCACAAATTTGAGGCAGAATCCATAAACCCAGACAGAGAGAGATGACCACTCTTTCGGGGGAGAAAGCAAGAGAAAGCCAGAATTTAATGGGATTCAGCGAGAGGGATGAACGGAATGAAAATGACTACATCATTGTGTCGTCTCTCCTGATAAACGCGCGCAATAAATAAGAAGCGAATGCTTTAAACAAGCCAAACAGCTCATATTCAGTGTAATGCCTCCATGTGTCATTCACCAACAGTGAATAAAAAATCCATAGAACAAACACACATAATCATTTGTTTTTCTATCATAGTGTCTATCAAGTTTCTGTTGACTTCTGTTGTGTTTATACTGAGGTAATGATATATTCTATTCCCTAACCAAATGAGATAGTTCATCCAAAAATGAAAAATCTGTTATTTTTTACTCACTCACATGTCGTTCCAAACCTATATGACTTTCTTTCTTCCATGGAACCCAAAAAAATTGCTTTTGGTCATACAATGACAGTGTTGTTGTGGACTCTATTAAATCCTTTTGTGCGGACAGTTGAAACTTTCTTCAAAAAAAATCTTCTTTTAGGGTGAACTATCCCATAAACCTCACACAAATGTTTATTAAAACAATATTTAGTCAGTTTAAGCCGTTTTCCTCATGGGTACATTTGGCTGGTGAGCGAATGAATTTTAAACATGTATCTGATTTTTATGTGGCTCTTTTCAGGAGGTTTGAACTATAACCTCCCAACATCCATAACAGAATGATATTACAGTTAAGCCATGGGGTCCAGGCCAGAGGTCCAAACAGAGGTCCTGCTTTCCATTCCTTTTCTAAGACAAACACACATACTCTTTTCTTTCACCTTGAGTTTGTTCTGCTCCCTTGGGGAAGACTAGAAAAGACACTTCCAGAAGGCAGAAGGCCGGTCTGAGAGGAATAATCTGTGTGCTGATTTTTAATGGAAGGCTAAATGCATTCTGGGAGGGTAGACTGCTGTCTTAACCTCCATATGATGACTGAATTTCAGACACTTCAAACTATTGCTGCAGGCTTCCAACTGTGTGATTGTATTGTAATACAGTCATCCTCCATCTCTGCATATATGTGTGTGTGTGTGTGTCAGGACAGAGAGAAAACAAATGCCACACACAGTGTAATTCCACAGAAACAATAATCCAGCGGCCAATATTATTCAGTGGCATATGATAAAGCTTATCAACCTTAAATCTGCATGGCTAAAGGGTCTTACACGCTCTTTCCATCTCTATTTTTCGCTTTCTCTCAGTCTGAGTGCAAGATCTCATTTAACTCAAGCTTTCTTTTCCATCCACTGCTCAGTCGGTGAATGTAAGAGAAAATCAGCTGTATTATCTGAGGAATTTGGTCCTTTTGCAGGAGCAAAACCATTTGGCTGCTCATTATTTGGTGGATATGAACTCTAGTTTTGCGGCACGCTATAATTAAGCTGTAAAAACAGATATGAGATTTTTTAATTCACTTACTAGCAAGTGTTCAAATATATAATAGTACTTAATAAGCAGATGTCAGGGTGATGTTTTCAAGTTCAAGTTCAAGAAAAGCTACTAGACTGAAAGCACACACACAGTGATAATTAGTTCTCTCGGATGGTTGTGGACGGTGTGAATTAACAGGTTACTGAACTGCTAAATGTGACAGCTGATGAATCAATAAAGCCGATCCTCTCGCTTACTCTCTCTCCATCGACACAGATCCACTCCACTCTTTACCCATCAGCCAGGCAGTTAATCAATGTGATTATCCTTGAGAGAGATAGATCTGAAAGTGAGAGAGAGAGAGAGAGAGAGAATAGACACACACACACACACACACACACACACACATCTAAGTACCATTTGAGTGACATGTATCTCAAGCAGAAGAGATGAAGAATATGTAAAGTGATTTGTTTGATGGTCCTAGTTGCATTGAGTGAATTTGATTATTTTGTTATAAATCACAGAGAATTCTCTAATTTAGCACAGTCTTTTGAAAAACTGTGACAAACACAGACTATGGAATAAAACACAGATTATGGAATAATTTGTTTAGGGCTGCTAATTTAATGCTTTAATTTAGTGTGATTACAGTTTTTTTTTTTTTTTTTTTTACAATCGCTAGGACCCATTTCTTAAAGGTTAGTTCACCCAAAAATGAAAATTCTGTCATTAATTACTCACCCTCATGTCGTTCCACACCCGTAAGACCTTCGTTCATCTTCGGAACACAAATTAAGATATTTTTGATAAAATCTGATGTCTCAGTAAGGCCTCTGTTGCCAGCAAGATAATTAACACTTTCAGATGCCCAGAAAGGTACTAAAGACACATTTAAAACAGTTCATGCGACTATAGTGTTTCAACCTTAAGGTTATGAAGCGACAAGAATACTTTTGTGTGCAAAAAACAAAACAAAATAATGACTTTATTCAACAATATCTAGTGATGGGCAATTTCAAAACACTGCTTCATGAAGCTTCGATGCTTTACGAATCTTTTGTTTCGAATCAGTGGTTCGGAGCGTGTATCAAAATGCCAAAGTCACGGTGAACCATTGAAATTTCGAAACACTAATGATGTAACAAAGTCTCGTTAACTGAAATCACATGACTTTGGCAGTTTGATACACGCTCCGAACCACTGATTCGAAACAAAAGATTCGCAAAGCTTCGAAGCTTCATGAAGCAGTGTTTTGAAATTGCCCATCACTAGATATTGTTGAATAAAGTCGTTATTTTGTTTTTTTGGCGCACAAAAAGTATTCTTGTCACTTTATAATATTAAGGTTGAACCACTGTAGTCATGAACTGTTTTAAATATGTCTTTAGTAGCTTTCTGGGCATCTGAAAGTGATAATTATCTTGCTGTCTATGCAGGCCTCACCAAGCCATCGGATTTTATCAAAAATATCTTAATTTGTGTTCAGAAGATGAACGAAGGTCTTACGGGTTTGGAACGACATGAGGGTGAGTAATTAATGACAGAATTTTCATTTTTGGGTGAACTAACCCTTTAATACTTGTAGGTCTCTTTTTTCAAAACTCTTCACATAGTGAGCACAACAGCTGTCTATGTGGGCTATACTGTTTTTCATTTATCACTGCTTTGGTACTAAATGCATTCAATGACGACATCTTTCAATTTACATGAATTCTTTTCTCACTTAGACACAAACAGCAACAAAACATTATGTACTAGACAAGCAATTTGCACATGTTTATCAAAGCAATTAGATGTAGGCTAACTGAACACCTACACACGTGTTAGTCTTTCAGTTTCATTACCATCTATACAAAAGTGGAAATTTAAGAATAATTTTTGTACTGTAATATAAACATGGACTTTGTAACATATTGCAGCTAATTCTGAACAGTAGAGAGTGTCATTTTTGTTTTGTAAAGAAATTTTACAAAAGAAAACGTATAATGCTACCTGTTAGTGTTTTTTTTTTTTTTTTAAGGTCTGAAGCAAAATACCTTTACTAGTATTATGGAAGAATGAGTTGATTTGATGCAGTTGATTGTTTGTTTTGGTAACTTTAGTGCATTTTGAATGTGAAATTAACTGCTGTGCCAAGCTGAAAGTTTGTTAGGAGAACTGTGTGAAGAGTTGCCTAAGTATGGGAGTTGCCTAAGTATTGGGAAATGTGTCCTAACGACTGTATAAAACTGTAATATATAGTAGTGGAATCGAATACAATGCAAGAAAACAGTAATTTTAAATTGTAATAATATTACTGTTTTTACTGTATTTTTAATCAAATGAATGCAGCCTTGGTGATCATAAGAGAATTCTTTCAAAAACATTAAAATAAATCTTACTCCAAACTTTTAAACAGTAGTGTAACTTGTACATATTTCTCACATTAATCATCAAAAGTGTCACAGATCACAGAAGTGTTTCTTGCTTTTAAGCGGCGGTGCTCCTCACACCACTAGGCTACACTTGTTGCCACTAAAATAAGTGAAAATATATTATTTCTCCATCTGTATTATTCACACTCATGTCTTTATGCTGCTTATTTTCACGTCTTACTATAAACCTAATGATAATGCGATGAAACGTATATGTAAAAACATTAACTAAAAGAGAACAAATTTGTTTTCCCCATCATATTTCAACAAAAATACCTGAGATAAATTACACCTCTCCAGGCTGGTCCTAGCATGAACAAGTGTGGGAATCCCTGGTGTAAACCCACAGTTTAAAAATAATCGCAGCTGGAATACCAGATGTCCCCTGTGTCCACCTCACACAAAACTTGCTTGCAAAATGGACTGCAATAGACAGTAAGCCAGTGATAATTGTGCTGAGGTTCACTCAGAAAAAAAGGTACAAAAGCTGTCACTGGGGCAGTAATTTTTGTACCTTTTAGGTACTAATATGTACACTTTTGTACCTTTTAGGTACTAATATGTACACTTTAGGTGCTAATATGTACCTTTAAGGTACCAATACGCACTAGGTACAAAGGTGTACTTTTTGAAAATGTACTGTCTCAGTGACAGCTTTTGTATCTTTTTTTTTTTATATGGAAATTAACAATATACTTACTTCTAAAGCCACTTTTCATAATATTTATTTAATATTTTTGTCTGCTACACAATTAATGTAATGTATCTGAATTATCTACACTACAATTTAAAAGTTTAGGGTCAGTAAGATTTTTTTTTTTTTTTTTTTTCCAAGTATTTTTCTATCTTTATGCTCACCAAGGCTGCATATATTGAAAAAATACAGTAAAAACAATATTATTCTGGAATATTATTACAATATATAAAATTTTAAATTTGTACAGTTAAAAATGTACAATTCCATCTAAATGACAGTAAACTGCACCTTTGAAACTGTGCTGAAAACCGTTTTTAATCAAGGCAACATTGCCATCTTTAAACTTCCTCCACCATTCCCACCGGTAAAGCGGGATGAGGGAGATTTCAGAGCCCGTGTCCTCTCTCTGCTCAAGAATCATCCACAGAATACTCCAACCGCATGCGGCCTGATGAAAACATGCTGTCTGACTGCAGCTGCTGTCCTGCCATTTTAAAAAATGTATGTCTCATTCCAGAAAAACATTTGAGACAATTCCCAAGAATTTAATCTATGTGTCACACCTCTGTTCTACCGGCGAAGACAAGATTATCAATAATCTCATATTTTCACACAGATTACACATTACAGGCAGCAGCCTTGAGGTGAGGTATAGACTTGGATCCCATCAGCGGGGGGCATTAGTCTGGATCCCACCATATTGTGAAATTGATCTTGTATCTGAAAGCCAGGATTGCTCCTCTGACAGCCGCTGTACACTGGGTTTCATTTAAACACACTCCATTTCATCCAAACACCTTGAATGTGACAGCGGTTGGGAGGAGGGAGATATGCACCATGTAACCGTTTTACCTCACAGTCAAATTTCTGTCAGAACAGCACAAAATAATGTGTGAAGGTTTTCTTTCTTTAGTTTTAACTGCATGAAAGTAAAACTAGAAAAAAAGACATCTCATTACTTACAATTTAAGTAATGCACTGTACCTCCAAGCAAAGGGAAATGATTTATAAAGAATAGACCTGATAATGAACCTGTCTTAGTGTTGGTGATCATCTGAGCTGTTCTGGAATTGACTGAACACAATCAAGAGAGCACAGACTGTCTGATCCTGTCAGATGTTAATCTACACGCATCCCTTTCACAATGTTCTCAGCATGAACCCACCAAAATATATTCATGTCTACTGCCCTCATTTTCACACCAGAACTTTTTGTTCTCAAATTGGTATTCTTGAGCCTGCTGACATATGCATCCGTTTTTTCTCTTCTCTTTTTTTTCTTGTCTGAATGCTCCTTATTCTTCCCAAGCTGATCAAAGGAAAAGCAATTCATTTCACATATGGATGTTTTCTATAAAACAATAAACAATAAACAATATTATCAATATCAATCTTCACTCTAATTGTTGTTCATAATATACTATATACACCAATGACCCAAAAAATTATGACCACCTGCCTAATATGATAATATGATGTTGGTCCTCCGTGTGCTGCCAAAACAGCGCTGGCCCCCAAGGCATGGACTAAAAAGTATAAGCATAAAATGTTTAATTTACTTAAAATGTTAAATGTAATTTACAGACTTAAAAACTTTTTGTGTTATTTTCTAACAGTTTGGACTTTAATAAAGAGAGAAAACCTGCACTTAAAGGGTTAGTTCACCCAAAAATGAAAATTCTGTCATTACCCTGTCTCATGACCAATTCGTACGTATTTTATGAGGTGGCTAATTTGTACGAATTCGGACGACCTCACTCGTACGAATTCATACGATTTGTCTAAACCCCAGTGACGGGTAGGTTTAGGGGCGGGGTTTGGGGTAGGTCATTCGTACGAATTCATAAGAATTTGGCAACTCATTAAATACGTACGAATTAGCAAAAAACTTACGAATTCGTACGAGTGAGGTCGTACGAATTCGTACGATTTAGCCACCTCGTAAAATATGTACGAATTGCAGTGAGATCGGGTTGGATATTTTTGATAAAATCTGATGTCTCAGTAAGGCCTCTGTTGCCAGCAAGATAATTAACAATTTCAGATGCCCAGAAAGCTGCTAAAGACATATTTAAAACAGTTCATGTGACTACAGTGGTTCAACCTTAATGTTATGAAGCAACGAGAATACTTTTTGTGTGCCAAAAAAACAAAATAACGACTTTATTCAACAATATCTAGTGATAGGCGATTTCAAAACACTGCTTCATGAAGCTTTGAAGCTTTACAAATCTATTGTTTTGAATCAGTGGTTCGGAGCGTGTATCAAACTGCCAAACTGCCATTTTGTTTTCATAGTTAGACAGATGTATCATTATAGTATTGTCCAGAAATATATCGATTATCACAGAATCGCTGTATCGTGATATTATCGTTATTGCGAGCCATGTATCATGTGGTACCCTGCGATTGCCACCCCTAGTCCAGTTCCGACGCTCATGCCCAGTGTAGGCACTTTCGACTGTGGACAGAGGTCATAATAGGCACTCTGATTGGTCTGCGGCTATGCAGTCCCATACACAGCAAAGTGTGATGCACTGTGTGTTATGACACATTCCTCCCATAAGCATCATTAAAATTTTGTGTGACTTCTGTGGCACAGTAGACCTTCTGTTGACTTGGACCAGATAGGATAACCTTCGCTGCCCTCGTGCATCAATGAGCCTTGGACACCCAACACCCTGTCACTGGGTTGTGGTTTGTTCCTCCTCGGACCACTGTTAGTAAATTCTCACCACTGCTGACCGGAAGCGCCTTGCTATAACAATATGGCCGGTCAAGGTCACAAAACAAAAAAAATAATGAATGGCTATTTTGGGTTTCTGTGTGTGGTACAGTATGAGCATGAAATCACTATACTATTCACAAATGAATCATAATTAATCCTCTTGTGAATTAATGCAGCCATTTGGATGGACCATATGGATGAACACTAGTTGAAACTCTGCCCATTCGTTTAGCTCTACAGTCAAGAAAAATCTCCTCTTTTCCCCCATAGTCTATTTTTAGTCTACCTTCTGCATTTTTTTTCAGCATGTGCAGGAGCATCATCAGATGTACATGGTCATTTACGGTTGTGATTATAATGTTATATGGTTTTAGTATACCAGTTTAGTGCCAGGGGATGTCAGTTACTCTCCAGGCTATGAATTAACCCTCTCTTGGTTTGAATGTGGGTCATCAACCCAAATCCTTAATCACAGCCACCATACAAAGCTGCTTAGTGACAATGTCTGTTTCAAATCTTTATACAAAAAAAAAAAAAAAAACCATCTAAATTGAATTGTATTAAACTGAAGTTCAACTGAAGTTGTGTCCCTGTCTATGTGGTGTGCTACTGTTTAAACCGCAGCAAACAAATCAATGTCGAGTTCAATGTCCCCTTAATTCATTAAAGATTGTGCAAGAGAAATGCCAAGACAACCACAGCTACAGGGAAATATAATCTTTAAACACAAACATGGTCAAGTACACACAAACTCAAATGCCTAAAGTAGACTCTCAGGGGGTCCACACTCAATACCTTTTAAAACAAACAAGCATACACACAGTTGTAGCCTACAAGTATACAAGTGAACCAGTCTCCTAAATTAAGATAATTTAATATATCTATACCACTTGCAAACACATCTTGTTATGTTTATATTTCAATTAAGGTGTCAAAACTCAAACAATAGTGCATTTGCAAAAACATTTTCACAAAATTGTGGAACAATTACAGACTTTTTAACTACTCCATGCACACATACACATGTTAAAACCTTCAACTACGCGGGTAGTGTCCTGTCCATGATCTCTGTGAAGACAATGGATGTGAAGCAAATTAAATTTCATTTGTAATTTCATGCTTGAGGCCACAGCCTGCGCCAGCTTTACGCTGCAGTTACTCACCGAGACAAGCAACCTACAATTACAGTGACTTCCACAAACACACACACAAACACACACACGCGCGCAGACACACACACACACACACACACACACACACACACACTGTCCTGACTGTTAAGTGTGGTTTGTTCATACATAGTGCTTTAGACTGAGAGAACAGACCTGGAGGTACACATGTGAATATCTGTCTAAAATGGAGGGATTATAATGTGCTGTTTTAAGGGCTTGAGACCTCTGACTTTAATATGGAAGAGATGCATAACATTAGCTTAGAATAACTTTAATGTGTTTCTCGGGTCAATCTGGTATAAGCTGACTCAGCATCACTGCAAAGGAAAGCATTGTCACGTGTGTTCTATACAACATGTATCATTAAATCATGTTCAGTGACATTCACACAGACTCTTGCTCATATGGTTTAGCATTGTGTCTATCGAAAATTACTGAGGTGGCTTCTAGATTAAAGTCAAAGGAATTGCATAACATATAGCTTTTCCAAAAAGAAATACTATTGCTCACAAGGCAGAAAAATAATAGAGTTTTAGGTAAGCTATACTTCAGGCATTGGTTCTGCATAAATGCAATCCTGCATCAGAGCTACCGTTGTCATTTTCATAACACATCTGAAAAAAAACACATGCGAGAAAGGAAAGTCCAAACTCAATTTGTAGCATTCCTATAGCTCAAACAGTAGCTTTTCTTATTAGGGGCCAAGTACTGAAGGTGCGTAGGCACCTATTGTAATCGTTAGTGTTCTTCTTCTTCTTATTCTTCCGCTATGGAAGTCTATGGCAGCCCATAGAACCGCTTGTGGGAAAGTTATGAAATTTGGTACACAGATAAAGGATAGTCTGAACTGTCACCATAGCAAATTTGGAGTCTCTAACTCAATCCCTCTAGCACCACCACCTGTCCAAATTTTCAAGGCTAGAAACAGAATTATTTTTTCCTCTGATTCCTTGGCTCAAGACGTCATGGCATCATTTTGAGGTTGACTTATTTTCACGGGAGTCATGTCGTTAGATTCCTAAATCCTTGCCAAGTCCAACGATACCACACATGCTAGGATTCGCCTTATGGTTTGTGCAACATGGTGATTTAACGCTTAAAAAACTTTTGTGAATATCTTCAAAACCATTAGTCCGATCGTGACGAAACCACCGTAGGAAACAAGGAACCACAGCTGGTTAAATAAATGTCACAGCCCAAATGTCAAAATGTTGATAGGAAGTGGCAAAAAAAATCTAATCAAAGTTGCCCATGGCTCATTTTTTATATTCTCATACATACAAATGTCTATAACTCCAAAACGAAATGAGATATTTTCACCAAATTTGACTCACACATGTATGGGCTCACACTGAGGACACATAAAAAAAGTGGTGGGATTGTGCCTATTGGTGGCGCTATAATTGAACAAAACATGAAATTGCCATTAATTACAATACTGTATTATGATATAAAATGCTATATTTTATGAATGCATTGATGTACCATTACGAAACTCAGTATGTGCCATCGGCACCATGCTCTGAAGGTACACAAAAGGTTTTGAGATAGCGCCTCCTTGTGGTCTAATGTTATAATGAAATTTTTTAAAAATGCTAATAGCTTTATATAAATGTGATTGTAATGAGACTGGTCTTAATAGATTCTGTGGGTCATGCTGAGAACATAGTCATAGGCAGCCAAACTTCCTGTCCGCCATTTTGATTTTCTTTAAAATCATACTTTTTCGAACTCCTCCTAGACAGCTGCTCCAGTTTTAACTAAAATTGAACCATATCATCTCAGACCATGCCGGCAAAAAGTTATGGATTTCGTGTTGATAGACAAAACCATTTTTGTATACTACAGCAACGAACAGAGGCTTGATGCCAAAATGACTCTTAAGGCTGTATCTCTGCAATGCTTTGATATATTGACACCAAACTTTGCAAATGTCATTGTCACCTCACTCTGACCATACTGCATTACAGTTTTTTACAGACGCTAGGACACATTTCTCAATACTTAGGTCACTTTTGCAAAACTCTTCACACAGTGAGCACAACAGAAGTCTATGTGGGCTAAACTGAGGATCAATTATCATTGCTTTGGCACAAAATCCATTCAATGACTACATCTCTCAAATTTCATGAATTCTTTTCTCACTCAGACACAACAACTGCCAAAACTCTTTGTACGTACAGGCCAATTTGCACATGCTTACATACTGTTTTCAAAACTGTTAAACTTAAGTTCAAAACAATAACATAATACAAAACTGAATAAGACAGAAATTTGCTACATTTCTACAGTAATATAGTTATAAAATATATTCTGAATCTAAAAAATCAAATACTATCAAAACAATTAGATGAAACTGAACACATACACAAGCATTAGTCTTTCAATTTCATTACCATCAATTCAAAAGGGGAAACTTAGGAATAATTTTGGTCTGTAATGTAAACATGGACCATGTAACATAAACTTCAGTGAATTATAAGCAGTAGAGAGTGTCATTCTTGTTTTGTAAAGAAATTTAAAAAAAGAAAACATTGTATAATGCTAACTGATGTTAGTGTTTTTAGATCGATGTTTTATGAGTGACAAAGTGTGTTTGCTCAGTGAAAACCTTTGCTAGTGTTCTGGAAGAATGAGTTGATTTGAGACATGTATGAAGTGTTTTGGTAGATTTGGTGCATTTTGAATGTGAAGTTAACCTCTGTGCCAAGATGAAAGTTGGTTAGGAGAACTGTGTGAAGAGTTTTGAAAAAGTGACCTAAGTATTGATAAATGTGTCCTAGCGATTGTAAAAAACTGTAATTTGGTCACAGCACCACCTATTGGTCAAAAGTGATAAACCAGTAAATCTTTATTATTGACTGTATTTATGATTTTTCAGCTATTTTTGATCTAAATGATCTTAATAGGTCTTTACTTGCTCACTGTTGCAGTTGGTCTGATACTCCCAGCCATGTTGGCATGACTTGTTGTGCCTTCTTTGTGCTTGGCCCCGTAATTGCTGCTTGCAGCTATATTTTCTTATTACTATCAATGTTGAAAACATAACACAAACACGTGGCTTGATGATTTTATAATGTGCATTTGTTTGGCTTTCAACCCACAGCTATACTATATTGCCACTTTCATTCATACGGTCCCATATAGACTTCAATGTGAAGGTGTTGTCTTCTAAACATTTCTCTAATAATTGTGTAAAAATAAGGGTTCTTACGTAGAAACGTTTTTCACTTAAATTTGTTCTTACCCTCATTCTAATGTTGATGAATCTGGATTATTTTTAATGAGTGTGTAGTTATTTATTACCATAATATACACCCAATAAATGTCCATATTAGGGCTTGTTACTCAGAAATAAGTAGAATTATTGTATGGTTGCTTAGTCATTTAATTTTTTATAACATGAAAATATGAAAACTACTTTACACATTCCATGTTTCTAAGGCTACCAGTAATATGATATTTGAATACATTAAAAAAAAACCCCCAAAAACATTAAATACATTTAATGTTAAAAATACTCATGCATGACAATGTTCATGTTTTACACATATACAAATACATTTGTGTATGTTTCGTGAACGAGACTCACTGTGCTTACCTTGATACTACAGCACTAGTAATAAGGAAACGGTTCTTAATTAATTACGAAGGGATGTTACAGACTGAGAACTGGCCTGGATGCTGTCACATTAGTCTTGGTGGCATTAGCAGAGAAAGAGAGAGGCTTGAAAATGCCACCATGAACAGACTGAGTGCTGTAAATGTCATTAGACCTTTATTGTAGTGCTGGTTCTCTAACACAGAAGATATCACATTAAATGCTGACCATTTGAGTTCTGCAGTGACAGCAGGAGAAGGAAGAGGACTGAGGGTTGTTAAAGTATGTGTGTGTAGTTAATGATGTGTGGATGGTGGTAGGAGATACTGGTGATGCAACTATTCCCTTATACTGACCTCTTCATCTTCTGCTGTGAATTTGTTTTAATGATCAAGAGCTTGTTCCACCACAAGAAGTGTCATGAGTGTGTTAGTTTCAGTTTCTAATTCAATATTCTCTGCCAAATTAGACAACAAAAACATGTATTTGTTGTTCTGACCGTACAAACCTTTTCATGTTGCATTTCTATTTATAGCTAACCTACAATGCCTTGCTAAGTACATCAAACATGCAATAATTTTGTGGTAGACAACCAGCTATGGTAAATAATTAACATTAAAAAGGTGAATTAAATGTGTGATATATTTTAATAAATACTCAGCAGCAGGAAACAATATGCTATGTGTGTGTAAAAGAAAAAGCATCCCCCCCCCCAAATATATATGCAACAACCATATGCTGTGTGTAAGTGAATACCATATACATGTTATAAAAAGAGAATAAAAAGGTGTGAGGATGTTGAAGAATGGGGCGAAGAGGCGATTGGCTGGGGGAAGGTATTAAAACATGTTATACATCAGTAAATGTTTTAACCAAATGATGAAGGGCAGTGAATAGACTGGAAAATAAATGTGACAGGCACAATTGTAGCACAAATGTATACATTTGACATGATAGCGAATTCCGTTTTACTGTATGGCCTCAGGACAGCCATGGGACTGCATGGACAATGAATATTTAAACAGAGGGTTCATGAATACATATTAATGCATATAGAAAGAGTCTTAGTGGACTCAGCACTGAAGTTACATTTTCTTTTTTTTCCCTTTTTGTTCTCCACATTTATCTATACAGTTAAACTCAAACCACTTCATGTTTCTCATTTTTTTTAAAACATTTTTTTACTGTACATTTTAACAAATAATGTTAGATTAACATCTCACAATGACTTATTAGAATATTCAGCCATATTTGTATAGTGAATTGCAGTTGGCCTTTTTCCTGCATTTATTTGCATGTGATTTGAGTCATTTTCTTAGGATAGTTTGGTAAATAAGCTTTCTTCTAAATTGTAAAATATGAGCCAAAAAAACATGACCACAACATATGTTCTTTTTTCAATTTACTTGCCATTGAAGTCTGCGTT
This sequence comes from Ctenopharyngodon idella, assembly GCF_019924925.1. Lineage (NCBI taxonomy): Eukaryota > Metazoa > Chordata > Actinopteri > Cypriniformes > Xenocyprididae > Ctenopharyngodon > Ctenopharyngodon idella. Next base: position 18,183,864 of record NC_067227.1, read on the forward strand.
AACTCAGATATTTCAGATATATACTACCGCTCAAAGGTCTGGAGTGGGTAAGAGTTTTGTAAAGTACGCAATTATGCTCACCACAGCCTCATTTTAATGAATGCAGCTTTGGTGAGCAAGAGAGACTTCTTTCAGAAACATTTAAATAACTGTATCGACCCCAAACTTTTGAACAGTATAGTGTAAGTGAAGAAATGTGTACAAGTAATGATTTTATTTATCAGGAATAGTTTGAATCATTAAAAGTAGATGTTACATACATGAATGAAGCAGGATCTTTAAGCAAGTTTGCTAAAACAATGCCTAAAATAGCTATTTGGCTATTGGTTAATATAATTCAGCATTTTTTTTAAGTGCACTGGTACATCATTCACAATAGGGCTTTTCACACTGCACTTAACCCCGGGTTATTGTTGTTCTAAACACAGATTTTAACCCGGGGTAATGAAACCCTGCTTCGGAGCAGATTTAGCACTGCTTTTTTGGTGTTAACCCTACATTACGGTGCCAAACTTGTATACGGTGTGAAACAATGCGGTGTTAGAATGTTACAGCCAGACGCTTAGCAAAGGACAACCAATCGCGTACTCATATTTGCGTGATTTGGACAGGAAGGGAAACATTGTGCATTGTGTATAAACAGGAAATTCAGAGTTTGAGAGGAAAAAAGTCAAATGCTGACAGAAACCATGATTTTAGTGAATAGTCCGCTTCATTCTTACCGCTTCGATAGTACAGTCGGCATTATGAGGATTTTATGTAAACAGGTTGCGTGCTGCGTTCATCCAATCAATGGCACTGACGCAACAAATGTGCAAATAAGAACGTTAACCCAGGGTTTAGGAATGTACAATGTGAAACATCAGCTTATGAATGGCCAGGATTAATTGTTAACCCCGGGTAAATTCTAAGCAGTGTGAAATGTGAAGCAAGACAACCCAGGATTCAGTTTACCTGGGGTTTAAAATGTCCGAGGGTTAACTATGTCAAGTGTGAAAAGCCCTAATAAGACCATCAGCATGCAAAACAGCAACTAGGGTCAAATTTTAAATTCACATTCAATTTTGTGCTGCTATTACAGTCTGACTTGTTATAAATGAAACTGTGTTAAACAGATGATAATTCCTCAGTTGTCTGGCCATTTCTGGAGTGTTGGAAGCACACACAGCCAATGGGATTATGCCTGCTTAGATGCTGTGTGCGTGTCTGGGAGTGTGTTTGCCTGACTGGAAGTGTTGGACGAACAGTCTCCTGCCCCCTCCATCAACCCAAGACAACTGGACTAAAGACAGAAGGAAACACAAGCACAGAACCAGAAAACAGCCGTGTGTGGCAGCCCATCCGGGAATGCAGTTGAAAGCATTCATTCCTAGTTCTGGATAGAAACGGGCACAGTTGGCTCATTTTGTAAAGCAAACACAAGGCCAAGAGGATCACACTGTTGTTTCCCTTTACACTCACAAAGAAAAATATTACACTGTGCCATCTAGACACACAAAACCATTCCATCAGAACTGAACACTAACAACACTCCAATACCTACACCACTATGCCACAAGTCTCTCCAAGTCACTTGCTTTGCAAAGAAACAGTGTTTGTCTTCATTCCTGGCTGCAATGCATAGAGAACAGCATGTCTTATTATAATGCTAAAGATAGAAGCCCAGTAGCAGTATTTATAGGTTGATCACAGACAGTCGGTGTTACCAGACTGGCCGCTCTGTCACCACTAGTGACTGATAAAAAGAAAATTAAACTATTATTAATCTAAACAACTAATTTAAATGCTCTGTCTTATAAAGCTTAATTACTCACAGGCCACATTAAAGACTAAAATGGTCCAATAAAAGATATTTATTAGTAAGAAGACTGCAATTAATGAAGTCTTGCTGAGGTGAGAGTTGCTGGCAGAATGTTTATTTAGAGAAAAACTGACTGGCTGGATGTAGAAGGGAATATAATGAGCTTGACAGAAAAATGCATCTATAAAACTCTACTTGCTGCATAATGAACAAGGTGGGAAATTAACACCTGCTAGCAAATAGGATTATTTCACAGAGGACCAATGAGTTTGCCGAAAAAACAGTATATATGCTCTGGCATTTTTTTGCAGAGGTTGTGTGAGAAAAACACAGACTTTGCAGATTTGGATAGGATTAAAATGGCAAAGTATATCTGTGAAACACAAATTTATATATATATATATTATATATATTAATCTCTTTAGAAAAAACATTACTGCATCTTGAGACAAAACAATTGCACTGAAATTTTTTAAGATAAATTAGGCTAGTGCAAGTTGCTTTCAGTTAAAACAGCTCAAACATGCATTTTTAGTCTGGGACTAGGCTTAAGCCTTGTCTGTGAAACCAGGGGATAAAGTATGTGAGCAGTGCTACAAATGAAGTCAGATAATCTAAGCTCCGCTGTGCTATTTTGCGTAAAACGTGCATTTAGAATACTAAAGCACCCTTACACTTTATGTTGACATATGCACAATTACTATTATTTTGGGCTACTTGTATGTTCAAATCATAGACTATAAAAAAAAAGTTGGACGACGCACCTTCACTCTCTTCCATTGTAGTAACTGAAGCCGCCAGTGTGTCAATATGGCGCTGACATCTTGAGTCTGGAGTCTGCGCATCGTGAACATGGAGCCCGAGTCTGCGCAGTAGTGAGTGGAGCCGCGATATCAAGGTCCCGCCCAAACTCAGAACAACTAACTATGTCGGTGTGAAATAAACAGTTATGGAAATGTAGAAATTAAACCTAAAGCTCCAATCTCCTCGTGAAGATTCAGAAAAAAGTCCGTTGGCGCCTCAGTGACTACTTCACTCAGAGCAACTGTCAATCATGACGTCACACCCCCGTTTTTATAGCATAAAATAACTAACTAAAACCAAACTTATTTAAAGAACGAACACTTGAACTAACACCAGCGTGATAAAAACTGCCTAAAATGACAGAAACCGTCTTTGAAAAAAAAAAAAAAAAAAATGTTTAAAGTGTAATTTGATTGTTTAGTTTGTCTCACTTCCCAATACATTTCACAGAGAGGGCGGGGTTTATGACATATACTGCTTCCAGCCACCTGGGGGCGATCGAGACGCTTTGGCTTCACTTTTCAGGACTCGTGCCTGGTTCAAATCCATTAATAAACAACTAAATGGACACTCACTTTAAAATTTTAAGCTATGAAAAATCAATAAAGGTAAGAAAAATCAAGTTAAATATATATAATAAATATATAATATAAACTGTTTATCTTATATTTACTGTGCATCATTTAAAATCATGCTGTTATTTCATCAAATTATGCAAGTATGAAAAAGATGTAATTGTACAATATTAATTGAATTAGCCTTTGTAAAACCAAGAGTCTGTCGTTTTATTCCAAAAATGTAAACAACAACAACAAAATCTTTTGTAATGTAGTGGAAATTTTCAGTTGCTTTTTTGCAGAATAGTCTGTAATCACAGTTTGCTAATATATACTTTTATGTGCACCATTATAAGACTGAAATCTAGTAATCTAAAGTTTTCCCAAAGGCAGTACGTGAGGTTTAGGTTTAAAGCCTGTGGAAAAACAGCTGCTGATAAAAGAGCAGAAAAGCCAGCACACATTACAAAACCATCAATAAAGTCACACTCCCACTGCACTGACCTGGAGTGAGACCGCACACCTCGGTCAACTGTTTATGTAGCATTAGTGACACAACAAGTGACACAGATGCACGACAAGCCAGTGAGAAAACTCAACAGAGCAGAAACAGTTTTCACCCAGTATAGCTGATGGCTGTTTCTGTAGATGTTTATTGACTTTATATTTCCTCTAAAGCCGACTACCATATTTCATATACTGTTGAAAGAGGGCTTTATTTCTGCATTTTTTTATACCAGGAGCCGAATTTTGCAGACTAGCATCTTTCTGCACAGTGTTCATACATTAGGAGGAAAGCACAGGGGCATTATGGGAAGACAGTATCCATGCTTCTTCCTTCCTGCCAGAGTCTCAAAGCTGCCGTCGGACTATGACTACAGATGAATCTCTCTGTCCTGCACCTGCTGGGGTGATCAAGAGCAGCTTTCCAGAGATTAATGCCAGTGCGCTATCAGACCCAGAACAACACAATTCAGCACACACTGTAACGCCATATAAACAACTATGTTTAGAGTAAGACGAAACCTAAAACACTAGTAGTTATTATACAGTGCAAAACCTTCCTTGTCTTTTCTGTTTATCTCTGCTGAAGGAAATAAGGGAGACAATGAAAAGATACAAGTTGGAAATAAAATGTTGAAAGAAGAAAGAAAAAAACTGATGTAAAAATCAATTCACTCAGAAATTGCCAGTAAATATCACAATTAATTACAAAACAACTGACAAGTAAATTAAACGATGTATTAAATATGAAATTTTTGAAAGACTGAAATGTATTTTCTACCAAACTTCAATAATCTTTGTTTTATTTACAACTTCAAAAGCAATTTTTCCCAATGTGGTAAGAGTGCATGAGTTTGTAAATGAACCCCGTTTCTCTGATCCGGTAGACTTTGAATTACATCTACCTGCTGCGCGGCTGTCAGGCTGCCGTAGAGACGAATGAATCATATTTTACTCTAAGACAGATTAGAATTGATTAAAGTGAGGTGTGTAAGGGTTGATACTGAAATCTGTGTTTTTGTGCGTGTTTCTTTTTCTGAGGGGCTTACAATTGATTCGTCTTGTGTGTGTGGAAGGGAATGCTAGTAGAAATACGTCTTTTGTTGTAAAATTGGATCTAACACTCAAATAGGGCTGCTCATGTCAAACAGCATGGTTAATCACCTTCCCAGCTTCCCAGTACTGCGGTCACCTTCATCTTCAACTAATATTCATGCAAATCAGTTGTGTAGTCATTTTTATGTGCAATCTTACTGATTTTTTAGGATTATTTATATTGAAATACATGCACACAACAAAAATATAGAGAAAAAAACTGGATGAAGAAAGATTATGGTGGACATGTGAAAGAGACCAAAGTGTTAAAAATACTTTAAGGCCAGGCATCCAAACTGCAGATTTGTAGCAGCAGATTTCTCCATTACTTATGTAGGTGCATCTCAGCTGGCATACCTGTATGTGTGTGCATTGACATATGGCCAGAGAGTGTGAGCAGTATGGCCAGGTGTCTCTGCAGTGGTTATGAGGCTCAGGTCAGGCAGGTAAACATCTGGACAGCTGTTGCACATGGGTCCTTACTTATAAACTCTGGCTAATTTGTTGCCTGTTACCTCAGGTATATGTGTGTGCCACAGAGCGACCCAAGCTCATAAGTATTTACGCTAGTAAACAAGGATTATGCAAATTATAATAGTTTAAAGTATCCTGGAACACCTAACAAATCCAACACCGACACCACTTTCTTAATGTACCGTGATCGCCAAAAAAGTTTATCTGTAGATAAAGAAAATGGAAAAGGATGCAGGAGATACGGTACATTTGATGTCACAAATTATTACGTGAGTTTCACCCACAGCAGACATTTTAAGGCTTTCACGCAGTAGAAATGAACTCGACAACAGCTAAAGTATGTCGCTTATAAGTCCGCATGTTCTGCGTGTCTCTGTGTGAATGAATGCCGTTGTTTAGTGTACTACACAAACTCAAACACACATGAGGCTTGCTGTGTTACATGAACTTAAGTCATGTCAGAGCTTTCTTCACCATTTAATTTGGAAAAAAAATAAAAGTTCAATTAAACTAACATGGCGATAAGCCTATGTGTGAACTGATATTAGGCTAATATTGTAGATCTACCGTTGTGTTGGGTTTTGCTCAATATGATGTTAAGTGGCAGATCAGTGGGCTTGCTGCAGTTGAATAGTAAGAGACGTCCTCTGTTCCAGATAAAACCTTAAATACTAGGGCTGGGTAAACAATATCGATTTCTCGATTTTAATCGATTCTCATTTTTACGAACAGATATCGATTCTTAAATCCCAAGAATCGATTAGTCTAGTCTGTTTTCAGTTGATGAATGAACATAACATGTAGCGCGCCTCCCATCCAATAAATCGCAATATTTGCGCGGAGACAACTGGCGCATGTGAACATCCTCTCCGCTTTAATACCAGTTACAGAGTGAAATAAACATGACTAAACATCTGAAGGTATGATAAAATATACAGTACAACTTACCGAAATCCGTATCATGTCTCGTGTAATAGCTCAATCAGTGTTTCAACCTCGGAAAGACGTCAATAAAACAGCTTGTAAATAATGTCACGTAACGTCACATTTACCTCAGAAAAACATATTCAGTGACCATAAACTCATTAGTCAGCTAGAAAAATGAACTCTAGAAAGCAGCATTCTGATAAATATAGCTATGCACCGTTACATATTCATTATAATGTTCTTCAATATTTAATGCAAGTTTGAATAAATCAGTTATGACAGCCACGTACCTTACCTTCAATAAGTACCGAACCTTCAATATTATAGTAAAGTTGTACCAACTGACTTTACAGCATTAGTTGAGAGATTTTTTTCTTCTAGAAAATTTGCCATGTACTGTAACTGATATACTACATCCAAAATAATCAATATCGAATCGAAATCGTAATCGAATCGAATCGTAAGAATGTAAATAGAAATCGAATCGAATCGTGAAAATTGTGCCAATACCCAGCCCTATTAAATACTATGTGGAGGATGCAAGACAATTTAATAATTATAATATGACCGAACCTATGAACCTAACTCGTATTTAAACAACTATCGCTTTGTGTTGTTGACCAGATAAAATGACAGAGAAAAGAAAAACTGACATACATTTTGGCTGTATTATTTGTGTCCCCTTCAAAAATTGCTCTTGAGAAGTTTTATGTTTATTGTCCCCTCCCCCAACTGTTAGATGAAATTTACGGCCCTGGGCATGTGCAATATCTAAATTAAGCTTTTTTCCCCACTTTGCAGGCTGTTTAAACAAACAATAAAACAAGCACATTTCTAACATGGACAAGCTACCAAAAACAGAGACTGTCCCTGAAAAAGAGGGGTGTCTGGTCAGGCTAGTTTGTGTTTGACAGGCGAGTACAGAGCCGGCAGAGTGTGAATCACTATTTTACTGATCCCCACCTGCTGAGAAACACAAGCGTACAATTACCCTCCACTCACAGCTAATCTGCTGAAATGAATCATGTTATTATGTGTACAGACACGGGTAATTCCATGTTCTAGTCCTTCCCTTCTATTTGCTGAAGCAAATATAACATCCCTGCAGAATTCTGAAAGGGCGATTAATTTTCAGTTAATTTCTTTCCCTGCCGAAAAGTCTGAATTGCACTTGGTGTAAACACAGGAAATTGCATCTAACAAGCATTCAAAATAAATCTTTCAGTGGTCTACATTTTTACACTGTATATTTATTCGAGAGCTATATTTGCTGCTTGTATATGATATACTATGATGCTATTAAATACATATTTGCTCATTCTAACAGGAATCCTGACCCATATATCTTATCCACTCCAGAGAGAACTGAACCAGTATAGTACCATAAACCAGTGTCAGAAAGACGCAGATTTTCAAAGACGACACCTGTGGTTCATTAAAGATGGTTATATGAGTGCAAATGTCTCCCATAAGCGTAACGATTGGTATTAATGTTCGTCTCGGATGATCAGACCACATGCAGACAGATGAGACACATTGCCCTTTACACCTGGTAGTAACATGTGTTCGAAATGCATCTCCAGTGACCGCTTGTGACTAAATACAACACTTATTATGCCAGTATGATACTGCATGTTACTAAAGCTGAAAACATAAAAAAAAAAAAACAAAAATTACTATATTTTTGATCAAATAAATGCAGCTGAGTATAAGAGATTCTATAACCGACCTCCAATCGGATGGTGATTTTCTTTGAAAGCCACCTTTTTCTTTGAAAAAGTTAAACCATTGTTTTAGAGCAACAGTTGACTGACAGGTCAGTAGGTGATCTTTGCTGCTGTGTGTTATGTACAACATTTGAACCGATTACCATTTTACACTACAAAAGCAATGTGCCATATGCAATTCTAACTACATCTAAAAGTGGTTTGAGTGGTCGGATCATAAATGTTGTCATTCTGATCAGTGGTGGTTAGTTAACCTTATAGGTTTAATTAAATACTGTTGATTCCATCTGTATGCCATTCAGGTGTGGATTACAGCGAGGTGTTATCACACAGAGGCAGAGAGAGAGAGAGAGATTGTACACAATGTGTGATCATGTATGGGTGGTGTACAGTTGCTGTCCAAGTCTGATGCAAATGTTATAGTAGCTGACAGAAAGGCCTTGACGTGTGTGTGAGTGTGCATACTGAATACAGAGGCCTTGGAGGTTGAATATGAATGCTACAATTTAGAAGATGAACCACCAAATGTGTCCATTCAGACATAAGAGTTTCATTCTGATAACAAAAGTCAGAAAAAAAGCAAAGTTAGTGAATAACTAGTAAGACTCCACAGCACTAAAACAGCTGGTAAACATTGGCTTTTTCTGAGTGTGTTTGTGTGTTTCGTAAAAGAGATAAATTTAACACCTCCAGAGAGACACAACAGATGCTGGAACTATATCAATGCTGAACACACAAACCACCTTTCTGCGGTACCCAACACACAAACACTCAGCGCCTTAACAAATGAACTCGCACAGACGCTGCATTTTTCATCAAAATTAAACTTTACAGTCTTTACAGCCTTCCTTTGCACTCTCTCTCTGCCCCCCCCCCCCCCCCCCCACAAAAAAAAATTTCTATTGTCTTATTAAAAACTTACTGTAAAGTCAACATGAAATCAATATTGATCTTAATTACTTTCTTAATGTTCGTTCTTTACAGTCTTAAAGGGATAGTTCACCCAAAAATGAAAATTTGATGTTTATCTGCTTACCCCCAGGGCATCCAAGATGTAGGTGACTTTGTTTCTTCGGTAAAACACAAATGATGATTTTTAACTCCAACCATTGCAGTCTGTCAGTCGTATAATGCATGTCAGTGGGAACTCCATCTATAAGAGTCAAAAAACATGCACAGACAAATCCAAATTAAACCCTGCGGCTCGTGAAGAAACATTGATGTCCTAAGACACGAAACGATCAGTTTGTGCGAGAAACCGAACAGTATTTATATAATTTTTTACCTCTAATACACCACTTTGTCCAACTGCCTTGAGCATTCAGTGTGTGAGGTCTGAACGCGCTCTGATGATGGAAGTGATCTCTTTGCTTATACTTTACACCGGATGCTCAAGGTTTCTCGCACAAACTGATCCTTTCGTGTCTTAGGACATCAATGTGTCGTCACGTCACAAGTTCCCATTGACATGCATTATACGAGTGACAGACTGCAATGGTTGGAGTTAAAAATCATAATTTGTGTTCTACTGAAGAAACAAAGTCACCTACATCTTGGATGCCCTGGGGGTAAGCAGATAAACATCAAATTTTCATTTTTGGGTGAACTATCCTTTTAAAGGGATAGTTCACCCGTAAATGAAAATTCTGTCATTATTTACTCACCCTTAAGTTGTTCCAAACCTTCTTCTGCTGAACACAAAAGAAGATATTTTGAATAATGTCGGTAACCAAACAGTTGATGGACCCCATTGACTTCCGTAGTATGGAAAGAAAAAAATAAATACTATGGAAGTCAATGGGGTCCATCAACTGTTTCGGTTACTGTTTGGTTATATTCTTCAAAATATCTTCTTTTGTGGTCAGCAGAAGAAAGAAATTCATACATGCCCTCCTGCTGTCTTTATCCTCCTGTCCTAACAGTTTCACTCCATTTCCTCTTCCTTCTACTCTCTATTCTGGATCTCATCCTCTGTTCCGCTGTGCTGGTTCTTAATACAGTACTGTGCGAAGATTACAGAGACACACTTCCACAAGTGTCATCCCATGAGAAATTAATGTTCTGCTGATAAATCTCTAAGGTCATTTTTTCCTAAAGCTGAAAGTTAAACCTATGCTCAACTGACTCGTTCTCTGACTGTTGTGTTTTATTATTATTATTATTATTATTATTACTTTCTGATTTGTGTGAGTGTCAGTACGGTGTCAGGAAATTATTGAGGAAAGACTGGGAAATGACACAGGTTTGATTCTGGGATTAAATGTCCAGGTTTGATCTGCTTGTTTGTAGGGCTACACAATTTGGCCAAAAATGTTCTGATTATACAATAATCACTGTATGACAAATTTTCAAAAGCGACAGCTGTGGCTCATTAAAGATGGTTATATGAGTACAAATGTATCCTGTAAGTGTAACGCCTGGTATTAACATTAGTTGTGGGTGATCATATGACTGTAAAATGATAACTACTACTACTAAACTTAATAAAAATAATTTTTATTACTAAATAAATATATTAAACAAAATAATTATTAGTACTGCACTGTCAAAAATGTCAACCTATTTTAACTTAAAACTTAAATTCAATTGCTGTCTTACATTTTGCAATTATAATCAAATTGGCTTTACAAATCATTTCAACTTAAAATATATTAAACTGACTTAAAAAAATGTAGTTGACCTAAAACTGCTTAAATTAGATTGATTAGATCATGTAAAAACATGTTGCCATTGTGTGTAATGTTTCACTGTAAAAGAAAAGAAAAAGAAAAATCAAGGATTTAAGAAAAATAATATTAATATTTATGATTTTATTTTACAATACAACTGTAAAACTGCAACAATACAATTTAAGACTGTTCTTCTTTATTCATTTTCAAATGTTAAACCATCAAGCCTTCATTTTGACTGAAAACCTCAGGGGGAGCTTCTCTTTTGCCAGCAGCCAGTTTATAAGCGCTTCTCATTACAAGTTTGAGAAGATGGTTAGCACATGTTGAGTTTTAAGTGCATGTTACAAGCAACCCAAACTCACAGAATATGCAGAGATGAGTTTGTTTGATGATAATTGCACTAAGCCATAATCACAATTTCGGTTTTATTTTGATTAATCACGCAGCCCTAACATCAACCTTCACATGTCTCAGTTGAAGTCTGTGCACATGGTTCCAACATGTCTGGAGTGCTAGCGCTAGCTGCTAATATAGCTCTGAATGTAATTTTAACATCTAAGCTGCCATCGTTTGGACAAACAGATACTCAAACCTTTCAAAAAATATCCCCAGAACCAGAAACGACAAACTTATATCATTGTTACTGCTGTCTTAATCATTAGCAGTAGACCAGCAATAGTAATATAACCTCTGACAACACAGGTTTAGAGTGAGTCATGACAGTTTTTCTAACCTGTGCCCTTTAATAGACCTGTGAGAAAGTGATACTTTCAGAAAAAAAAGACGTGAGAGAGAGAGATAAAAAACCAATGACTTAAGCGATAAGCCCACTTAAGACCAAGCACTTCAAACGCCATGGCAATGAGAGTCAAAGGTTAATGAAAGGGCACTTTGGCGGAGGGATGAAGACATGACAGAGGAATAAAAAAGTGGATTACCCAGCTCTGATATCAAAGAGTCCCTCCGTGAGCTCTCTCTGGAATACCTCCGTGTTTGAGTTTGATCAGTGTTAGTCCTCACTGTCAGACAGTGGCAGTTACCGCAGTAAAACTGGGAGAAAACAGATTAAAAACATACAGATGTCATAGCAATTAGCAATCATCTGCATGATTAAGCTTGCACCTTGGGTGTAATTTGTGTTGTTGTATTTAAACCACGTCTTGTTTCACCCCTTCACCTCTGCTGTTTCTTTGCTTAATCTTCTGCCATGATCCAGACTGCAGGAGCCAAGAGGTTATACAGATCAGAGAGATGATTCATCATGCCTGCATCACAAGGAACACAGAGCGCTAAAGAGACGCAAGGATGAGCTTTATCTTTGAGGACTCTTTAGCGGTTTTAGTGAGATGCCTTTATTATAATGGATGCAGGGATTACATTCGTTCATTAGAGCCGTGGTGTGACTACGGTTAGCACAAGGACTGTTAAACTTTTTTCTCCCAGTCTGCAACCCATTTTTCACCCCCATCCCACTCACTTCACAGAATGGAACCATTTCCACCACCTAAGAAAAAATCAAGCTTTGATAAATCTTAATTATGACGTAAAAAGTAGTGCTGTCAAATGGATTAATCACGATTAATTGCATCTAACATAAAAGTTTGTGTGTGTGTATATATTGTAACGTTTTCCCACAATCTTTGTTTGGGTTTTTTTATATGCTGGGGTGCCAAACAGGATTTCTGTCATTAAGTTTCAAGTAAAGAAAACGTAAAGATCTGTGTAGTCTGATTTGTCTAACACAAAACCTGTAAATATATATATACAGTGTTATGCGGAAGTTTGGGAACCCCTTGCAGAATCTGTGAAAATGTGAATAATTTTAACAAAATAAGAGAGATCATACAAAATGCATGTTATTTTTTATTTAGTACTGTCCTGAGTAAGATATTTTACATAAAAGATATTTACATATAGTCCACAAGACAAAAAAAATAGCTGAATTCATGAAAATGACCCAGTTCAAAAGTTTGGGAACCCTTGATTCTTAATACTGTGTGTGGTTACCTGGATGATCTACGACTGTTTTTTTTTTGTTTTGTGATGGTTGTTCATGAGTCCCTTGTTTGTTCTGAGCAGTTAAACTGAGTTCTGTTCTTCAGAAAAATCCTCCAGGTCCTGCAGATTATTCAGTTTTCAAGGATTTTTTGCATATTTGAACCCTTTCCAGCAGTGACTGTATGATTTTGAGATCCATCTTTTCACACTGAGGACAACTGAGGGACTCAAACACAACTATTACAAAAGGTTCAAACATTCACTGATGCTCTAGACGGAAACACCATGCATTAAGAGCCGGGGGGTGAAAACTGTTTGAATTTGAAGTTCAAGGTATATTGTACTTAATTTGTCTTCAGGGAAACATGTAAGTATCTTCTGTTGCTTCCGAAGGGCAGTACTAAATGAAAAAAATGATATTTCAACAAAAAAAGAAAAATTTGGACATCTTCATCCTGTTCAAAAGTTTTCACCCCCCGGCTCTTAATGTATATATATATATACATACATACAATATACAATGTGTGTATATATACAGAATATGTTAGATGCGATTAATCAATTTGACAACACTAAAAAGTCAGAATTATGAGATAAAAAGTCAAAATTATAATTTTCTGTTATTTTTGTCATAATTTTGACTTTTTATCTCATAATTATGATTTTTTTTTTTTATCTCATAATTATGAATTACAAAAGCAAAAACTATAAAACAGTTTTGAAAGTTGTGATCTATACCTTTTATAGAGTACATGCCTGTAAATAGGGATGCACCTACCATTTTTTTAAGGACCAAATACAAGTACCGATACTTTTTTTCTGGTACTCGCTGATAGCGATGCCTATATACAATTATTCATTTCTTTTTTGTTCTTGTTTGATGTGGCAGTTTTCCAAGCACAACACGGTGAGACTAATGAATGTAGGACAGCTTCTTTATTATTATTACAATGAAAAAAGTAATAATTTTTATGTGCTTGTCACAAACTTAAAGCACAAATTTCACAGTGTCCAATAACCTGCAAAGGGCATAATTACCAAAGTCATAATAAAAACAAAATAAAAACAAAAACAAACATCATGTCTTTTTTAACGTGCCTTTCAAAAACTAAATAAATATTACAGAGCAAATGTTTATAACATAACACTGTGAAGAACCAATGTAAACAACCCTAGGGTGACCAGATTTCTCATGGTGGAATACGGGACGAGTGGGTAATATGACCATGATATGAGAAATTTTATCTCACGATATATATTATATATACATTTATTTAACATCTTTTGTTGTTTTATTAACATTAATGACAGACAAATATTTAATTAGGCAAATCCATGGATGTAATATACTCTGACACATGTCCTGTTTTCACCCACCTGTTTACGTCCACTTAAGCCATAACCGACTGTATTTATGTGAGATACTCCACACGATGAACATTTTGACAACTACAGTATGTGTGCATTTGACCATTCAGGCGCAAGGAGAACTGATCACGTGCTGTCTGAGAGAACTGAGATCGTGCACAAGAAAGAAAGAGCAGCACTTCTGGTCTGTGTCATTCAGCGCGATTCCGCCTATCCCGCCTTCACTAATTTTGAAGTATTTTCACACCCCTGAGGCTGACATTGTTTCTGCTGCTGCCGCCGGTGTCTCTGTGCACAGAAAATTCTGTCAGTTATGTCACGTGAGGTATCGGTCTTTGGTATCGGGGGTATTTTTATGAGTATGAGTAAAAGTAGCCTACATGAGCTTGGTATCGGCCCGATACCGATACTGGTATCGGTGCATCCCACAGAAAGTCTATCAAGAGCCTCATTTTCATCTGTGTAAAACGTACTCGGTTACGGAACGAGTACTGCGTCGTTTGCCTTATTATTATTATAAGGCAAGACGCTACGGGGAAAACTCCTTTTTCACCGATGTCTGAAGCCTTTTTCAATCACGCAGTGAAACTGCACAGCCATTGGTTTGTGGAGTTGTATGTAAGCGAACCAATGACGGCGCGGCTGAGCGGCACGAGCCAATGGTGAGCGAGCCCGCTCGAGCCCGCCAAAAGGGCCAGAGTATCGGGCTATATAAGCGGCCATCTCACCTTGGCAGACTGATTTAATTCGACTGAAGCGACGACATGAGGTGTCCTGCGAATAGCACGGCAAAGTACACAGTACTCGTTCCGTATCTAAGGGAACCGAGGTTACGTTAGTAACCGACTGCGTTCCCTTTCGATACTACACTCCCTTTCGATACTGCGTTGTTTGCCTTATTATTATTATTATTATAAATCACTGGCATTTCCCTTTCAACTCATATGCACTATATTGGCAACAGTGAAACATTTTGGCCACAGCTGTTTGGTCAATCACACAAGACTTCTCCAGGACCTTGTCGAATCAAAAGCTATATTTTAAGAATTCTCTGACCCAAACATCCACTATAAATCAGAATGAATAAATAAAGTTGAGATGAGACGTATCTTTCATCCTAAATCTTTTATAAGGTAGAACCCTTTACAAATTCTCCATTCTGACCGCCTGCTTAGGTTTGGATGTTAAATTGTCCATGCAGAATTAATGGCCACCACTGCCCTATAACACTCCATTACCCCGAGTGGAAGCAGATGGGCAGGAGAAGAAGGGTACCGTGGGTAGAGTCTCCCTGCTCAGTCTCTATTCTTCCCTTCATTGGTTCTGCAGATGTGTTATAAGGCACTCCCAACTGAAAATCACTGACGTCTTCTATTGCTGTTCTGTCCAATCAGGAGATCAAATCTCCTCTTAGTCTTCACATACAACAGCATTTAGCAGTACTGGGTCATTCCTTTTATGCTGTACCTTTTTTAGCTATTTCAAGTATTTCTATAAAGGGTATATCTGATTTTTAAAAATATGCTCTGAATGATGGCTTTTGTTATTTAGAGATAGTTTGAAATATTCTAACTATAGAAAGGAATGCATGAAGAAACACCTGTCATACATTATGTCTTAAATTAGCTGAGAACATAGCAAAAATGGCAACATCTTCTTCATTTTTTTTCATATTTTTTTCTACAGTTAAGAAAACAACAGTTCTACAGTCAACAAATCTGTATTGCTCAATATCAAAACACACCAAACACACCTCAACAAGAAACTTAATGCAGAACTTTCTCCACACTTAACTGATGCTTAAATTACAGTTAAATTTCAACATTGACTTTACTTTTGTGCAATGTTTGAATCTTTTTTTATTATTTACTGATAAACGGAGGCTCTGCTGAGGTTTTATGTGTGTAAAACCTGATGTGCCTCCAACTTCCAATCAGTTTTTAGAAATCAGACAGAATAGAATGAAGCAGTTATAATGTTGAATTGAATAAAAATGTGCTTTATATTAAAATATAATATTTACATTCATATTAGACTAAAATAATTATTTATTTACCATTTTAATTCTAAGACTAAATGATGGAGACATGAAATATACTCTAGTTGGAATGACCCTGTACTGCATTTGTGAATTTTGCCCTTGCACACAGGAAGCCTATAGAAATGTGTGTAACGCAGCTTCTTATCAATGAAGAACCGACTGTCATCAGTCACAAGAGACCTTTTTAAACTCTGTGGATCAGAGCCCCATCTCATTCAGTGACAGATGACACACAAAAGTCAGTCTGAATGTCAGAGATCTCTCAGCATAATACCTGGGTCCTTGCCTGCAGATAACCACAACAATCCACTTTCTTTCAGCCACTCTCAGCTTGTCTCAGGTGTGGAACAAACATCACTTTACATAGTAGTCTGAAACTGCAATCTTGGGAGTTGAGAAGAGAAAGACATGAGATTAGGGTTTATGGAAATGAGTCTATCAGGTTAAACTGACAGGCAAATTGTGCTGTCCATAGAGTTGTTATAGAGGAGAGCTGCTCTCCGTGCAGATGGGACTATTTTAAATATGATTAGGAGATTGTTTAAACAAAGAGAGAGGTGAAGAGAATGAAGAAGGGAGAGAGAGAAAGGACAGCAGACCGGGTGATACAGCACCCTCTTCTCTCACTCTTTTAATTAACTTCAAGGGTGAAGGTGTGAAATTTAATAAAGGGAAATTAATAGATGCCAAAACCAGTGTGCTGGCACGAATAAATTAATTTCAATCAAAGGAAATGGTCTTGCATCATTGTCCTGAGTATGTGTGTGTGGAGATCAGAGCAGATGGAGGAAGGCCAAATGTATTCCAGTCCATTTCTGCCAGGTCGGGCCGGTATGGCAGGTTTAATATATGTGACCCTGTACCACAAAACCAGTCATAAGGGTCAATTTTTTGAAATTGAGGTTTATATATCACCTGAAAGCTTTCCATTGATGTATGGTGTGTTAGGACAGGACAATATTTGGCTGAGATACAACTATCTGAAAATCTGGAATCTGTGGGTGCAAAAAAAATCTAAATATTGAGAAAATCGCCTTTAAAGTTGTCCAAATGAAGTCCTTAGCAGCACATATTACTTACTAAAATAAATTTTTTATATATTTACAGTAGGAAATTTATAAAATATCTTCATGGAACATGATCTTTACTTAATATCCTAATGATTTTGGCATAAAAGAAAAATCGATAATTTTGACCCGTACAATGTATTGTTGGCTACTGCTACAAATATACCCGTGCGACTTATGACTGGTCCAGGGTCACATATGTGCGTATGGGACTTTTAAGGCTGGTGTTTAAGCCTGTTCACACCAAGGATAATAACTAATGATAAAAATATAGCTTAAAAAATTGTTCTAAAAGAATAGCGAAGTCCACACCACAACTGTAATGATAATGGCACAAAGAAACAATATCATTTGAATCACTTTCACAATGATTTTTTTTCCAGCTGATGAATGATCAAAACATTGACAGCCAATTGGAATGCATCCTACTTTAAGAGCTTGACCATTTAAAGCGGCAGATGACAAAACTGCAGCTCGTGCTTATAATAAACGTTGGTGTAGACGCTAATATAGTTATCGTTCTTACTACTTTGTGTGAACGGGGCTTGTACTGGCACCTGAAAAGTCTCTGTAAGACTAAAAGAGCATATGTAGTTTTCAAGGGCTTATACCTGTATTTAATGTCTAGCTGAAGCCACTTTTAAACTCATTAAAAAAAAGTATTTGTCTGAGCATTTGTCAGATAAAGTTACACTAAATACCACAAATAAAAATAGAAATATACTGTAGAAAACAACGTGTATATAATAAAAACAGTTATTTTATGTTTAACATTTAATATTATGTTAATTGGTAAAATTGTAACAAATATGATAATATTATTATGTTAATTGCCTACAAAAAAAGACTAGGGTGAAATGCTGTGTGACTGTGCAAATAACACAAATAAATTGGTGAATAGTTTTTAGAATTGGTTATTTTAAATGAATATGAACAAAATCACCAATGCTTCATATGAAAAAAGCATTTGATTATTACCTCAGGCTAAATAAATAAATAAAAATAAGCTGAGGTATTGAACAATTGAAAATAAATTAAGAAAATACTAAAAAAAAAATAGTTAATTGGCATTAATATGTTTAGTTATTCCTCAACACTATTATGAAGGTAAAAAGAGAAAATGCAGATGATGTTTGAAAAGGTAACTGAAAAAAAATCTTTTACAGGAATTTATGGGGATTTTATAAGAGCTCAATCAGTAGAAAGAACGAAGGAGAGAGCAAAAAAAAAAAAAATCAGTTCAAATCAATCAGTTGAAAGTCAGGAACCCTGTAAAGAGCTTAATAAGATGTTAAAAACAGCACTCTGGAAAGCTCATTTATGCCTGCTTGGTCCTGGATGTTTTACTGTTATTGATTAGTTTGACTTCTCTGCACACTGAACCACAACAAACAACAACAAATACTGTTGTCGAAGAACGTTCACACATCGCAAACCTTCACACACACACACTCAAAATCCTCCACAGACTCGTCTAGACAGATCATTCTCCTTGATTCATTAAGAGTCCTAGCAGGATCCTCTCATTCATCTCCTCTCTGATGAGAACTCTGATTGTCCACCCCAGTGGATCCGAGTCCAATAAATGAAGCCCAAAGCTCCGGATTAAAATCACTACATTATATAAAAGTTAATCGTCTTTTGGTAATTCAGACCTCTTAGATTCAAATTTCAACCCAGGTTTGTGAGCCTTTAGGTAGAGCTTCTGTAGTCTCTGAATATTGTTGCGACAAAGTAGAAAACACAGATTGAACCCGCATGGTACTTAAATGTTATTTAACACTGTTTGTGTAATTGTCTGTCAAGTGTGTGTGTCCTGAGAGTGTAGAGTTTCACAGCATGCTGTGACAGTGAAGCCTCAATGCTGCCACTAATGAAGAAATATCTGTAATGGTGTCGACTGACCTTGCTGTTTGTGTACTCTTGTGTGTGAGTGTGTGTAGATAAATGTACTGAGCCTTGTAAGAAGGTCATGGAGCTTGTATCATAACGACAGCAGTGCTCTCTCTCTCCCTCTCCTTCCCCCTCTGTCTCTCTCTAATTAATATAATAGTGTAATTACTAATTAATTAATTACACATTATTTATTTCTCCTTCTTATAGCTACACTGTAAAAAGTAATTTGCTATATCTACTCCAAAAAATTTTAGCAACAGATTACAAGCAATATTATGAATTAAATTCAACAAATAGAATTGAGTTAGAATTAATCAAATTAATTCCTTAAATGTCAACCATTTAAAACGAGTAAAATTTAAGTAAAATTTAACAGACGTCAAAGATGAATTAAGAACTCTTTATTTTTTATTGGCAACATTGAAGACACCTGATGATAACAAGTAGAATCACTGAAGGAAAGATTAACAGAGGTTTGGATGTTGATTTTATTGAAAATGCCCGGTCACCATTATGGTGATCAGTGTTTCTTTTAGTTGGGCAGTTTGACTCTGCTTTTTATGTCAGTTTTTGGTTTTGGTAATGGTGTTTGCTAATTTTACACATTTTAAATGGTTGACTTTTAAGGAATTAATTTGATTAATTCTAATTCAATTCTTATATGTTGAATTAAATTAATAATATTGCTTGTAATTTGTTGACACAATTTTATGGAGTAGATAGAGCGTATTACTTTTTACAGTGTATTATGTTGTTGTTATTTATTGAATTCAATAATAATAATACTATAAATGTATTTTTTCTTAAATTAGTTAATTAAAAGTACTAATTTAAATAATAACAATAAGAAGAAATTGATAGTATTAGGGCTCGTTCACACAGAACACATCTTTGCGTCTAAAACGCGAGGTTTGGTTTTTAAAAGGGATTTAAAAAAGCGCAGCGCAGAACGTGATGGTCTTGAGACACGCTTTTGAGATGTGATGAAATAACGGCAATAATGAACAAATAAAAGAGTTGCCATGCCAACTTGCTACTATAAACAGAAGCTCGCAACGCTTGCCCCACCACCGAGTTCATCTGATTGGTCCACTGTTTTGGAACTGACATTGATGAGTGGCGCTGCGTGTAAAAGTTGAAATTCTTTTAACTTGACACGACGTCTTAAAAACGCTGAGCTCATGCGCGAAGCGCTGCAAAAGACGTGAGACACCAGCGTAACGGTCATGCACATCCTTCTAGTTCGTTTACATAGAAAAACAATGGAAAAGTAACGCATTGGAATAGAAAAACGCGTTCTGTGTGAACGGCCCCTTAATCAAATATTATTATTTCTGTCATGACAACTCTCTGAGTGTTTGGCATGATATGACAATGTTGTATGTTTGGACGGAATAGATCTGCTACGCTGCTGCTGCGGAGGAGGAAGTACGGGATTTGCTACTGCCAATACATACATGACACGCTGCTGTGAGCAAGTAAGACATGCTGCTGTTGTACAATATAGCGTACATCAGGAGTCTCCAAACTCGGTCCTGGAGGGCCGCTGTCCTGCAGAGTTTAGCTCCAACCCCAATTAAACACCTGAACCAGCTAATCAAGGTCTAATTAGGCATACTAGAAACTTCCAGGCAGGTGTGTTGAGGCAAGTTGGAGCTAAACTCCGCAGGACAGTGGCCCTCCAGGACTGAGTTTGGAGACCCCTGGCGTACATGAATTACCCGTAGCAGATCTATACAGGTGGAGCTGGGGAAGGTGGAGGGTTTCTGAAGCACGCTGCACTGCTAAGGCAATGCTACCAAAGTATTTTGAAGGTTGAGCACGCAAATTTATTGGCTACTGATACAGCAGGAACCAATCAGCTGTGCCTTATAGATAATGATGTGATTACGAGCAGATTGAGTTAAAGGATCTATTAGCCTGCGCCATCTAGAGTTTCATGACAGAACTTTGTATTTAAATCATTATTTTTATTAACTAATTTATTTAATAATAATGATGATGATGATGATAATAGTAGCAGATGTTATTATTTTTTATTAATATTAGTAAAATTATTGAATTAACAAACTTATTCAAATCATCATATGGAGCATTGGGAAGTTAATGCTCCAAGTTCATTTATTTTACCCTTTTCTAAAAACACCAATTTACAAAATACAAATATTTAAATGTACAAAATAGTAATAGAATATTTGTTACAATATTTTTACAAAATAATGTAGTGTTTAATTTCATGAAAACTTATTTTTTAATAATAATAATAATAAGAATAATAAATAAAAATACATATAAGTATTATAAAATAATATAACAATATTAACAATAATAATAAATATTCCATACATTTTTAGATTAATAATAATTAACAAACTTACATTTCCGATTGTACATATAATACATAAACAATAACAAAACAAATCAAGGTGTGTAGAAAGTAAAAGTTTAGTTTTTATTTGTGCTTTTAATAGAAGAATGAAATGTGAAGGAGATATTTTATGCCAGTGACTTCCATGTTTTTGGAGCCTGAAATTTTGGACGGGGAGA
Organism: Ctenopharyngodon idella; assembly: GCF_019924925.1. NCBI lineage: Eukaryota > Metazoa > Chordata > Actinopteri > Cypriniformes > Xenocyprididae > Ctenopharyngodon > Ctenopharyngodon idella. The sequence goes on from NC_067227.1 coordinate 18,205,342, forward strand.
AGACCTCAGTGTACGCTTGAATAAGCTCAGTGAGATACTGCACTGCAAGATTCTGGAGAGCTTTGTAGGTCAACAGAATTATTTTAAACTGAATTCTAAATGAGACGAGTAGCCTGTGTAGTTCATAGCAGATATATTCAAATAATTTTGCTTGGTTTCCACAACCAAATGTGTTTAGCTGGCAAGGATTTGTGCTTACAGTGATCTGCATATGCCTTGACCGCCCAAAAAACCCAGAAAATAACAAGCACAACTGATTCTAAACCGGTTAACAAGATATGTTCCCTGACCTATCAGCCCCTGTGTGTGTGTTATTGAAAGATGTGTTCTCTCTCTGCCCACTGTCTGATTGTGCAGATAGCTGTGCCGTCTCGTTTATAAGCTCCGGATGAGGAGACAGGAAACACGGTCTGGCCAGGCGAGATATTCGCATTACAACTAGTCAAACTCTCTCCATGAACCAAACTCCCACATGCTGTCTGCTCTGAGTTCAGCTATCACACTTCCACCCTCGAAATCATTCTGAAAACTCTTGTGCACTTCCTCCGGGGAGCAAGACTGGGTGACTGCATACTTGGATCTCCAGGGAGGGCGACGGGAAATGGGTTCTTTTTTTTCCCGAGATGAGGAGGATTAAAAACTCATGAGTGGACACAAGGCGTCCTGATTTAATCTTACACGCACATGGCTGTTTGAAGATGGTTAGAGTGATTGTGTGTGTGTGTGTGTGTGTGTGTGTGCGCTGGTGCTCTCAAATAGCTTTGGCACTTTTTTCGCCCCTTTTCGCATCATGTTTGAAACAAGTGAGCAGTAGATGAAGTGTGAAGATGCCACTCTGTTTCTCCATCCCTTTAGCCCTGTGCGTATGAACTGACTTGTACATGAGACACCCTCCAGAAAGAGCAGAGAGAATCAGAGGCTACAAGGTCAGGTTTCCATGGCGACAGGAGTGCGAAGATGATGAGTATCCTCCTCTTCCTCCGCTCAAATGCCAAACCTGTCCATCCTCATTAACCTCTGAGCTCTTCCGCTCTCGCTCTCTCACTTCCTTAGGCATATAGACACTCCTGTCATGTCAGCACTAAAATATATGCAGTTGACTTCCGTTGATCTCAGCTATAACGTCCTCTGCATATAAACATATGGTAAAGAAATTCACCTGCCGTGAATGTGTGATGGCTGATTTGGAGACTGAAGAAAAACAGTCAGGGAGGCTGGTGGAAATCTTTTATAGCTGAGCTGCCAGAAACAAGTGCATTACAGGAGATAACTTGTCCCTGGGCTGAGCTGTGTTCTGGATGACCGGTTTAGATTGGGATTTTTATTAGCGGCACAAGCTCCTTTGTGCTTTTAAAACCAAGGCGCCCGGGATAATTTGAAGTCAGAATAACGTGAGGATTATTTCTGCTCTCTGGGGAGTAGTTTTTTTTTTTTTTTTTTTTTAAGATCGCTGGACTGTCTTAGGTGTCAAGAGCGCTGAATTTAAATGCAGGGTACAATATACAGTACTTTGAGTAGTATTGAAACATTTTAACTGAATTCTTGTCTTAAAGTGTGGCCACATTTGCCGTTGTTCAGCAAATTGTCTCCAGCAAAATCCATTCATTTCCATAGGAATCCACATGATCTGGAATTTCATGTGAGGGCGAGATTTCCCCATGTAGATTTCGCAACGGGTTCTAGTTGATCATGCAAATTGACCAACAGAAAGCTGTTTGCTGTGCTTCAAACACCACTACGCTATTGACTATTGACAATGTAACTTTTTGGCAGGTGAAATTTCCCAGAATTTGACCACACATTTACACTGCAGAACTTTTAACAATGATTTTTGACGCATTTGTCAACCCAGGCTCATTGCAAAAATGTGGCGACATTTCTGCAAAATTACTTACATTGCATGCAAATAATGCATGTTTCGCGACACTTTCAAAGTGAAATGTCCGGTAAGTGGCACTAAATGTGCGTTTAGTTTCTCTGGAACAGATCAACGTGGATCTTGCAATGTTTCATAATATTGGTTTTAAATGCCTGGTAAGTGGCGCTAAAATATTAATGCTCTATCACGTTTGAAAATAATGTACCACATACACTAAACCTTTCATTTGCTGAAGCAACCATGCCATTTTAGCTCGCTTCTACATGTCTTTGAGCTTTTTTATTATGATTCGTGTTTCATAGGACTTGTATCTGAGCTCTCTGCATTGCAAGTGTACCAGGTGAGCTACTGAGCAAGTTTACTACATCAGAAAGCCATACATATGGAGCTGGTTATGTGATGCAATTTGCAAATGTGAAAATGTATTAGTTTGTAAATTATGCACTATGGTAAAAGTGCTTTGCGGTCATAACAGTACTGTGGATGTGCAAAAATAAGTGTTTAAATCGATTTGCCCCTGTAATCATAATTTGTCTGAAAAGGAAAAAAAATTGTTGGTGGTTTACTGCTACTAGAGTTCATTTCAGCCAGAAACTGCAGTGAATTTGACATAAATACACATGCTTTTTTTGGAGTTTCAAAAATGTAGGTGGAGGCATGTTTTTCCAATGAGCCTATGTTGGCATTTATGGCATAAGATTATAACAAAAATATTTCGACTCCTGTCCCTTGTTTTTTTTTTCTTCTTTTCTTTATATGAAAAAGATTAAGCTGTAAAGCTGTTTAAATTATTCTTTTTTATTTATTATTTTTTTTCTGCCGTTACATTATCATGGCAATGAAGTTGGAAATTTGTATAGAACTATGTTTCTCTAAAGAGGTTACCAAGCAAATATTTTAATGTTTATGAATTGGTAAACATTGGCTGACATTCCCGTGAGTGTGAAGTGTGTGTGTATATAATGCTGTTTGTAATAGGCTACTCCATGTACAGACCCCTGCATCAGGTTGTGTCTCGCTCTCTCTCTCTCTCTCTCTGATTGAATACCTGCAGTGAGATCCTTCTGAGAGGAAGAAAATCAAGACCAACTCATGAAACTGAGAACTAAAGACCATGCTGTTAGAGTAAAAGAGGTATAAATCATGCCCAGAGAGATGGGGAAAGTGTAAATGGATGGAGGAGGACGCAAATAGAGACGAAGTATGCTACAAATTCATTAATGTTGACAATTAAAGGTGTCATCTCTGTTTTACACCTGCATTACTTGGTTCTTTTGTAAAGGGGAAAGGTGTTACAGATGATGTTGACACTATGTGCTAATAAAGATACAGTACCTGGCCTATATTCTTCAGTGTATTACCCAGCATCCATTGCACCACATATCCCACATTAGCCTGTATCCAGGGCTCACAAAACAGTGTCCTACACTACTCACTGATTAGACTGCTTGTTCTTTGCTGCTGTTTCACACTAATAATAGACTGGTCCTGAAAAATTTATAAGACTGTCTCTCCTACTTTCTCTATCGCACACATATAAACACACCCTCAGACGCACACTCTTGTTGTCTACGCTTCAGTGGGGCATGAAATAAGTGACTAAGCACTGACCTATGCGATTATAGGAGAGAGAGAGAGGGGTTGGGGGTATATCCTATTTTTAAAATGATTGATTTAGACTGGACCATTTTTCTTTCACAGAGATTAATTTGCCTCCGGGTCCTACTGCTGCAGGCCACCGCGGTTACCAAGCACACCGTAAAACTCAGGTGAGGGGTTAACGCACAGTCTGGGGGGCAAATTCATTAAAATGTGGAAAAATCTCTGCGTCTTTTCCACAATACGATATAACCAGCTAAACATGCAATTAGTACTGCATCATATTTTCATTCTTTTCAGTGCAATTATAAATTTTTTATGTAATTTATTATAGATTCTGCCTTATTCACAAGCTCTGTTCTATTTTCAGTTAATGTTTTATTGATATTAAGCCTAATCTCATTAGTATTTGTAATATTTACGCATAGGTTTGAATGTTTGGATATACACTGAAGGTGTATGTTTCAGAATCTATCCAAACATAAAAAATGTACGTTTTGTACAAACCCAATTCCAAAAAAGTTGGGACACTGTACAAATTGTGAATAAAAAAGGAATGCAATGATGTGGAAGTTTCAAATTTCAAGATTTTATTCAGAATACAACATAGATGACATATCAAATGTTTAAACTGAGAAAATGTATAATTTTAAGGGAAAAATAAGTTGATTTTAAATTTCATGGCATCAACACATCTCAAAAAAGTTGGGACAAGGCCATGTTTACCACTGTGTGGCATCCCCTCTTCTTTTTATAGCAGTCTGCAAACGTCTGGGGACTGAGGAGACAAGTTGCTCAAGTTTAGGAATAGGAATGTTGTCCCACTCTTGTCTAATACAGGCTTCTAGTTGCTCAACTGTCTTAGGTCTTCTTTGTCGCATCTTCCTCTTTATGATGCGCCAAATGTTTTCTATGGGTGAAAGATCTGGACTGCAGGCTGGCCATTTCAGTACCCGGATCCTTCTTCTACGCAGCCATGATGTTGTAATTGATGCAGTATATGGTCTGGCATTGTCATGTTGGAAAATGCAAGGTCTTCCCTGAAAGAGACGACGTCTGGATGGGAGCATATGTTGTTCTAGAACTTGGATATACCTTTCAGCATTGATGGTGCCTTTCCAGATGTGTAAGCTGCCGATGCCACACGCACTCATGCAACCCCATACCATCAGAGATGCAGGCTTCTGAACTGAGCGCTGATAACAACTTGGGTTGTCCTTGTCCTCTTTAGTCCGGATGACATGGCGTCCCAGTTTTCCAAAAAGAACGTCAAATTTTGATTCGTCTGACCACAGAACAGTTTTCCATGTTGCCACAGTCCATTTTAAATGAGCTTTGGCCCAGAGAAAACGCCTGCGCTTCTGGATCATGTTTAGATATGGCTTCTTGTTTGACCTATAGAGTTTTAGCCGGCAACGGCGAATGGCACGGTGGATTGTGTTCACCGACAATGTTTTCTGGAAGTATTCCTGAGCCCATGTTGTGATTTCCATTACAGTAGCATTCCTGTATGTGATGCAGTGCCGTCTAAGGGCCCGAAGATCACGGGCATCCAGTATGGTTTTCTGGCCTTGACCCTTACGCACAGAGATTGTTCCAGATTCTCTGAATCTTTGGATGATATTATGCACTGTAGATGATGATAACTTCAAACTCTTTGCAATTTTTCTCTGAGAAACTCCTTTCTGATATTGCTCCACTATTTTTCGCCGCAGCATTGGGGGAATTGGTGATCCTTTGCCCATCTTGACTTCTGAGAGACACTGCCACTCTGAGAGGCTCTTTTTATACCCAATCATGCTGCCAATTGACCTAAAAAGTTGCAAATTGGTCCTCCAGCTGTTCCTTATATGTACATTTAACTTTTCTGGCCTCTTATTGCTACCTGTCCCAACTTTTTTGGAATGTGTAGCTCTCATGAAATCCAAAATGAGCCAATATTTGGCATGACATTTCAAAATGTCTCACTTTCAACATTTGATATGTTATCTATATTCTATTGTGAATAAAATATAAGTTTATGAGATTTGTAAATTATTGCATTCCTTTTTTATTCACAATTTGTACAGTGTCCCAACTTTTTTGGAATCGGGTTTGTATTAATACTTGCGTATTAACAATGAGACCCGGCTGGAAATGTCTAATATGGAGGTATCGACAGCATATAAAATGTAAATGTATTTACCGTACATGTGCACAACTTTAGAAATGTTTTATGAAGCTTTTGTTTACAATATAAATATATTTTAGTTCTTAAATCTTACTATTATATAGATATTTTTGAGTCCCATCTTGCAAACCATAAACCTTACCATTTACAATAATGTTATTTACAATATACTTTTTTTTCTTTTTAAATTGATGACAGAATTTCCATTCATTTTAACATTTGTTGAGTTTAATTTGGCACCAAAATGAAACTGTCAAATTAAAAATAATGTCAAATTGTAAATGTGGTAAATATGATGATATTGAACAGTTAATCTCATTTATCAATTCAATAAAATCAACCTACTGTATTAATTCCATGAAACCATGAGTTCAATATTCTATGAATCTAAAAGGATTTGTAAACACTTCTCTAAAGAAAATTTATAAAATGCTTATGTTTTAGATTCAATTTTTTGAATTTTTTTAGATCAATGTGTATTTTTAGCATCTGTGTAAACAAACAGAAACATACTGTATATAAATGTGAAATGTATGTGTGCCAGAACCACACTTTACATACAAATTCCCAATGATTAATAATGTCAATGAGTACTGTTTTGTCAAATATACTGCTAGTATGTTAACTGCTTTAATGAAGTCCAGTTGACCTAGGAGTGTAATGACTTTCTCAGTTATGGAGCTTCAGGACTTAATAATGATGCGTTTGAAAACCCAGATTATCCTCGGTCTATTCCGGTCACACAAGTGCTCCAGTGACCCCTTGACAAAGCAAATACATTGTTAACCTGATGGAGAGAGAGCTTTTGAAAAGTCTTTGGAGAAGTCTCATGATGGATTCTTTTCCCATTTTAACATAATACAGAGTCAAATCAATCTGCAGAAATTTGCAGGCAGCTGAAATAAGCTTTTAAAGAGCTTTGTGTGTAATCAGCACAAGAAGGGATTCAAGTCCCCAAACAGAGAAAGAGAGCAGGAGAGAGGGAATAAGAGAGGGGAAATCGGAAAACCCTGCTGAATTTTCATCTAGAACAGATGCATTTAGGTGGATTCTTGGCTGGGTGTAAAGTGTGTGTAAAATGAAATGATATTATTGTGTTGTTACTCTCCCTCTCAGTGGAGTGAAGGTTGCTATTGTGTTTCCCAATGGGCACTGTGCATGTGTGTGTTGGGTTTAGAGCAGTAATTGTGTGTACATAATTCACTTTATTTATATATTTGTATATAACCTTTAGTATGGTGGCCCTGGGCAGCACAAAAGCTCTTGTAAAACAAACAAAATAATTAGCCCTCAACATGACATTATTATCCTACAGCACTACAGCATCAACAGAAGTGATATATTTAAATGCTACATTTCAAGTTGGTGAAAACAGAAAACAATGCTGACCTGATTTGGTTTCCACTAAGAAAATGAATATAGAGAGCAGTCAATGTGGGTTTGTTTTAAAGATGTTTAGGGTTAGAATTTACCTTAGCATTTTTTGATTTAAAGGTTATGAATGCTTCAAAATCCACATAATGTTGATGGTTACAACAACATTTAAATACATAAAATACATTTGTATTATAACATATTTGATTATTGCAGGTTTGCGTAATATGAGTTTGCATTACACTGTTTTTATTTATTTTGAATAATGTTAGTACTGAATATGTTTTTGTACAAGTGAGATGAGTAAATGCATGCTCACATTTAGTCTAGAACTGCAATAACCATCATGTTTACACAGTTGTGGCCTAATGGTTAGAGAGTCAGACTAGTAATTCTCAGTATTGCCAGGAAATATTGGTGGGGGGAGTGAATGAACAGCACTCTCTTCCACTCTCATTACCCACAACTGAGGTGCCCTTGAGAAAGACACCTAACCCTCAATCGCTCCCCGGGTGCCGCAGCAAAAAAGGCTGAGCACTGCTCTGGGTGTGTGCTCATGGTGTGTGTGTGCACTTGGATGGTGAAAAGCAGAGAACAAATTCCGAGTATGGGACACCATACTTGGCCACACGTCACGTCACTTTCTTTACTGCATTGCTTATTTGCTTATATATATATATAGTTTTTATATTTTTGAAAAAACTCACAATGTTTTATTTATTTTATCAAAAATACACAAAAACAGTAGGTAGTATTATGAAATATTACATTAAACCTACAATTAAACCATTAAACCTTTTAAATTAAAACTATTAGTATTTTTCTTTTTTATAAAAAGTTATATATTCATCCCAGTAAAAGTACAACCCGAATTCCGGAAAAGTTGGGACGTTTTTTTAAATTTGAATAAAATGAAAACTAAAAGACTTTCAAATCACATGAGCCTATATTTTATTCACAATAGATAACATAACAAATGTTTAAATGGAGAAATTTTACACTTTTATCAACTAAATGAGCTCATTTCAAATTTGATGACTGCTACAGGTCTCAAAAAAAGTTGGCATGGGGGCAACAAATGACTGAAAAAGCAAGAAATTTTTTAAAGATTCAGCTGGCAGAACATCTAGCAACTAATTAAGTTAATTGATATCAGGTCTGTAACATGATTAGCTATAAAAGGGATGTCTCAGAGAGTCTCTCAGAAGTAAAGATGGGCAGAGCTATGAAAGAGTGCATAAAAAGATTGTGGAATACTTTAGAAACAATGTTCCTCAATGTCAAATTGCAAAGACTTTGCAAATCTCATCATCTACAGTGCATAACATCATCAAAAGATTCAGAGAAACTGGAGAAATCTCTGTGCGTAAGGGACAAGACCGAAGACCTTTATTGGATGCCCGTGGTGTTCGGGCCCTCAGAAGACACTGCATCATTCATCGGCATAATTGTGTCAATGACATTACTAAATGGGCCCAGGAAAACTTCCAGAAACCACTGTCGGTAGACACAATCCGCCGTGCCATCTGCAGATACCAACTAAAGCTCTATTATGCAAAAAGGAAGCCATATGTGAACATGGTCCAGAAGCGCCGTGATGTCCTGCGGGCCAAGTCTCATTTAAAATGGACTGTTTCAAAGTGGAAAAGTGTTCTATGGTCAGACGAGTCAAAATTTGACATTCGAGTCAAAATTTGACATTCTTGTCAAACACGGACACTGGGTCCTCTGGGCTAAAGAGGAGGGAGACCTTCCAGCGTGTTATCAGCGTTCAATTCAAAAGCCAGCATCTGTGATGGTATGGGGGTGCATAAGTGCATACGGTATGGGCAGCTTGCATGTTTTGGAAGGCACTATGAATGCTGAAAGGTATATAAAGGTTTCCAGATGACGTCTATTTCAGGGAAGGTCTTGTGTATTTCAGCAGGACAATGCAAAACCACATACTGCAGCTATTACAACAGCATGGCTTCATCGTAGAAGAGTCCGGACCACATTCCAACACCAAAACTCCAGAAACTCATTACCTCGATGCCCAGACATCTTCAAACTGTTTTGAAAAGAAGAGGAGATGCTACACCATGGTAAACATGTCCCCGTCCCAACTATTTTGAGACCTGTAGCAGGCATCAAATTTGAAATGAGCTCATTTTGTGCATAAAATTGTAAAATTTCTCAGTTTAAACATTTGTTACCTATGTTCTATTGTGAATAAAATACTGGCTCATGTGATTTGAAAGTCTTTTAGTTTTCATTTTATTCAAATTTAAAAAAACGTCCCAACTTTTCCGGAATTCGGGTTGTAGTTGCAAAAATGAGTCAGATCCAGTATCGTTTGTTTCAGATGCCAAGTGACTTGATATTTTGTTTTCCGTTGCAATGACATTTAGATATTTTTAAATGTGAATGAAGTATCCAAAAGTATTCATGCATGCACATGCACATAAAAACAGCAATACAATCTTGTACTTCAGTAGAGACTTCACTGACTTTCTTCACAGATCTTATTTTTGCAGTGCTGCATCCATGATGCTGCTTTCAAATGTCAGGGGGAAACTTTTAAGTTTCTGTGCTTATAGCACAAATAAATTGTGACCGATTCTGTAATGCAGCCGGTGACAATTTTATGACCTGGGATTCAGTACACTGGCCAATAATTCAGAGAATGGCAGTGACTTTTGTCTCAGGCTTATTAAAGACCATATTTCAGTCACATCATAAACAGCACAATCACCTTTATTGGTGGCTTAAGGGGGCCAGGGGTGGTGTCCAACAGCTTTGACTCATGACTGATTGGCTGGACATATGGTATGTAAATCAGCATTGATGATCTCAGATAAAACTGCCAAACTGATGCCAGTTCTTTGAGCTGTTATGGGCTCAGTGTCATACAATAGATTCTTTGGAATAATAAAAATAATATAACTTGAGATGCTGCGATGACAAAAAAAAAACAAAAAAAAACTTTTTACACATTGCACAAATCTGTTTTCATTCTTGGCAAGCTTTTAGTTGATGGAGTAAATCTCAATAAAATCAAGGCCAATAATGAATCAATAATAAAATATTCTTGTTTAAAAGCAGATGAGGTGGATTGACTGAATAGTGTTCTTGCAATCAATATTGTAGTGTTGTTTTCATGAGTGACTGAATTGAGCTCCAGAATGAGATTCATGGTGGTATGATGATGTGCACTTTCATAAATATATTTAGTCCATCTTGAAATGGCTATAGATTTTCATCCAAAATGTATTGACACACACATGCACGCATACGCACACACGCACACACGTGCTTATGATAAAAGAACTTCATGAGACAAAATGCCGGAGTCATATTGATATCTGTATGAATCTTTACTCATTACTTGGGAGAGATTCTGAGTCACTTAGAAGGGAATATTTGATAAAAGAACACTGAAAATTTTAACACTCAGTGTGTAAACATAAATATTTTACTACAAACATAATTAAAAGAGGCATTAAGAATTCAGAAGCTGAGTGTCATCAGGTATTCCACCAAAATGCTGAATTAAACACTGATGGTGTTTAATTTTTCAAGAGCCTGCTGGAGGACTCTGAAGATTTTGCATGATGGGGAGTCTGTTTGCTTTTTAGTTCACTCCTAATTTTGCCAAACATCATTTGTCATGTGACTAGATAGTTCTCTTCTGCTATAATTTTTATATTAGCTCCCTGATTTGAAATACGACGTGCGAAAGGAACAGAAAAGTCAAGTTGTTTGCTCATAAAAAATGAATGAGATGTGAGATCCAGATATCTTTATTAATCTCATGAATTAGTCAGCATGACGGTAATTAAACCACCTCAGCTTCTCATTTATAATCATTAACTGCGGAGGAGGCAGGGAGATTTACGCGTAGTGATATATGACTGCGCCATGTGTGTATCTGACGGTATGATTTATAAATACACTTGTTTGTCTTTTCCTTCATCTTATGGATTACGCCTAATGTAACATTACACAAAACATTCAGACCGTACACACATGCCTTGAAGTAATTCTTGCAGACTACTGAATCATTAAAGGTTGCGAGTGAACATGTGGTTTGGGGATGACATGTCTGAATGTGTATGTTAACATGAGTGAGTTTCTGTAATCTGACCGATTACAGCTGGTTGACACTAATGTTCTCTCTAAGGGACAATCTCATACCTCCCATTTGTTCCTGTCATCTTATCCTCTCTTTCGTTCTCTCTGTCTCTTCAACTCTTTGGTGTTTACATTTAACTAGTGTAAATGGGATGTCTAAACATGCATAAAATGAAGTCTCATGACTGCTGGGATACCTCTTCCAAAAATAGTTTATTTATGACTTTAATGCAGTTTTTAAAGCTTAGTAAAGAAGGATCAAACCTTCAGTTTTCTGAACCTAGTGGATTTTGAATGTAACTTCCAATCACTAAATATAATTGATTTTTTTTTTTTTTTTATTTTTTAAATCTTCTATGTTTTCACTATTTCTTAAATCCCTCTCTGTTTTAACTTCTACTGTTCTAGGCAATATTTATGACTTTGAATTGAATAACTTCTTATGCTACTGCCTCCTTAAGATGAATCGCTCATTGTTTGCAAATTAATATATACAAAATCATGTTACTCAATTAATTAACTAATTGAACTATGGCTTAATTCTGGCTTAATATAAGCCTTGTCTGTGAAACCGGGCCTTAAAGGGTTAGTTCACCCAAAAATGAAAATTCTGTCATTTATTACTCACCCTCATGCCGTTCCACACCCATAAGACCTTCTTTAATCTTCGGAACACAAATTAAGATATTTTTGTTGAAATCCGATGACTCAGTGAGGCCTCCATAGCCAGCAAAGACATTTCCTCTCTCAAGATCCATTAATGTACTAAAAACATATTTAAATCAGTTCATGTGAGTACAGTGGTTCAATATTAATATTATAAAGCGACGAGAATATTTTTGGTGCGCCAAAAAAACAAAATAACGACTTATTTAGTGATGGCCGATTTCAAAACACTGCTTCAGGAAGCTTCGGAGCATAATGAATCAGCGTATTGGGTGTGGAACGGCATGAGGGTGAGTAATAAATGACAGAATTTTCATTGTTGGGTGAACTAACCCTTTAAAGCTGAACATTTACTTAATCCATTTGTGTTGTGACTACATGAATAATTTTTGTTGATATAACTAATTTAATTAAGTTCATTCAACAAACAATTTTTTTTTTTGCTGAGTGTAGAACGAAGATTTGATTCCCTGTCACCTTGGCCAATAATTAAAACATTTTCTACAAGACTAACGTCACTCCTAATCATGAAAATTCAAACATCCACCATCTCTTGAGTTTTATTAAAAATCTTTGCTCTTGACTTAGTTTGATTATAAGAGTGTTTTATCAGTTAAGACATTTTTACCATGTTTAAATCCATTTAGCAGACTTCTGCATATTTTCCTCAAAAAAAAAAAAAAAAAAAAGTCAGCAGATTCCATCTGGGCCTATGTGTTATCTTTGCCTGGGGCGAGTTAACCAGGACTTTCACTGCCACCCCTTTGAAATAAAAAAAGGTGCATGACATCCCGATCTTGTAGTATTTGTGAGAACTGAGTTCCTCTTTTGTGTGCAAGACATTTTAAAATCTGTCTCTGAGCTAATCTCTGTCATCATTTGGAAAGAAAGAAATTAAAGAGAGAGATTTGAATTTTGTTGCCATTTCCTCTTCCCCACAAACCATTTCCATTTCATCTCTCTTGCCCTTCCTCCCTCTCTTTTAATCTTTGTTCGGCCTTTCTCTGCAGTGTGGGTTGAGATAATGAACAGTGATGTAGAGACCCGCTTTGTGTTTGTGATTGCGTTCTGTTTGTCCCTCTATGATCATAATGGAGTAGACATTCGCACAGGTGTGTGTTTGTGTTTGTTTAATTCTCTCACCGCACTGACAGCTGGAGAGCAGAACAGCAGAGATTCCAAACTCGAATAACTCCCGCTCAGGGCAGTACGTTTTGTACAATCACCGCGGTAATAACACCTCAAAAGAGTGAACAGTGAACATATGTCTGCTTTATTTTTTTCATTCACATACCTTAGAGGAAAAGCTTCAACACAGAGGTGTGCAGGAAAAGGAGAGAAAGAGTGTGCGGCTCATGGACACTGTAGCTGCATCCCAATTCAGAGGCTGCATCCTTCGAAGGCTGATTTCATTGTCCCAATTTGAAGGCTCCTTCAAATGCGGCCTCAAAATGCTTCCTCAATTTCCTGGGCAATGAAGGATACAACAGATGGATTACGATACGATTACGCCGATTGCGATTATTGCCGATTACGATAGGATTACGCATTTAAATATAAGTATACTGGGTTTCAACTTACTCAGATATCTAATGATACAAATGTAATAATAAAATAAAAAAACTTTAAAGTGGTTCAAATGACTTACTGTATATAGTTTATACTCTTTATTATGCACATAGATAGACCAAAGTGAACATTTAAGAAAGTTGTGAACCCTGTTTTATTTTCAGACAGTTGAATATAACTTTAAAAAAATCCAGTACAAATGTTACTGCCGCTCATCAACAGCAGCTGTCACAGTTATAGGTGATGAGCAATCCTCCGTAGGCTGGACCCGTCCCATTTAAATATGCTGTATGTATTTTTTTTTTACTGTACACTCTAAAAAATAACAAAAAAAAATGAAACAAATTTACACAGAAAAATACCGTTTCCACTGAAACAGTAATATACCGTAAAAACAATGCATTCTGGGTAATATTAGTCGTTTTTGAGAAAGTATAGGCTACCTATATCCTATAGACTACTTTTTTGAAAATGACAAATATTACCCAGAAAGCATTATTTTTACAGTAGATTACTTCTGTATACAATGCATTCTGGGTAATATTATTTGTCGTTTTCGAGAAAATAGCCTATAGGCCTCTTTTCGTAAAACAACAAATATTACCCAGAATGCATTGTTTTAATGGTATATTGCTGTTTCAATGGAAAACGGTATTTTACTGTGTAAATTTGTTTTGTTTTTTTAGAGTCATTTTTTAAAGTGTACCTAAGCATGAAAATACCATAATATGTTTGCAGAGATTTAGGAAACATGGTAAGCTCAAATACTTGTTTCTCTGAAAAACAATGTCACAGCCAGTTATTCTACTTTTAAATATGTGTTACATGTCAGAATGTCTGTGTGATCCTGCCCACTGACAATTTACCCAATAGTATTTCAACAGTATGCCAGTTAGCGGAAAACACCACGTATTGCAGCCATGGAATCCAGCAAACAAACTGGGTCAGAGATCGCAGATTATAAAAGCCTTGGCACTAAAAACATTGCAAACATATACATTCGCTGATAAACTTACAATGTAAGGCTTGTCACTTCCCATTTTCAATTGCGCTCGTTCCTGTTGCATGTCCACAATCTGGCAACCCGTTTGAGTATTGAGTCTGAGGAGGAGGGGCATTGGAAACAACTCTCCAATATTTTAAATTTGGACTGCAGTATCCATTTCAACCACTAGCTGTCAAAATTACATACTGCACCTTTAACAACGCTCGGTCCGACCTTTGCGTGGCCTTTGAAGTCCGCGTCCTTCGAAGGATGCTGCCTCTGTGTCGTTGCATTCATCCTGTAGATGAGTGTATTTCCATTACACATGAATGTCATATCTTCACCCTTTGCAGAATAGGAAGTGAAGATTTATAATAGGAAATTCATATCTCATAAGATCATCTCATCAGAACATTTGTATGTGTGTGTGTGTGTGTTGTTGTTGTTGTTGTGCATGCTTTGAACAGATGTATTCAGTCTGAAATAGGGCCTGGAGCATCTACACTATTGTATGTGTGTGTCCTGACCTTGCCCCTGGTTGAGCTTAATGAAGATCAGCTGGGAAATATTAAATCATCAATATCATGCCTTTCATTCTGATTGAAACTGCCGCTATGTATCATGGGGAAACAGAATGATCTGTCGGACAGAGGGTCAAGAGCAAGAGGCGAGGTGAAGAATACTGTTAATTTTTGCTAGTCATTTGGGGCTATTAAACATCTCTAACATAATGAGTACTAGTAATAAGTTCAAGGTGGGTAAGATTTTATCATGGATGCATTGTTTTTGATCAAAAATACAGTTAAAAACAGTAAAATTGTGAAATATCAATCTTAATATGTTTTAAAATGTAATTTATTTCTGTGATGCCAAAGCTGAATTTTCAGCATCATTACTCCAGTCTTCAGTGTCACATGATGCTTTGGAAATCATTCAAATATGCTGATTTGGTGGTCAAACATTTCATATTATTGTCAATGTTGAAAACAGTTGTGCTGCTTCATTTTGTGGAAAACATGATACATTTTTCTTGGGGATTCTACGATGAATAGAAAGTTCAAAGGAACTGCATTTATTCGAAATAGAAATCTTTTGTAACATTATAAATGTCTTTACTGTGACTTTTGATCTGTTTTGCGGAATGAAAGTATTCATTTCTTTAAAAAAAAAAAAAAAAACTCTTAACCCAAACATTTGAATGGTAGTGTACAGTATATATAATTATAATGTAGCCACAAAAAGTGAATCTGAACTTCTGGAGAATCTTAAAGTCGGCATGAAATGGAAGTTGCGATTAGTCTTTTCTTCCCTACTTTGTGTATCCGAGTGCAACGGATTCTAGAACAAGAAAAAATGTAGAGCAGGTCTTGGTTTTGTCTGTTGGGAATTGATTGGACGGTTGGATGTTTGTGGTTTGGATGTTTTGTGGTCAGTCTCATGTGAGTGGCAGGTTGTCCCGCCTTCACGCCAGTAAACATGAGATCAGAGAAGAGATGTTGCTGCAAGAGGAAGGGAAAGTTGTTTTGATTAAAAATTATGAGGGCACAATTTAAAAAAAAAATTATGTGCATGGATAAATTGTTTATAATAAATACTACAATTACTGAACAATTACCCTCGCACATACATGCAGGTGATAGATAGGTGTGTAGGAGAGAGGACCAAAAAAAGTCAAAAATGAAAAGAAAGTCCTGCACACTATCAGAGCTTACAAAATATCAAAAACGTTTATTTATCACAATGTTTCGGTCCCATGACCTTCATCAGGCATATCCCCATCAGGGGCAATATTCCATAAAAAAAAAAAAAAAAAAATTGTCAATTTTGAGTTTTTCTCCACAAAAGTGTTTCTGTGTGTGTGTGTGTATGTGTGTGTGTGTTTGTTGAAATTAGCTCAGATGCAATGGACTGAATAGATGCATTCAAATAACATTGAATTCATGTTTATGTGTGCATGATGTGTCTTTTTACGTGTTTGATAGTGTTTAATAAAACATTTATATTTTTATTTATCTTTATTTATGCAGCTACCATGGAGCTGTGAATTTATCAAGCTGACACATAAAAAAAGATGTTTTTTCTTTTTTTTCTGACAATTTGAACTTAAAATTGGTTGTTTGTACAGACTCATAATAAATCTCTCTCAATAAATGGAAATATACAACCAGTGCAGCATACATTTTTTCTCAACATTAAAATAACATTCTCAACATAAAAATGTATTTCTTTTTTAATGACATTCAACTACTCATATCCTTTGACCTGCAGGTTTGTTATTACTCAAATAATTGTTAATAAATGATATAAAATATAATATATTTTACATATAATGATATAATAAAATAATTTAAATAAATAACATTTTATAGAATTATATAAAAATGATATATGTATATGAAATAATTCCTAAAAAATAATTAGGTACACATTCTCACTGACATAGCCTAGTCATTGTAGATTATTAGTTCCCACTGTCCTCTTATTATTATTATTCCTCCTCACTTTAAACAGCTTTAACTATTTATCCCTATGGTAGAAACTCAACAAACTTGGCATGCATGAAGGGTATGTGGCTAATTGCATTTTATGTCATTCTGGTGTGGATGGGATGTATGGTTGCCTAGCAACTGAAAGAACATCAGGCCCTACCCCGTTTGAGCTTGAGACTTAAATTTTCACATGAGAGTTCCTTAACTCATGGGGAACAAATTTGCCTCAAGGACCCATAAGTTACACCGTGAAAAATGTTTTAGTATATTTTTCAGTATAAGCTTTACAACATGAACATGGAAACTGATTTCTTGAGTTTTCATGGGTATATAAATGAAAGCCTAAGACCATCATTGCAATTCCATACAGTAGACTCTAATGTTAAAGGAATATTCTGGGTTCAGTACATGTTAAACTCAGTAGACAGCCCTTGTGGCATAAAAAAAGGCAGGAATTGAGGATACAATGAGGCACTTAGAAGAAAGTAGGGCCAATTTTCAGAGGATTGAAAAGTAGAAATGTGAAGCTTGTTTTATAAAAGCAATTACATAAATTCTTCTGTTAGATTGTCATTTGTACGGTGGCTGAGAGAGCTCAATGCGCTGCAACTGAAAAAACACATGCAAAT
Organism: Ctenopharyngodon idella; assembly: GCF_019924925.1. Taxonomy (NCBI): domain Eukaryota; kingdom Metazoa; phylum Chordata; class Actinopteri; order Cypriniformes; family Xenocyprididae; genus Ctenopharyngodon; species Ctenopharyngodon idella. Next base: position 18,222,815 of record NC_067227.1, read on the forward strand.
AGAAAAAAACACCAGCAAATTAAGAAAACATCTTCTTCAGTTTGACAACACATGTGCTGCAAATACTCAATGGAACTAAATGCTGAAATGCGCTGCAAATACTCACAATACAACAGAAACGCCCTCAAATACTCACAACACAACCAAATACAGAAACACTCTGCAAATACTCACAACACAACCAAATACAGAAACACGCTGCAAATACTCACAACGCAACCAAATACAGAAACGCCCTCAAATACTCACAACGCAACCAAATACAGAAGCGCCCTCAAATACTCACAACGCAACCAAATATAGAAATGGCCTCAAATACTCACAACGCAACCAATTACAGAAATGCACTGTAAATACTAACAACGCAACCAAATACAGAAACGCCCTCAAATACTCACAACACAACCAAATACAGAAACACGCTGCAAATACTCACAACGCAACCAAATACAGAAACGCCCTCAAATACTCACAACACAACCAAATACAGAAACACGCTCAAATACTCACAACGCAACCAAATACAGAAACGCCCTCAAATACTCACAACACAACCAAATACAGAAACGCCCTCAAATACTCACAACACAACCAAATACAGAAACACGCTCAAATACTCACAACGCAACCAAATACAGAAACACGCTGCAAATACTCACAACACAACCAAATACAGAAACGCCCTCAAATACTCACAACACGACCAAATACAGAAGCGCCCTCAAATACTTACAACACAACCAAATACAGAAGCGCCCTCAAATGCTCACAACACAACCAAATATAGAAGCGCCCTCAAATACTCACAACACAACCAAATACAGAAACGCCCTCAAATACTCACAACACGACCAAATACAGAAGCGCCCTCAAATACTCACAACACAACCAAATACAGAAACGCCCTCAAATACTCACAACACAACCAAATATAGAAACGCCCTCAAATACTCACAACACAACCAAATACAGAAACGCCCTCAAATACTCACAACACAACCAAATACAGAAACACGCTGCAAATACTCACAACACAACCAAATACAGAAATGCCCTCAAATACTCACAACGCAACCAAATACAGAAGCGCCCTCAAATACTCACAACGCAACCAAATATAGAAACGCCCTCAAATACTCACAACACAACCAAATACAGAAACACCCTAAAATACTCACAACACAACCAAATACAGAAACACGCTGCAAATACTCACAACACAACCAAATACAGAAACGCCCTCAAATGCTCACAACACAACCAAATACAGAAACACCCTCAAATACTCACAACACAACCAAATACAGAAACACGCTGCAAATACTCACAACACAACCAAATACAGAAACGCCCTCAAATGCTCACAACACAACCAAATACAGAAACACCCTCAAATACTCACAACACAACCAAATACAGAAACACGCTGCAAATACTCACAATGCAACCAAATACAGAAACACGCTGCAAATACTCACAGCGCAACCAAATACAGAAACGCCCTCAAATACTCACAACACAACCAAATACAGAAACGCCCTCAAATACTCACAACGCAACCAAATATAGAAACGCCCTCAAATACTCACAACGCAACCAATTACAGAAATGCACTGTAAATACTAACAACGCAACCAAATACAAAAACACCCTCAAATACTCACAACGCAACCAAATATAGAAACGCCCTCAAATACTCACAACGCAACCAATTACAGAAATGCACTGTAAATACTAACAACGCAACCAAATACAGAAACACAGTGCAAATACTCACAACACAACCAAATACAGAAACACGCTGCAAATACTCACAACACAACCAAATACAGAAATTCACTGCAAATACTAACACAACCAAATTTAGAAACACCCTCAAATACTCACAACACAACCAAATACAGAAACACAGTGCAAATACTCACAACACAACCAATTACAGAAATGCACTGTAAATACTAACAACACAACCAAATACAGAAACGCCCTCAAATACTCACAACACAACCAAATACAGAAACACGCTGCAAATACTCACAACACAACCAAATACAGAAACAAGCTACAAATACTCACAATGCAACCAAATACAAAAACACGCTGCAAATACTGACAACACAACAAAATACAGAAACGCCCTCAAATACTCACAACACAACCAAATACAGAAACGTGCTGCAAATAGCACAAAACTTAATGCGTTGCAACTGAAGAAAACACATGCAAATAGAAAAAAAACACCAGCAAATTAAGAAAACATCTTCATCAGTTTGATAACACATGTGCTGCAAATACTCACAATGCAACCAAATACAGAAACACGCTGCAAATAGCACAGGCCACAACATAAATGTTTCAAGGTGACCCCAACAAGTGACGAACCTGGCTGGGACATGCTTATTGTTCAATGTCTACTCGTCAGTGGTGTTGTCGATGACCTGAAAGTTTTTTGTTTATTTTAACATCCTGATTATATGTGCATTGTGACTATTTGCAGCACATTTTTGTATTTGGTTGCGTTGTGAGTATTTGCAGCACATGTGTTGTCAAACTGAAGATGTTTTCTTAGTTTGCTGGTGTTTTTTCTGTTTGCATGTGTTTTCTTCTCTCGGCCACCATACATTTGAGCAGTGAAGCTGATCTTGTCTTTTTTGGTTGTTTATAGGGTTTTAGACGTTTTGTTGTCATGTTATGTTTCTGTGTTTAGTTGACAGCAGGTTTACAAATGTTAAAAAATACATTAGAACATTACTTTAAAGTAGGGGAAAATATTAAAATGAATTTAGATGCACGGGGACCAACTACACACACACAGTAAGCAGGGCCTGTCATTGTCCATACAGCACCTCAGTTATGTGGCAGCAGTCGCACACATATTTTGTTTACATGTTAAATATGTAAACAATGCACATAAGCACACACATGCAAACAAAGCTGTCTCCTGTTCTGTTTTTGACCTGATTGTGTACAGAGCCTTTTATTGTCTTTAAGCAGAGAGGGAGAGAGAGAGAGAGTGCTAGTCTTTCAAATGAGAGTAAGTGAGGGAAACAGTCCTTAATTGCAGAAATGGAGACAGAAAGGAGACACCCATGAGGATACTGAGCACACAAGAGTGACAATATGATAGATAGCCTAACTCTCTCGCTTTCTTCTCTGTCTGCCATTCTCTTTCTTTGTTTTTTGTGACCTGTTGACTAATGTCAATGCATACTAATCTCATTATAATAATTATAAGTATTCATACTTAAAGTGTGATTTTATTGTATTAAATAAATTAAAATAATTAAATACACTACCGTTCAAAAGTTTGGGTCAGTATTTAAAAAGAAGAAGAAGAAATGAATACTTTTATTCAGCAAGGATGCATTAAATTGATCAAAAGTGACAGTAAAGACATTAACAATATTACAAAATATTTCCACTTCAAGTAACTTAAGTAAGCTATTCTTTTGAGCTTTCTATTCAAGAACCCTGAAAAAATATATTGCGGTTTCCACAAAAATATGAAGCAGCATAACTGTTTTCAACATTAATAATAATCAGAAATGTTTCTTGAATAGCAAATCAGCATATTAGATTGACTTCTGAATGGTCATGTGACACTGAAGACTGGAGTAATGATGCTGAAAATTCAGATTTATGTCACAGGAATAAATTACATTTTAAAATATATTACAATAGTAAAAATATTTTTCACTATATTACTGTTTTTACTGTATTTTTAAATGGTAGTTTATGTATGTTCAGTGTCATCATCATGTATTTAACACATTTCCATAATTTGTGAAAATCAAAGAATTCATAAAGATTTTTACGTTTCTAAAGCTATGTCTTAGATGTGGTTAATGTTTCCATAATTGTATGTTGCATAAGACCCCAAAGTGTTAGTATAAATGCTTAAACCATCTGGGATGCTGTCAGATTTACTGAATAAAAGTTTTGTTTTTAAAACAAGTATGGGCTGTTCATAGTGTGAAAAAGTAAATCCAATGACAAAGCTTTTGCATAGTATCATGTGTTGAACTTTGGCTGGTCAGTGAGGATACAGTATGTCATTGAGACCTGGTTCTGTCTCTTTGACCCAAGGTCTGTGTTGCTCTGTGGGAGTTGGATGTTTTGGACAGTTACATGCGGCTTGCGAGAGGCCATTTCAGTGTGATTGATATGACCGTGGTGCTCGACAGATGTTACTGGAGCGCTGTGGGAGGATTAGAGGATTAAGGCAACGTCCAGAGAGCATTACTGGAGTGTTAAAAGAACGCTCTACAGTAATGCAGGTTTCTTGGTAAGGCGTTAGCAGAGGTGGGAGAACGTTAAGCAGAAATACAAGAGTTTTTGGGGGGATGTTTTTCCTATTGAGGGTGTCATTTTGTGAACATTATGGCATTGTTGGGACTTGGAAGAATGTTTTTTAGTATTATGGATCTTTGGGAGTGTTTTCACTCCCAGGCGTTTTGATATTACACATAAAATTAGACCTGAGACTCATGTCCCATAAATGGTTGGTTCTCAGGAGAATTTGTCATTTTAATGCTGCGGAACTCAGCTATGACAGAAATAAACAAGATGATTACATTGCCAGAGACTATTTTCTTCTTATTTACTGTTATGTCAGGCACTATTTACTTAACAGACCCCTGTGTGCATTTCATATGCATTTATTATTTGGACACAGGGAACATAAAATATATAGCTTTTGGAACAGGGCTGTTGCAAGCTGACTTTTGACCTGGCACTTTTCAAACAACTGTGGCAATTTCCCAGCACTCAGTCTAATTTTGTGGGAGAAAAACATGTATTCTAAATTCACAAAACTGAAAACTGAAACCACACATACACAAAAATAACATACTCTGGGTGGCCATATAAACATTGTTAAAGGGTTAGGTAAACCAAAAATGTAAATTCTGTCATTATTTACTCACCCTCATGTCGTTCCACACCCGTAAGACCTTCGTTCATCTTTGGAACACAAATTATGATATTTTTGATGAAATCTAAGAGCTATCTGACTCCTCCATAGACAGCAATGTAACCGATACTTTCAAGGTCCATAAAAGGTATTAAAGATATCGTTAAAATAGTCCACGTGACTGCAGTGGTTCAACGTTAATTTTATGAAGCGACAAGAATACTTTTTGTGCACTAAAACAAAATAAAAAAAACTTTATTCAACAATATCTTCTCTTCTGTGTCATTCTCCTACGCTGTTTACATTCATCGCTTTCAGGTTCTACGTCAGAACACCGACTCATCAGACAGCTCTTGGATTTCATCAAAAATATCTTAATTTCTTTTTTCCAGAGATGCACAAAGGTCTTACAGGTGTGGAACGACATGAGGGTGAGTAATTAATGACAGAATTTTCATTTTAGGGTGAACTATCCCTTTAAGATGAAATTTTATTTTGAGTTGAACCCAAAAATGTTATGCACTTGGCACTTCTTTGCACTTTTTTGATGGTCTTGATGGAATAAACTTTATGTGAGCTTTTATCTACATTTTTGTGTATGGATCTTTCTCCTCTTTCAAGATGAAATTGTGTACATAGATATTTCATCTTAAATATACCCTTCTTAAATATAACACTTACTCATATACACATATTAATTTGCTCTTAACATCGTTCTAACATTAGTGTGTGTGTGTGTGTGTGTGTGTGTATACACAGACACACACACACACACACACACACACACACAAACATACACATTTATATATAAATATAATAATATATATACACACACATATAATGTAAACAAACTTTTGTTAAATGTGATTAATCGCGATTAATCGATTTGACAGCACTTACATAGAATGTTCGAACAACGTTGTTAGAACGACGTTGAGAACAAATTAATGTATCAGCATTTTAAATAATATATACTAAAGTACTAAAAATAAAGTAAACAGATTGATTGAAATGAATGTTTGTTAAAAATAGTGGATGTTAATGAGCCGCTCTGCTGTAATCATGCCCTGCATATTGTTTATATTAACAAAAAAGCAAAAAATCATCCCAGTTATTAAAACATAGACCACAATTGAAGTTACACTGTATGCTCCAAATATTTAAATAGATGGATGTAGTCATGCATGGCAAACTGTGAGACTGAATTCCACTAAATAAGTTTGATGGTGCTGACAAGAGAGGGAAAGTGGAGGAGTGAGAGAGGAAGGAAGGAAAGGGAAGAGTGTGTGCTGTAGTTTTTCCAATAAAAATCAGACCTGAGTTCTTGACAGGTTGTTTTACTTCATTAGAGACTTTGGGCTGTTTGAATGGCAAGGTGAGATCTTACCTTCTCTAATCTAATGGATCAGCTAATGTAGACACTGTTACCTCAATTATTAGCTGCAGGTTTAGTCTCTTTAAACATACAGAGAGAGAAAGAGATAAGCCATGTTAAGATAAGCAGAGATCCACAGTTTCGCTACTATTTATTGTACCATTTTCCATTGTATTACATTAATTGCAGGGAAAGCCCTGCTGAAGCATACTGGGATTAAGTATTTTGCTCAAAGGCACAATGGTGATGGATTGGGATTTTAACCCTCCAGTTCATAGATCATGGAATCTTTTAATTCGAACCAGTGCAAGAAGCCCAATTAGTCATTAACTTTCAGCCACCTTTTCCCCCAGAAATAATGATGATAATAATAATATCATCATCATTATCAATTTTTATAAATATAAAATTTTCATTTTATTTCTATGAAAAATTAGTTAATGAGTTGTCATCACTATTTTTCCACAGCTCCGGTCTAAAATGTCTCACTTGGTTTCAGATCAGTGTTGTGGAATTTCTGGTCTTCTCAAGCGCATGTTCAAACAGAATGAATGTCTTTAGGAGCCCAGCAGTGAATGCCGTCCCGTGGAGCAGGAGCAGGAGGAGGCACGGCTGAAATTAAACAGCAGGCTGGATTCAGCTTTTTCATCTAGTCTGACTGCCAACATGGCGATTTATCCAAAACCAAATTCTCAGCGCGTCAGATAAACTGCTCCCTCACTCATGATAATGTGTGTGTGTGTTTTTTCTATACTGAGAGAGCATGGAAGAGCGAATGAGCTGCACACAATTTGATGTTTATTACCTGGCTGAGGTGGGATATAGTTTCCTGATGGAAGAAGCATTTTCTGTGGATGGAATTGACATGCTCCTTCTCTCCTCAGTGGGGGTGTGTGTGACCTCCCCCTGCGCTGGCAGACGGCCAGCCGACCCACTGCAAGGTGAATTTCATTTGTCAGAAGTGTTTACCAACATTTGACCAAAGTTATTACAGCCCTGTCATCGCGGAGAGGCAACAGAGTAATGAAAAGTACACAAATATAACAACCGAGGAGAGAGGGATAGAGAAAGAAAATGAGAAAAGACACCTTTTTTTTTTTTTTACTTTATTCATTTAGAACCGAAGCTGTTTGAGATGGCTGCCCTAAAATTCTTTAGTACTCACCAGTTTACACCATTGTTTTTCCCCTCTGACCTCCATAACCCCGCTGACCCTGTCAAGGCTACCATTTTTCAGCATGTTACATCATTCTGCTCCACCCACATCCACTGGCTGCTGCTGTGTCAAGGTTTCAGTGTGAAGCTGTATGTGTGTGTAATGATGTGACTTACAGATCACATTTTAACAAGCAACTTGTGGCTGCATTTGTAATTTTAACGGGACAATATGTAAGATTTTTGGATTAAAATAACCAAAAAGCACTATAACAATGTTATATATTTTGACTTGTGTACTTACATTATCCCAAGTGTTTCCAACAATGTTTAAATCAGAGAAATCAGCTATTTTAACCAGTATAACAGCCCGTGTTATTGCGTCACCTGTCAATGACATTATATCTGCGTTACCCCAGATTTACTTCTGAAGCCATGGAAACACCGAAGACGCTTTAATATAATATGTGTTTTATTAGGCAGGCGAGAAACTGTTTGGATACCTTTATTGACAGAAAACTTATCATTGTTATATAGCTCAACACAGTTAGTCTTATTGTTTGAATCTTATTGTTTGCGATCAACATGTTTTCCTCATCATGCCCCAGAGACAACACTATTTTGTCAAGCGGGCTAACATTACATAATCAGAAAGAGCTTTATTTGTAATAACAGTAATACAGCATTCCCTTTCAGTCGGTCAGTTTCGACTTACGTCTCCGTTCCCTCCTTCAGGGAACGAGGGTTACATACGTAACCGAGACGTTTTTTATATATTTACAATTCATTTTCATTTCTGCCATTTAGCAGAACCTGATTTTGCCAAGTGTAACATGTTCCTGGATCAACATTCCAATCAACCAATCAGATTTGAGTGACAAGTTTACAGTTTATGACAAGTTTAGGCTTACTTCTAAGTCAGTGTTGTTCACCTACTGTATCATTTCCCTCTGATTTTAAGGATAACTTATGGGTAGGGTTAGGTTTAGAGGTAGGGATATGGTTAGGACTAAATTTTCGGACAGAAATGTTGTTCCAGGATCAACAAAATATGTTGACCCAGTAACACATCTAATTCTGCAAAATATGACATGCTATTGCTATTAAATGACATGCTGCAAGTATCGATTCTAGTATCGATCTAGCTTACTGCAGTGTGCAACAAGTGTCTCATACCAGCCACAGAGCGAACACACAGAGTAACGTTAACATAACTTTCAATACAACAAACGTATTTTTAGCATGATTGTTTTGACCAAGTAAAACAGTGCTGCCATACTCCACAATTTTCGTCAGATAAGGTGACCTGTATTCAGCACTTGCAGCTGTTTCATTAGAATGAGATAAAATCATATGAATTTAAGTGATCAAATGTAACTAACAAAGTTCAAGTTCAGGGAAGATATAATAGTATATTGGATCTATGCATTTGGTCTTAAAGTGACAGCAGCCTAATAAACTTCAGTTAGACCCACCTGAGAAACCTGAAAAGCACTGCTTATTTCATTTGTGTCTTTGTTCTGTTGAATGTATTTAGTAGGGGTGTAACGGTACATGTATTCGTCCCGAACAGTCATGGTACGGACGTCACGGTTCGGTTCATGCAGTATGATGACGAATACAGGCAATCCACACTCCAATCCTAAAGGGGGCGCGCACTTTTACAGTCTATGGGCGCGCACAGTAATGCTTTTAAGCCTAACCTATTTTAACCAGCATTAACCACCAATAATCGCAATAAGCTCTGTGTTTTGTTGCTTTCAATAAGAAACAAAGTGCCATCTTTCAAATTCTGTCCATTTTATCACGAAATTCAAACAATAAATGCCGTTTTGATGCTTTTTGATGTTGCGTGACAGTTCGCTTTAAGGCGCCCAGTTCAAACGGCAGCACGGAGTGCGAGTGAACGCGGTCATCCCTTCCTCTTCACTACTACAGAATGAACATGAATGAACATGAAGGTATGTTGAAAGATACAGTACAACTTAGTGTTTCAACCGTGGAAAGATGTCAGTAAAACAGTTTGTAAACAATATGTCAGAGAAATGAACTGTTTTGTTAAATAAATGCACTATATTAGCCTATATATTAATTATTAAGGCCTAAATAAATCCGTCATGAAAACAAGTTATGACAGCCACTGTGTAAATGATTATATTTCAACAATGAATTGGAGAAACAGAAGTTAATACAAAAACTGCCTTATGTGTAATTTACATGTTTACAATACATACATTTTTTATTATTATTTGAGTCTTGATGATTATGTCTAAAAATAAATAGAAACTGAATTTAATAATTTGGGCTCTGTTGTTAATTGTAACCTTTATTACAGTAATGTGCAAGTCAGGGCTCCCTAATAGTTTGCAGCATTAGCAGAGATAGATTTTTTTTTAAATCAAAACCGAGGTACGTACCGAACCGGCATGTTAGTGTACCATTTAGGCTATTGCTTGTAATTTGTAATAATCTTTAGAAAAGATTCTTAGCTCTGCATGTCTGCATGTGCCCCAGATTGTGATGTACTAATAGCAGCTTCAAATAAAAAGTTTTAACAGCTTTATTTTTATAATTTCTGAAAAGCCTGAAAGATTTTCTTGACTCTTGTCATGTCATAAGCTGTCATCATTACTGATCTCATGTGTGACTTGATAATGAAAATGTAACTGGTTGTATAAAATAGGCACATAATATCGATATCAATGTATTGATAGAATATATATATACAAATATGTTAAACATCTAAAAACCACCAGGTCTTCCTTATTTTTGAGCCCTGCTCTGCTTTTTAGATGATACTTCTTCTATTTTAGCTGTCTTGTATGAAATAAGGTTTAATATGTTGCCACTCAATTCATTCCAGAATTCATACAATCCATAAAATCGGAGCTGAGCCATAAGCTTGTTCTAAAATGGTTTCTCTACACATCCAGGGAGAAAGCGAGAGGTTTATGAGGAAAAATAAAGGGTTATTGGATAGGGGAGGGATTTTATTGTTTCACCTTCTAGTGAATCAATCACCCTGAAATGCAGACTGGGGGGTTATATATTTAAGTGTTCATTAGTTTTAAATAATTCACGTTTGTACAGCTGTAGAAACAACAAGATGTTCTGCAACAAGAAAAGAATAAGCAATTATCACTGTTCACCAGACCTACAGTATATCCAGCTAGTTATTATTAGTTTTTGAATCCATTAGCACACACACTTTTGTCTCTTCCTAAATCAGTCAGGTTTCTATGTCCAAAACAAATGAATAGAGATTGATGGAAGGTGGGAAAATGAGTGAAATAACTAGAGAATAGATATTTTTCTCTGCTGTATAAGGTGTTAACAGGCAAATTTAGGAAGCATCAAATATGAGGTGATAACAAGGCATGGGGGGAGAGGAAGAGAGGGGAAAAGAAAAATAGACAAGTGGAGGAGGGCTGTAATTTGGCCGTTGGCCTTCATTAAGGCTGATGTGGCAGAGACAGCTGGAGAGAAAAGCACCATCTGGAATTGAGAGAGCGAGAGCGCACAATCGCCTGTCTTTGCACCAGACTTTGAGATATAATGGACATCTGAGTTAGAATAACATCATCAGAAGTGGTTATTTGTGTGATTGGAAACCGAATATTGTCCAAGAAACCACTGTGGCCATCAGTGTGTAATGTACAATGACCCTGGGAGCAAAACATTTCTGTATATTTATGACATCAATAAGCGTTATACTCGTCATGCTGTCTTAAAACAAAAGCATTAAAGAATATTACGGGTTCAGTACAGCAGCATTTGTGGCATAATGTTGATTACCACAAAAATTATTAGACATGTCTTTTGCTTTTTTAAATTGAGGTTATGGTGGGGCACTTAAAATTGAATGGAGGATTTAAAAGCAGAAATGTGAAGCTTATAATTTAATAAAATCTCTTACATTCTAATAAAACCTGGGTTTATTTGAGATGTTCTCATAAGTTTTACAGTTAAAAGGTTTAAAGGTTTATGCCATTAAGTAGAAGTTGTAGAATTTGATAGAATTTTACACAGAAAAGGTTAATAAGTGCTTTTTCCAACCTAAAATCTTGTTAACACTTTTATTGTTTTACAACTGAAACCAACCCGATCTCACGGCACTCACTGATTCAATCTGTTTCAATCAACTCTATCTCGTACGTATTTTACGAGGTGGCTAATTCGGGATTAATGACCTACCCCTAACCCCGCCGCTAAACCTATCCATCACTGGGGTTTAGACAAATCGTACAAATTCGTCCAAGCCCCAGTGACGGGTAGGTTTGGGAGCGGCGTAAGTGGTAGGACATTCGTACAAATTCATACAAATTTGTCAACTCGTTAAATATGTTTTATTTAGGAAAAATCGTACGAGTGAGGTCTTACGAATTCATACGAATTAGCCACCTTGTAAAATACATATAAATTCATACAACCTCACTCGTACGATTTTTCCTAAATCGTACATATTTTACGAGTTGCCAAATTCATATGAATTCGTACAAATGACCTACCCCTAACCCCGCAAATTTGTACGATTTGTCTAAACCCCAGTGACGGGTAGGTTTAGGGGGGGGGTTAGGGGTAGGTCATTAAACCCGAATTAACCACCTCGTAAAATATGTAAGAATTGACCCTTCGCAAAGACCCGGTCCCCTTAGTTACTGTTCCTTTGTCCGACAAGCCATGGCGCTGTCACGCCACACAGAGTGAAAAAAATTGCGGAGCAAAGAGGACACTGACAACACGTCAACAGACAAGACAGAGCAGGTTACTTATGATATTAAACAAAGTCCCAGCTTTCAAACTGTGTAATTTTTTAAGAAATTCAAACAATAAAAACCGTTTTGTGGCTCTTTAATGTTTCGTGACAGATCGCTGTAGCGCCTCAGCTTAAGTGGCTCATGAACTGATCATCTCTTCCTACTAGTTAATTTATAGCATCAAATAAACATGAATGAACATGAGAAGGAATGTTGTTTCAAACGCGGAAAGATGTCAGTACACACCATTTTTCAAGTTCAAGTCCACCGAGGTTAATCTTCTAACTCCTGACTGCTTTGTCGAAAAAAATGGCAGATTCGGCGTTATGATTGGTTAGATCGCTTGTCAATCAAACTCCCGGCGAAGGGTCAATTGGTCATGAGATAACGTCGATTGAAACAGTGAGTATTTAATGGAGTATGCCCCATTCACTTCCACTGTTTTTGCTTTTTTTTTCAAGAGAAAATTATTTTTTTGCTGTCTGCTATTTTATGTGCTGTCTGTTGAGCTTGATACTGTACTGAATATCCCTTTAAACTTTTTGTGACATCATTAGGTAGGACCTTTTAGTCTTCATAGCATTTTAAACGAGAGCAATGATTATTTTGCGCCTCAAGTGATTATTAATCAAAATAGAGCTCCAGGCCTCCTACTTACATGCCATTAAAACACTATTAACAGACGTGACCTGCGGATCAGTGTCAAAGGCCAAGACACACGCAGCCTTGTGTAAAGAATTATGGTTAGTGGATAGATCCTCTCAGTATGGAGGGAACTGTGCAGGTCAAGAGCTATAAATCCAGGCATCACGGTCTCAGTGTGTCTTCCTTTAAGGGCTTGCCTCACCTTAAAGATTATTCCTTCAGCTCCGTGCCTGCTGTGACATACTGCCCTACCCAGTGCCGCTGACTTTGACAAATATCACATCTGCTCAAAGACAGAAGAGACACGGTCTAGACGAGTAGATCCATACACATGCTGACTCTGTCTCTCTCTTGCCCTGCCTCCCTTCATGTCCATTACAGAGCGGTTGTGTTCATTTGTAATCCTGACATCACTGATGCCGCATCACCCTTCATGTTCAGCCCCTCTCTCTTCTGCTCCAAGGCTAAAGTCTTTATGAATATAAAGTTGTTTACAAACCAACACAGTGAGGAAAGAGCGGGCTCTCATTTACAAACCCTGGCAGAAAGAATCTATTTTGGGCTGGGTGTGTATGTCAGTGGCCTGAAGGAGATGCGTGATGGGTGCATTTGAGTGATTTGTATGTCGGTGTGGTTAAGTCTACGATACGTCGAGCATTTTTGAGCATGTGTGTGTGGTGACGGAGCCCATGCATCTGGGCTGAGGGAGTAAAGTCTGTCTGCACTAAATCAGTTTTGTCACTTGAGTTATAGACTCAGAGCGAACGCCGACACCTTAAAGGGACAAAGCACCCAAAAATGAAAACTGTCATTATTTACATTATTAAACCTGTATGACAAGCTCTAAAATGACAAAAAGCAACATTAAAGTACCATTAAAGTGTCATATGACCTATATTCTATGTTTTCAGAGATACAATAGTTTTGTGTGAGAAACAGACTGTTATTTAAGTCATTATTCACTTATAATCTTCCCCTCCAGTGAGCTGTTAAAGAGATAGTTCACCCAAAAACGAACATTCTGTTATCATGTACTCACCCTTATGTTGTTCCAAACCTGAATAATTGTCTTTCTTCTGTGGAAAACGAAAGATATCTTGAAGAAAACAAACAGACTTCCTTTGTATGGACATTTCTCAAAATATTTTCTTTTGTGTACCACAGAAGAAGAAGAAGGAAAAAATAATAATACACGTTTTTAAGTATGTGAGGCTGAAGAAATGATGACAGAATTTTCCTTTTTAGGTCAACTATCCCTTTAACTGCTGTGACCAGATCATTGAGTCAACTTGAGAAACATATCAGTTTATTTGTGAACGAATCATTTAGATTGGTTTTGTGAACTGGATCAAATAGCACATTAAAATAGAGTGAAAAAGTTATTCCATCATGAATCGGGCAGTTCTTAAACAAGCTTAACTACAATTTATATTTCATTCTGTTGTCTAAGGAAAGCTATAATATGGCTTCAGAAGTCTTAAATATTGTGTATGAGTCATATAGAGTTTTATACTTTTATTATGCTGTTTATTATTTTGTTTATTATTTTGGATTTTGACAGGTTCAGTCTTCATTCACTTCATTAAATAGAAAAGAATATTTTGGGATAAATTTTGTGTTCCATGGAAGAAAGAAAGTCAAATGTGTTTAGAACAACATAAGGGTATAAGGAAGCCCATTTTTTCTTCCAAGTAGTTTAAAATAAGAAATAAAGTAACTTTGTGAGATTTATAGCCAAATGCAGTTGCGAGATATGCACTACTGTTCAAAAGTTTGGGATCAGTAAGATTTTTTGAAACATTAAATAATCTTGCAGATCCCAAACTTTTGAACGGTAGTATAAGTCACAGGGCCCTATTTTAACAATCTAAGGATAGGATGTGTCCGAACGGAAAAAATGGTTGGTGCGCCAGACGCATGGTCCAAAAGGGTTGTACCTAGTCTCTAAATGAGTCATGGGTGGGTTTTAGGCATAACGTGCAAAAAAAAAAACCCATTAAGATTGTCATCTCCGATTCCTTTTAAAAGCCTGGTGCGCTTGCACCATGGCGGATTGCTATTTACATGGCGGAATATAGACAGCCTCAACCTGACGAGTCAGTTTAAATACATGTGTGTATTGCCACGATTAGTTAAATAATTATCCAATTTCATTTATCATTACTGCAAATTGGTAATTTTGATACATGCAATGACTATCCAATGTGACATGTAGGCATTTTTATCTTTATGTACACAATAATAATCTTTTACATTGTAATCCTTTTATTTTTAATATTTTAATATTTTAATGTTTGTGTGCTGCTGTACGTCCCAGTGTGTAAAAAAGAGAGTGTATGTGCATTGTGCACCCGTCTATAAGCGCATATTACTAACGTGCCCTTTAAATAACAAACAAACAACAAAAAAAATAAAAAATACTGAAAACGACTGTGCCATTGACCAACAAAAACCTGGTCTAAAGTCAATGAGGCAGTCATTTTCAGTTGCCTCAAAATAGCAACACGCCAACAATGCGCCTGAACACCCCTCGTTTTCAGACCAGCACGCCCATGGGCGAACAGAAGGGCACGAGTGCATTTGCTATTTAAACAACGTGGGTGCTGGATGTGAAAATGATAACTGTGTCAGGCTAAAACTAGCAAAAAACACTTGCATCACGCCTGGCGTTGCGTTGTGCTAGGTGTATGCCCACAGTGTAAGTTGTTGTTTAAAACTTGAAACTACAAAAAATAAGGCCACATTTGTGAGAAATTAAGCTTCAATCATGAGATGTTAATCCCAATTAACTTTATTATTTTCACTTGGAGGCCAAAACAGGGTTTATGGCATTTTACTGCCATAAATAATGACAGAATTTTTGGGTGAACTATTCCTTTAACAGATGGTGAGTACTGCACGTACTATGTGATAGGCTACTTGTGAAATCTGTTATTTTATGTTTATGATACAGTGAAGTATTAGTGTGTGTGCGCGCGCGTGTGTGTGTGTGTGTGTGTGAGAGGATGTTTCCCTGTCCAAGGTCTCTTCCTCACATTGTTCACTGTCACAGTCATTCATTCTTGCTGTCCCAATATCCACTTCACTCTGTTATTGACTATAGTCACACTAAAACACACACACAAACATTGTTCAAACACGTCCTTCACCGCAGAAACCCTCACAGCTTCAAGCTGCTGCTCAGAGCAGATGAGACCTGGAGTACCGTGTGGCTCTCTGGACTCACGATTTGTATTCTCCACATGATATATGTGTATATGAATAACATTTCTATAGTATCTCCTTTTTACAAGATAACCGCAGTGTATTAAAAGAGCAGTATGTGAATGCATGCACAGCGTGTACGTAAACGTGTCTGTGTGTGTTAGAAGAGAGGGAGGTAATTTGTTACAGGCGGAATGGAGCTTTACTCAGCTTGCTGAGAATATTTTAACCCTCGCATGCTGCTTTGCTGCCTTTGAAATGCAAACAGCTTCACTTCAGCCCCAGAAATCAAAACGAATATATAGACCTTGAAGACAACAGTTATATTTTCATTTCTGCGTAAAATCAGTGTATTGCAGCAGGCTGATGCCCTGTAAATGGTTCCCTGTCTCGGTCCTTTGAGGAGAACTGTGTTAGGTGACAGCAGATTACACTTGATGTTATTGCACGCAAAACACAGGAGATTTACTAATACTGCAATCATTTCTTAGATTTTAAGACAAATAATTTGTATTAAAAGAACTTTACTCCTCCAACTTGGTATTCTTTTCATTTGTAATGGAAACTTTATGTGGAACACATCCTGGAATAGAATGAGCAACAACTAATTTACAGTGCACTCTAAAATATTTGTAGTTCAAACAGAAAAAGAAAAAGAAAAAAATGAAAAAAATATTACAGTAAGAACTCTGTTAATTCACTAATTATCTTATCATATTCCGTAAAATATAATAGATTTAATACATTAATACATTAATACATTTACCTTTTTTTGGTCTATTTTTAAAAAGTGAAATCTGGCTTTTGGAAGTAAAAATATTAAGTAAACAATTAATGGTGAAAATTTATATTATATTTATATATAATATATTTATATTAATAAAATGTACTTTTATGTTTTTGTAAAATATAAAAAATATATATATATATATATAATTTGGATTATTTATTATGGAAAAACTGTAAAAGAAAATTCTCTGTAGAAGCATAATTTCTTTATATTTTATTATATTTATGTTATAAGTTTTAATTATAGTTATACTTATTTTGTTATCAGTTATATGTATTAGATTTTATTTTACATATATGTTTATTGCAGTGTTTTAATTGTCATGTGTGTTACCCTGATGTTTTTGCTTGTGTGTGTAGACTTTCTATGGAAAAATATTAATAACAATACTAATATGTAGAAATATGAATATTATTAATGCATTATTTTATTATTTAAAATACATATAAATATAATATAATTAATAATATATATTTAAATAAATATTTAAACAAGAAATATATTTTAAAATATATAGTTTCATTTTTTCTAGCATTTTCTATATCTTTTTTAACAGTATTTTTAACAGGATATTTTTACAATTGTGCAGGATTGCCAGGTATTCACAACAAAACCGCCCAATTGCTCCTCAAAACTAGCCCAATCGCAATTCAGGGGGGTCCCACGGTAAAAATCGCTTCAAAAGTCGATTCAACCCGCGGACATGAAAAACAACCCGCGGCAACAGTGCAAAAGTAGCCCAATTCCGTGGGAAAACCGCGCAACACTGCAATCGAGGTTACTTTCTTTAAAACACAAACATGAATGTCAATAATACTGCAAAAACAAACAACATCAACTGCCCAGGTCACACAGTCATTTCCAGTTTCTTTGCTCTCTGTCTTCCTCCTCTCTGGCTCTGTCTCACTACTAAAAAGAGCTTTACAGCAGGTTCAGATTTTGGGATGCTTTGAGAAAACATTACCCTAAAACGCTGATCTCAGACCAGTTTTGACTGCTCTAAATCACACCCTTAACCATTGCAATGACAAAAAAAAAAACCTCTGATTGCTGTCTGAATGCTGTATTAATGGTTATCTCAGGCTCAGAGGATTGTGATGGGGATTTGGTCTCAACAGAAGTGCACTAAAGTGCTGAGAACTATTGTGAGAGAAGAGGGTCATCTGGAGGCTGAATTCACATTGCATCATGTAGCCCAAGCTGCATCATTTTCTGCTTGATCTGGTCCTTGTCCTCGTGGAGCGTGCTGTTTTGCAGCCAACATGCGTGCCTTCAGGACAAGAGCTCACGGGCCACGGCTGGAGAGGCGCTGACCTGCCGCATTGCCACCGCCCCCCTGAGAGAGGGAGCTACGGCGTGATCTGCAGGAGAGAGAGGACAAAGTTCCCCAATCCCAACAAAATAAGCTCCTCAGCAGTCTGACATCTGATGCTGTGTGTATCCGAGCCTGCAAAAGTTTCCCCGCTTTAGGGAATGTTTAAATCGCTGCTTTGTTGCCCAGGGCAACTCCCAGCAATAATTGTCCAATGATGAAGACTGAATGGGAATACAATGAACGTGCTCCTGACTCCCTCCACTGAGACAATCTAAAAATGCTGAGTGTTTAGTAAGTGTTTAGTAGCCAGAAGCTGTTTGTTTTGATGAAGGTAAAATTGTGTGGTTAAATGCCCTGTCCGTAAGGAATGCTGTATTTTGTGAAAAACGACTGGTAAAAGCTAGTCGAAATTACAGTAAATAAACACACCATCACGAAGTCAGCAGGGTTTTTTAATGTGCCAACAATTGTTTTTTCTCTATTCCAATTCTGAGTAAAATGCACTGAAGTTCAGACTCAGCCACGCAGCACAAACAACATGCAATGTGAAGTGAACTTAAGGGCTTTTCACATTACACTTAACCCTGGGTTAACATCCTTTCCCAGAGGAACATTTTACCACTCGCTCTTTTATAGCTTGAGAGATTTAATGGAGTTCTCAGTAATGTTTCACTAAAGTCACTTTAAAACAAAACAGATGTAAATGGAAGAACTGGAATCATTTGATGAGAAATAGTCAAATTTGATTACAGACTTTGATTACACCCCCACCAATCCTCATCTCCTCTGGTTAAAACCTAGAATAAATTTTAACACTTGTGGTTTTGAAAGGTGGTTAGCACCAAGTTTTATCCTCGGTTATGATGAAACGCTTGCTCTGGAAACTGTTTAAATGTTGAAAAGGAATGACAGATGTGTTAACTGGAGTGTTGAAAAGAAGTGTTATTTAGCTGAATGCTTATGTTTTAGAAAACCTAAAGCTATGATTTAACTAAAAATGAAACACAATTACATATTTTGAGAACTTATTTTTCTCTAAAAACTTCAGGTTGCATTCTTATTGCATACTGCACTTGTCCAATCAATATTATTACCATCATAAATAACAATGTTAACCCAGGGTTTTTAAATGCACAGTGTCAAATTTCCCATGATTAATTCTTCACTAAAGAAAAAATATATTATGTTACCGGGAATGTGTGAAATCCAGACATTTCATACTTTACCTACAAACTTCACGCATTCTATATATTCCCTAGGCATTCTATACAATACCTGCTTTTCACACATTGCCGTTAACATATACGCAGTGTAAAAAAAGAACAAGATAACACAGGGTTAACAACTTCAAGTGTGAAAAGACCATGAGAACAGGAAGTTCACCATTTATGACATAGGAAGAGCAATGTATACATGTGTACAATGTACATACAATATCTATCTATCTATCTATCTATCTATACACCGATCAGGCATAACATTATGACCATTGACAGGTGAAGTGAATAACACTGATTATCTCTTCATCACGGCACCTGTTAGTGGGTGGGATATATTAGGCAGCAAGTGAACATTTTGTCTTCAAAGTTGATGTGTTAGAAGCAGGAAAAATGGGCAAGCGTAAGGATTTGAGCGAGTTTGTGATGGCTAGATGACTCGGTCAGAGCATCTCCAAAACTGCGGCTCTTGTGGGGTGTTCCCAGTCTGCAGAAGTGGTCCAAGGAAGGAACAATGGTAAACCGGCGACAGGGTCATGGCCGGCCAAGGCTCACTGATGCATGTGGGAAGCAAAAGCTGGCCCATGTAGTCCAATCCAACAGACAAGTTACTGTAGCTCATATTGCTCAAGAATTTATTGCTGGTTCTGATAGAAAGGTGTCAGAATACACAGTGCATCACAATTTGTTGTGTATGGGGCTGCATAGCTGCAGACCAGTCAGGGTGCCCATGCTGACCCCTGTCCACCGGCGAAAGCGCCAACAGTGGGCACGTAAGCATCAGAACTGGACCACGGAGCAATGGAAGAA
This sequence comes from Ctenopharyngodon idella, assembly GCF_019924925.1. Taxonomy (NCBI): domain Eukaryota; kingdom Metazoa; phylum Chordata; class Actinopteri; order Cypriniformes; family Xenocyprididae; genus Ctenopharyngodon; species Ctenopharyngodon idella. Next base: position 18,242,995 of record NC_067227.1, read on the forward strand.
GGTGGCCTGGTCTGATGAATCACATTTTCTTTTACATCACGTGGATGGCCGGGTGCGTGTGCATGTGCATCGCTTACCTGGGGAACACATGGCACCGGGATGTACTATGGGAAGAAGGCAAGCCGGCGAAAGCAGTGTGATGCTTTGGGCAATGTTCTGCTGGGAAACCTTGGGTGCACCTACCTAAGCATTGTTGCAGACCATGTACACCCTTTCATGGAAACGGTATTCCCTGGTGGCTGTGGCCTCTTTCAGCAGGATAATGCGCCCTGCCACAAAGCAAAAATGGTTCAGGAATGGTTTGAGGAGCACAACAAGAAGTTTGAGGTGTTGACTTGGCCTCCAAATTCACCAGATCTCAATCCAATCGAGCATCTGTGGGATTTACTGAACAAATAAGTCTGATCCATGGAGGCTCCACCTCACAACTTACTGGACTTAAAGGATCTGCTGCTAACATCTTGGTGCCAGATACCACAGCACACCTCCAGGGGTCTAGTGGAGTCCATGCCTCGACGGGTCAGGGCTGTTTTGGCAGCAAAAGGGGAACGAACATAATATTAGGAAGGTGGTCATAATGTTATGCCTGATCGGTGTATATACAGTTTATATGTGTGTGTGGTTGGCTGGTGGGTGGGTTGGGTAGTACTTGAGAATTAAAAGATCACAGGCATGAGTCAGACTGGGTTTAGCACTCTCTCTCTCTCTTTTTCTCTCTCTGGTTTTGTCCCTTTCTCACTCCTTCTACCTCTCGTAATAAGGTCATTCTGATTGATATGATAATCCCAAGTGTGGAGCATGAAAGGGGTTGGAGAGATACGGAAAGGCTGAGAGTGTGGATGAAGGAGGAAAGTGGAGAGCCCTGGATTTAATTTCACCACTTTCACAGGACAAGTCTTACAAAGTCTGACCTGCTGTGATTATGCAGAAGATCCTCAGCATTACCTTTGGCCTCACCTCACTCGATAATGAGGGAGACGTCTAAAAGAACCGTTAAAGCCGCATGACTCACGCTGTGATGAGTGCCACGGTAATCCCAAATATGAATTGCATTCAGTCTTTATCAATTGATTAGCAAAACCCACGAAATGTCAAATAAAAATATCACAGCCCTTTAATCTAGAGCTATTCGCCAACTTTTCCTCAGGAGATGCCATTGATCTGCAAGTAATTTCTCCTTCAATATCTGCAAGGAGTTCTGTGCCAGTGTTGTTGTTGTTTCTGAATCTGAATTAAATTTTTGGTGGTCTGACTGAGGCAGTGATCTCCCTTCGAGAGCTGAATCTCATTTAGCGTTTCTGTTCAGGGATAAAAGACCTGGCTTCGAAGAAATTAATTAATTTGTGTTTAGTGTCAACCGGTTTCGCTAAGTGTTTAGCTGTTTTGTTGAAAATTGAGGCTAATGTTTCTCTCAGCCTCCCGGAATATAGTTCGAAAATAGGCCTACGTGTTGAATCTTTATTCTGAATCTCTTTTTTTTCTGCTGCTCACATGCCTCCCAAGTGATGTCTGCTCAGCACAGAGAGAAAATGAGACAGCAGGTCTGGCGAAGTTCAGACATGGTTTACTAATAAAGTCCCACAGAGCTTCATGACCTTTTCAATATTCTTCCTCAGATTAGTTGAGGGGAGAGAGAGGTGTGCTTGGATTGCTTTCAGATGTCACTTTAATTCATATAGAAGTGTGTGAGGCAGCTCCAAAACATAGCTTCTCACCATTTCTTACAATTTATTAGTTGTGGAGCAAATAAGGTGTCATTTTACAGCCTGCAAATCAAAGATTTTTAGGAAGGGAAAGTATACAAGTTTAAGTTCTAATTTAAATAGTGGGAGCATTTGGCTATTAAAATGAAGCAATGACTTTTTAGTTCCTAATTACAGATTCACTTCAGAAGTTTTTCAGAGGTGTTTCAGTTCAATGAGCGCAACTTGTTTACCTTTTAATAATGGTCATTGCTGCTGTTTGCTGTGATTAAAAGATTAGTTCACATTAAAATGAAAATTTCTTCTATATTCTCCAAGGAAGGTGGTCTGGCGGAAGGCAGTCTCAGAATATTTATTAATATAAAGTCATATACACTTAGGATGGCTTGAGGGTAAGTAAATCTTGGGGTAATTTTCATTTTAAAGTGAACTAATCCTTTAAGGGATTTTTAGTATGTAGACTATGGCTAAAAATGTACGTTAGATAAACTTGTATTTAACATATATTAGAATTAAAAAAAAAAAAAAATCCACCTTACAGTTGGACCTCATTATACTAAACAATAACCATTATTGAATTTTTTTAAAAAAAGGTTTTAATTTTTTATTATTATGCTACCATTTAATAATTTATTATAGCAAAAAAAGAATGTCGTTAACCAAACAGTTAATGGGCCCTATTGACTTCCATAGTATTTTTTTTGTTTCGATACTATGGAAGTCAATGTGGCCCATCCATTTGGTTACCCATATTCTTCAAAATGTCTTCTTTTGTGTATGAAAGAAATTCATACAGGTTTGGAACAACTTTAGGGTGAGTATATGATAACAGAATTTTCATTTTTGGGTGAACTATCCCTTTAAATGTCATGAACCTGAAGTAAACACGACATAGTAACAGTTTGAATTGGACATAATGGAAATATGACTCTTAGTTCATTGTGGAAGTAAGTCTACTCAGAGTGATTTACTGCCTTGGCAAGTGCCAGGATAAACCAGACTGAAAGACAGATTAGCGAACCCAAATGGTAATTTATTAAACTGAGGATGAAATGGAGCAATGCATGTGAAGAAATATCATATGAAGCTACTAGTTATGGAATGGTAGCTGGTGGATAACTTGCGTTTTGTTCTTTAACAGGTCGTGAGTGTATGGCGATGGTGACTGGAGAATCCAGGGATGCACACACCTCTGTCTGAGCATGGTGAGTATTTGGGTAATACTTTCCACAGGGTTTCAGGCAGAAAGACCAAGGAGATTGTAGGAGTAACGAAGGAAATACACAAAGGATCAACGAAAAAAGATATACTGGACTTACAAGCTTAGCCACCAAGGTAAGCAGAGCAGGTAAGGTGTCTGTTTCCACATTCAAGGCCAGACAGAGTGAGTGACTGAAAGGTGTGTGCTTTTGTAAGGAATGGGTTGCGGTGATTAAAACTCAGGAAAGTGAGCACTGTATGGATGTGATGGGAGAGCCTGAGAACTCCGTGACAGCAAGCTTGATTGAAACCGCTAACTCATGAGCCAATTTGAGATTGTTTTGTGAATCTTTAAGAGTGATTCTTACAAGTTATTTGTTCAGGGATCGGACATAAATCAACAAACTATTTTCCAATATATCGGTAAGAATAAACTTAATTTAAGATAAAAACAAAAAACATTTTGTGTCATTTTTTTTAGCTTGTTTTAAGGAGGTTCAGATATGTTTTCTATTTGTTTAGGAATCTCTGAAGAACCCACATACATTTTTCCAGACCTAATAGACTACTCGAACTAACTTTTTTGTCACATTTGTTTAGTCACAGTCTGGTGTCCTGTAAACACCCCACAACAATTGTTTGACAAATACTTTTTTCTTTCTTGTGATGAGGTATTTCTTAACAAAACAAAGTTGGGGCAGATCATATCAAAAGCCTTGTGAATTTTGTTTATGTCACAGCCTGTAAAACCATAATTTGCTACTTGTTATTGGTGGCAGTATTAAGGGAAGGGTACATTCATTGTAAAGAGCATTTTATTGGACAAAAATGCATATTTTGCATAAAATGTGTTTTCAATATAATTCATCAGTTAATTTTCCATGAAGAAAAAGACTTTCTATACTTTCTATACAATATATAAAGCTAATAGTTATGGCCTAAAAGCCACAGAACTCTTTAATAACATGAGTACTTAGGCAGCCATTTACCAAATTCTATCAGGCAGGTGTTCTTGCTTACATTTCTTACCCTATGTGTTTATCAATAGTATCTGAGGGTTCTTTGAGCCAAGTCCAGTCCATTCATCTGGACTTGCTTATCAAACTGTGCCATAGTATAACAATATGAGCATTAATGACTTTTGGGAAATTGCATTTGTTGTTTTGTGATATAATAATACATTTAATTAATATTATCATCCCGTTGCTCACGTTCATCTGTCCGTGCTTGCTCAATTTAGCCAGGAACACACACACTCAGACATTGGGAGACAGAGCAAGCTGTGTTAGTCCTTTGCTCTGAAACCTCTGGGAGATTAATCTAGCACCTGAGAAGAGCCATGATCAGAGACTTGTACAAGCCCACTGAATTTCACACAAGGCAATTAAGAAGGAAAATTAGGCACATTTAGAGCGACTCACACACACACACCAGACGAGTCCCTAATGGGTCCCTTATGGTGGAAAAATATCCAGGGTATCCGCAATGACAGTCCTGCTCTATGGACTTTCTTTGATCACAGATCTGCATGGGACATCTGTGTATTTGTTTGTGTGTGCTTGTATTTCTCTCAGTGACACCTCAACAGCAACAGACATTAGATGGGGGGAAAAGACAGATTTGTATCAGTGCCTCGGGCTTCGTAATAGGCTGAGGATTTTATGTGTAGGGAAAATGGATCAAAGGCTATGATGATCCCCACTGTAACGGCCCAGTAGAATATATATTCATAACAGCATACTCTCAAATTATGCATACTATTTTTTGTACACTGAGTAGAGTTTGCACTTACTGTATTATTTATTTATTATCTATATAAAACTATATATTTGTTGGTCTATTTATAAATGAATTATTATTAAGTTATATATTAATATGGCTGAATCAACCCAAGGAAACAGCTGCAGTTTTCAATTTTTATATGATGCATTTTCTGTATGCATGAAATACCTGAATGCTTAGTCAAAAAGTAGGATGCTGTCACCCACAATGCAATGCACTAAACTTTACTTTCTGTAATTTTGTTGAATGAACTGGAAGCAAGATGTCTTTCTGACCTTTTTATTTGATTTCATTTGATCGGACTGTTAAAATATTTTTACAGAAACATGGACTGTAATTCTGAAATTAATTAAACATGGTGAGGTCATATGACAACAATGCAGGACTGTTTTAAAAATATTTATCATCAAACACTGTAAAACTGTCACGCGCTGTTTGAAACACAATAAAATAAAAGGCCGGATTTAACTCTCAGGGGTTGGCGGTTGCACCGGCGATACCACCCCGGTTTTTTTCTTACCAGTGCGAAAGAGACTCAAAATACTCAGTCAATTTTGGACATACAAATAAGAGTTATACATCATTCAAAACTGTACAATGTCTTCTTTTATTTGTGTACACTCACAGTAAAAACAAAATATTGTGCTTTTTGCAAAATAAAGAAAACTAACATGGATGAAGTCCACGCAAGCAGTGAAAGTTTAATGAAAAACTCAAACAGAACAACCAACTACAAAGACGAGAATGGACAATGAGCTGAATAAAAGACAGGGATTAAATACACAAAGAAAATAATTAACAAAATGAACAACAGCTGTAACTGATAATCAAACAATGAGAAACCATAGAAACAAACTCAAAAACAGGAAACAGAACTAAATGTGCAAAACCCACCCAAACAGACACAAAACCAAGATTATCCCTTACGAAAATGTTTTTTGTTTTTTTTTCTCCAGTAACCTGAAAGTATACAGTACTTCAAGTGGAAACATTTAATGTAGATAGTTTTATTCAAGTCAAACTAAAAATTAATATTTAAAATGTCTGACCTGACCTGACAATATTTGTCAGGGTCAAATCAGGTAGAAGGACCTTTTTAAGGAAATAATGGCACAGTTTCACATACTTTTAGAAAAAAAATAAAAACATAGTATATTACGCAGTAAATTGTATATCGTGTGCTATAAGCAATACACTAGTATTCCATTCAAAACTTAGCATTTCGATCCAAATCCTTTAGAGATACAAAATGTGATGCATGTAGTCTTTGCTCCATAACACCTTTACTTACTCAAAGTTGTCTGGAAGCTTTCAGGAGGCCTCTGATGCACAGGGACTGATGCAATGTGAGTGTGATGATGAGCCGACAGCCATGCCTCTGTTTTGTGTCTGACACCTCACTTCCTGTGAAGTGTTGTGGAGCTGTCCGTGGTCCTGCTTTGGGAGTGATGCTGACAGCTGCTATGTTCCTCCTTATCACAATGCACAAACATATGCATGAACAAACAAACAACAACACGGACACAGACACATTCCCAACACCTCACAGCTGTCCATTCTGATCATTGGTATCCTCAGCCCAATTGACTTGAGATTTTACATTTTTGGAAAATCATCTGGTCTTTTACACACTGTGAAAAAAAACTTTCTTAATCACTTGTTGTTGTTTTATTTTACAGTGAAATATCTAATGTAATATCTAATATGTAATAGTTGTATTATCTGATATTCTTAATGCAAGATTGAGAAGCAAAATTGCATAAATATTATGGCTTTTCCAGAGCCTATATAATTATGTTTAGTTTTCTTACCTCATTGGAAAATATTTTGGAAAACATATTATTTTTCAGTGTTCTTGTTACGTACATATGTCATGCATAAATACATGCAAATAACCCTAAACCAAACCTTTATCCTAACCCTAAACATATAGTAAGTACATATTAATTAATATTACTAAGTACTTAAATGTACAAGTACACTGTAACAAGGAGGACACTTTAAAGGGGACCTATTTTTACAAGATGTAATTTAAATCTCAGGTGTCCCCAGAACGTGTCTTAAAATACCTCACAGATCATTTATAAATCCATGTTGTAAATACCAATTTCTGACTACAATCAAGAACAGGCTGTTTTCGTGCATGTGCCTTTAAATGCAAATGAGCTGCTGTGCCCCGCCCCCTCTCTATGATCACAGTTCCTGCCTCAATAGGATTGTCTGCCAAATACAAACAAGACATCTGCTTGGTTTTGATTATCATCTAACGTTATTTCGCGATCACTCTCACGGATAAAATAGTTCTTCTTTCATCATTAAAGTGTATTATTTCCACGCGTTTTAAAGCTATATCAGTTTAAACTTATAATGGATCGTTTTCTGAGCGCACTTATCTGAAGCGCGCGCACACACACAGCTGGCTGTCAGACATCAAGTCTCGTGAGTAACTTCTCTTTCACATTTTTTGTTTTGTTTAAACTGTCAAATACACACAAGGTTCTTTCAAAAACACACACAGTTCAAATAAACACAGTCAGTTATGTCTGTGAACGTAAATAGCAGGCAACGTTACAGAAATCGTATGTGTGTATTAGATCTGTGGCGCATTCCCTTCAAAAAATAAAACTAATCCACTGCGTTAAGCGGCTCAGATGTCAGTAAATGAAGACTGTTATGTTCACTCTTACATCCAACACCAAAACATCTCAATTACTTACCAGACATTGTTGTCGCTACAGCTGCTCGAGCGAGGAGAAAATGGTAGACAGCGTACAGCTCGCTGAGGGAGGAAACTATGGTAATGCAGGACTGTCAGTCAGCGGTTGTGGGCGGGGCCTGTGGCTAATATGACGTCACATTAGCACCATGGCTGAAAACAGCAGCTGGGGCAGGTTGCATAAACCATTTAGACTAGTCTTAAAAGTTAAGACTTTAAGAGTTATTTTTTTCTTAAAGAGTCTGTTACATAAAAAGGTATATTGGTGTAATTGGAATTGGAAAAATAAATACATATATAGTTCTGGATGAACTTTATGTTTATGCAACTGGCCTCAGGTCGTTGAGACACTGCTTATGATTTATGGAGATTAAAAAAAAAAAGGAGTGGTTGGATTTTTATCATTATACTGTGGTTGTGTACACACACTGCCAACACACATTTATGTCCAAACACCATGCAAAAGTGAATTTTACATAACAGGTCCCCTTTAAAATAAAGTGTAACCAGTATTTTTTCTTGTATTAAACAGGAAATATAATGATATTTATACTTAAAACAATAAACAACAACACCCAAAAATATTTTCCAATAAGTAAGAATAAAATAACCTTGATTTAAGATATATTTTCTGAAAACATTTTTTATTTATTTATTTATTTATTTTGCATCTTTTTTAGCTTGTTTAAGGAGGTTCAGATATTTTTTAATGGAACACAGTAAAAAAATACTTATTTTATTTATTTATTTTTTATTTATTTATTTTATTGATTGGGAGTGCACATTTCTCTTTTATCTGTTTAGAGAATTCATTCTAGATTATTATTATTTTTTTTTTTAAAGAGGTTCAGATTTTTTTTTTAATGGAACACAGTAAAAAAACGTCTCAGGTTACAGATGTAACCCTGGTTCCCTGAGTAGGGAACGAGACGCTGCGTATAACGCATTGGGAACCTTCTGCGTGTTTGCGTCATTGAAGCACTCATGTATCTAACCAATCGCGTAGCGAGACGTCAGAGGCGGGTGACGTCACGGACCAGGAAACTATAAAGCATACCCGGATGCAGAGATCGCCAGCTTCTGGGATAAGTCTGAAGCAAGCACTCGCAAGTATGCTGGGGGTACGGCAGGAGACGCAGCGTCTCGTTCCCTACTCAGGGAACCAGGGTTACATCTGTAACCTGAGACGTTCCCTTTCGTGGGAACTGTCGACGCTGCGTATAACGCATTGGGAACGCAATCCCAGCTGTGCCGTAACTTCACGTACTTGCCAATGTTAGCTTGACAATATAGAAGACCCCGGAGTGGAGCCGACATCCAGGTTGTAAAACCTAATAAATGTGTGCTGGCATGACCATCCAGCTGCATCACATATGTCATCAATGGAAATTCCAGACATCAAGGCTTTTGATGCCGCCATACCCCTAGTAGAATGGGCACGGACATTCAGTGGAGAAGGCTGTCCGGCCGCTTCGTATGCAAGTGAGATGGCCTCGACCACCCACTTGCTCATCCTCTGCTTCGATGCTGGGCCCCCTTTCTTAGGGGACCCATAACAGACAAACAGTTGATCTGATTTTCGCCACAGGGCAGCTCTGTGGACGTACGCATCTAGAGCCCTCACTGGGCAGAGCAGATTCAGCTTTTCCTGATCCGAATTCCCAAAGGGAGGAGGGTAAAAGGCCTGGAGCACAATAGGGCCTGGGACATTGGTGGGGACCTTCGGCACATAGCCAGGTCTAGCATGAAGAAATGCCTTCACCATTCCTGGGGCAAATTCCAGGTAAGATGGAGCAACTGAAAGTGCTTGTAAATCTCCTATCCTTTTCAGGGAAGTGATAGCGAGTAGGAAAATAGTTTTTAGAGTGAGGAATTTTTCTGGAACCTCCTCTAATGGTTCGAAGGGAGCCTCGGCTAACCCTTGCAGTACCACGGCCAAGTCCCAGGCCGGAACCCTTGTGCGCACTGGAGGCCTCAACCTCAGTGTACCACGGAGGAAGCGTGTGACGAGGGGGTCTCGTCCAACCGAGGAATCCCCCTCAAGAGGAGCATGATAGGCTGAGATAGCCGCAACATAGACTTTTAAGGTAGAAGGGGATAAGCCTTCTGAGAATTTTTCTTGAAGGAATCTTAGCACAAAGCTTATGGAAGAGTGGACAGGGTCCGTATCATTTTGTCTACACCAAGTAGAAAATAAATTCCATTTATAGGAATATAGCTTCCTCGTGGAGGGAGCTCTGGAGTTAAGGATGGTCTCCACAACCTCAGTTGGGAGACCAGCATCTATGAACCTGGCCCCCTCAGAGGCCAGGCCCATAGCTTCCACAGTTCTGGGCGAGGATGCGTTATCGTGCCGCCCGCTTGCGACAGGAGATCCTGTCTGAGGGGAAGCTCCATTGGGGAGCCGTCTAGTAGGGACACTAAGTCCGAAAACCATATCCTGGTTGGCCAGAACGGGGCTACCAGTATCAGGCTGGCCCCCTCCTGGCGTACTTTCTCCAGAACCCCCGGGAGCAGAGCGAACGGGGGAAATGCGTACAGACGTAGCCTCGGCCACGTCTGTACCATGGCATCCAGACCCAAAGGTGCTGGATGTGTTAGGGAGTACCAGAGTGGACACTGGGTTGACTCTCCCGATGCAAATAGGTCGACTTCTGCTTGACCGAAATTTCTCCATATGAGGTCCACCACTTCCGGGTGGAGCTTCCACTCCCCGGGCCTCGGCCCCTGTCTCGACAGGGCGTCTGCTCCCACATTTTGATACCCAGGGATGTAAGCTGCCTTTAGCGAGAGCAGCTTCCCTAGGGACCACAGGAGGATCCGACGGGCCAAGTAATATAGTTGGCGAGACCGCAGACCCCCCTGATGGTTTATGTATGAGACCACCGACATGTTGTCCGTGCGGACCAACACATGGTGGTCTCTCAGGTCTGGGAGGAAGTGTTTCAGTGCTAGAAATACCGCCATCATCTCCAGCCGATTTATGTGCCAGGAGAGCTGATGGTCCTCCCATAGACCCTGAGCTGAGCGACCACTCATGATCGCCCCCCAGCCCGTGAGGGAAGCATCTGTCGTAAGCATTACACGACGACCAGAAGTCCCCAGCACAGGTCCCTGGGACAGGAACCAGGGATTTTTCCACATGGCCAGAGCACGAAGGCATCGCCGCGTGACTTTGATCATGCGAAAAGGATTTCCCCTCGGAGAAAACCCCCTGGTCTTGAGCCACCACTGTAAGGGTCTCATGTGCAGAAGGCCAAAAGGTATCACGTTGGACGCAGCTGCCATCAGACCCAACAATTTCTGAAACTGTTTTACAGTGAGTGACTGGCCTAATTTCACCCCTTTCACGGCTGCGAGAATGGAACTCACACGAGCGGGGGACAGATGCGCCCGCATCGTGGTGGAGTCCCAGACTACACCCAGATAATTGGCAGTCTGAGCCGGAACTAGCACACTCTTTTTGGCATTGAGCCTCAGCCCAAGCCTTTTCATGTGGGACAGGACAGCATCTCGATGCTGAGCTGCCAATTGCTCTGATTGAGCTAGAATCAACCAATCGTCGATATAGTTTAGTACACGGATGCCCTGGAGTCTCAATGGAGCCAGGGCTGCATCCACGCACTTTGTGAATGTGCGGGGTGATAATGACAGGCCGAACGGAAGAACCCTGTACTGGTAGGCTTCGCCCCCGAAAGCAAACCTGAGGAACTTCCTGTGAGAAGGATGGATGGACACATGAAAGTACGCATCTTTCAGGTCTATCGCCACAAACCAGTCCTCGGACCTGATCTGTGGGATAATCTGTTTGAGTGTAAGCATCTTGAATTTTAGCTTTTGTATAGAGCGATTTAGCACACGTAAATCTATGATAGGACGTAGTCCCCCATCCTTCTTTGGAACAATGAAGTAGCGGCTGTAAAAACCTGACAGCTTGCTGGGAGGAGGAACCCTTTCTATAGCTCCTTTTTGCAAAAGTGTCACAACCTCTTGTTCCATCACCAGAGACTGCTCGGGGGTCACCACTGTGGGAAGGACCCCATTGAACCTGGGCGGGCGAGACCCGAACTGAATTCTGTAACCCCTCTCTATAATGAGCAGCACCCATTTCGATATATTCGGTAGAAGTTTCCATTCTGCCATAAAATCTACTAAGGGAACCAGTCTCTCGAGACTGGCCTCTGGTGTTTTTTGAGCACTTGGCTCGGCTCTCTGAAGCGGCGCACCGGCAACAGATAGCCGAATCAAGTGACGGCCGGCCCTCCTCGGAGGGTCGGCGGGGACCGCTGCGCCCTGACGCACACTGGATGGCAGGGTTAGCATAACGGTCCCCTGAGGGCGCCGAAGGGAAGCGGGTGCCAGATATTTTAACACCGGGCTCCCTCCGGAGGGGACCGCCCTCACTGGGTCCTGACCCACAGATGTCAGGACCGCTTCGAAGCCTTCTTGGCAATAATAACGGCCCGCAGGTCCGCTTTACCCCCAGAAGGCTTCTGCTGTGTGGACCGCCCCGACCCCCAGGTTTTCTGCGGAGGGGTACGAGTGGCCACACTAAACTTCTGTTGCGCTCTGTGGTGCGCAGAGGAGCTCGTAGACGGCCGAGGCTGCTCCCGCTCAGCAGCCCCGGGGGGAATTTTTGAGCGGCGGGGGAGGAACCTCTGGAACGCCGCAGATTGTTTTTTAGTCTCTTGGAACCTGTCGACGACTGACGTTACAGCGTCGCCAAACAGGCCCGCAGGAGACAGCGGCGCGTCCATAAGGGCAGTTTTGTCTCTGTCCCTTATGTCCGAGAGGTTCAGCCACAAGTGCCTCTCCGTGGCCACCAAGGCTGCCATAGAGCGACCCACTGACTTGGCCGTCTCTTTGGTGGCACGGAGAGCCAGGTCTGTTGCTTTCCTGAGCTCCTGGATGCACTCAAACGTGGCCTCCCCGCTCTCATCGATTTCCCCCAGCAGGTCAGCTTGATATGCTTGCAGCAGCGACATCGTATGTAAGCACGCTGCTGCCTGGCCTGCTGCCGCATAAGCCTTGCCCACCAAGCCTGATGTTGTCTTTAGGGGCTTAGTGGGCAGCGTCGGGGTTTTTAGGGACGATGCAGATTCGGGCGAGAGATAGCCCGCGAGCGTCTCTTCAACCCGAGGCATCGCCCCATAGCCATGCTGTTTCAGCCCCACTATATTACTATAGATCGATGTTTGGGGGCTGAACACTCTGTATTGAACTGGCCTTCTCCACGATCTCGACACCTCGGTGTGGAGATCGGGGAAGAAAGGCAAACCCCGACGCTGGGGTAGTGACCGGGCAGGGAGAAACCGTTCATCAAGCTTACTTTTCGGTTTCGTCTCAGCTCTCTCTGCTGGCCAGTCGATTTTTAGCTTATCGACAGCCCTAGTCACTACCTCCAAGAGCTCCTCATACGCTGGGGAAGAGGATGGCGGTTCCTCCTCCCCAGCCTCGGCGCTCGCCGCATCAACCTCCTCGGAGGAAGAGAGGTGAAGCACCGGTGTCTCTCTCCGGGGGGAAGAAACCGCAGCGCGTGCTTCCACCACCAGAGAAGAGACACTGGACCTGGCAGGTGAGGGACGAGATAAGGCTGGGCACGTCTCCATCCCCTCTGCCAGCTCCATTTGTGAACCCCACGAATGGAGTCTGCGCTGTGCCTCAGCAGCAGCGGGACCCGATCCGCGGGGAACACCAGCCAAGGCACCCTCCTTATCAAAGAGTGCCCGGCGTGATCTTAATACCCTGAGGGTGAGCCGATCGCAATGCACACAGACAGCCCCCTCGAGAGCTGCCTGTGCGTGCTCAACCCCCAGGCAAACAACACACATTTCATGTGTATCCCCCGGTGTCAGATATCTATCGCAGGGATGTACACATTTAACAAAATGCTGCTGTTTTTCGTCCGCCATTTTTTCCCGTGTCTTTTTATATATATATATATATATATGGTGCTTGTGAAAACTCTTGTCCTCAGACAAAGAGATTTTAAACAGGCTACTTTCGTTGGTAGACAAACAACACCAAATAAGACACACAAGATAACATAGAGTGCTTGCTGAAGACAACAGAAGCTGGCGATCTCTGCATCCGGGTATGCTTTATAGTTTCCTGGTCCGTGACGTCACCCGCCTCTGACGTCTCGCTACGCGATTGGTTAGATACATGAGTGCTTCAATGACGCAAACACGCAGAAGGTTCCCAATGCGTTATACGCAGCGTCGACAGTTCCCACGAAAGGGAAATACTTATTTTATTTATTTTTTATTTATTTATTTTATTGATTGGGAGTGCACATTTCTCTTTTGTCTGTTTAGAGAATTTATTCTAGAATTTTTTTTTTTTTTTAAGGAGGTTCAGATTATTATTATTATTACTTTTTTAATGGAACACCATAGATATCTTTTACTTAATACTTTATTATATTTTTTTTCTTGCAGTGCACTTTCTCTTTTGTCTTTATGGAGAATTCAGTATAAGCTGAATTGTTGGCTGAACTGTGCATGTAGGTAGCTGAGGTTTGGAAAGGAAATCACAGAGTGAAACTAATGAATGGATTTAGAGCTCCCAGCTGACAGCAGAGTATTGACAGAATGGCAATAGGACAGAACCGACTCTCACCGACCCCATACGAGCAAACACTTTTGCAAACACACCACTCTCGCAGTTTCCATAGTTACAGGTTAAACCTGCCCTGCCGATACTCCAACTGGTTTATTGTACAACACAACATCTCAACAAAATAAACAGCTCACTGTAAGCATTCATGACTCTGCAGAGATGGTGTGAATGTCATTTCTAGTGTTGTCAAGGTACCAAAATTCCAGTAGTCGGTACCAATACCAGTAAAATTTTACGGTTCTCGGTACCAATTTCGGTACCACAGGAAAATCTGTTGGAACTATTTTACTATTTTATTTAACTAGCCTATATTTAAAAACATTAAATATGATGGTAATCATACATATTTGGAGCTTGTGTGTGTATATACCTCAATGAAATAAATGTTGAAATATAAAAAAAATAATAAACAAATGCTCAAACATCCATTTTGAAACAGGTGTGCATGTTTATTTGAGCTATTCGTTCAGTGAAACAACACTACAGCCTGTAAAACTATGAAATAAATTTCGGTAAATAATGGTAACCTAAATAATAAGAAATTAAGTACTATTCTAAAAAACATTCGTTTTTTTTATTTCCACTCAAAGATGCGTCATATAGCCGCTCCGCTCTTTGAGATGGATGTGGGACACGAGCAGGAAAGAGACCATTTCTCTTTAATAATATCTTTATGTTATCTCCTGATGTTACAAGGAACTGACTCTTCTTGTAAAAGGTCTGAAGAGCTAGTTTTATCTTCAGCAGGGGCAAGACATTCAAGCTATATTTGATTTAGCACTGCCAGAGAAAGCGAAACTAAAAATCACCGGTGTGTGTGAAACGCGCTATACAAATAAACTTGACGCGCCTTGAAGTCTAATAACAAGCACAAACTGTGTTAAATAGAAATTGACATGCAAGCAAAAAGATTTCTGTCCTACGGTGTTTTTTCTACTTTACCACAGTAAAGAATGCGAATATAATAGGCCTAAAAGCGAACAAAAGGTAGAAACATTATAATCCCCTGTGTGAGTGAAGATTTGAGAAAAGAAACAGATTTCATGTTCAGTGGAATAACTAATGGAAAATTGTTAAATTCTCTGCTAATCGGGTGACCAGATCGCGATTCGCAAAACAGAATACAAAACTGACAAAGCTTAAATGTATGGGCTTACTTACCTCTTACCTTTCCATGGCTGCGATGTCACATTTAATTGCTAACCTATTTCTTCTGTAAACAAAGCTTTGTGCTTCACTCGTGTCAAATACTGGCACAGCCCTATCTGCGGGTACCGAATATACCTGGATACTCTGTACTCCCAGTACTACAGAAATGCGGGTTTCGTCACATTTAAAAAATTTCAGTACCGACTTGGTACCGAAGTACCGGTACTTTTGACAACACTAGTCATTTCCATAACATTTCAACAGAAATATCTTTAAAATGTGTTTTAAAATCACATGCTTCTGAAGTTGCTTGAGAGGTCAGGTCAAGATGAAATAACAGAGAACTAAGTGAAGTCAAACTTGTCTTTGATTCTATCTGCTGCTCATCAGTATCATCTCTTCTCAAACTAAATGTATTCAGAGAGAATGATGAAAGAGAACCTTCATCTGCAGCTCTATCTGTAAAAACGAAAGATTAAAGAGAGAGCGCAGTGAAAAAAGATCTATGCTGTGTTACATAGTGATGTAGTAGCAGTTTAATGAAGTTTGATGGGTGTTAACATGTTGGCTGCCAGATTGTAGTAAACATAATACAATGCTTCATTCTCTTGATGTCCCTGATGCTAATTTTACATTAAATTAGCTCTGAACCAGAATGTATATAGAACACACACATTATTCAGTAGTATGATAGTGCCATTGTCGTTGTCAATTAAATTGGTAACGCTTTACAATAAGGTTCACTTGTTAACATTAGTTAATATGTTAACTAACTTGAACGAATCATGAGCAATACATGTGTTACTGTAGTGTATTTGTTAATCTTTGTAAATGTTAGTTAATAAAAATACAGCTGTTCATAGTTTGTTCATTAACAAAGATTAATAAATGCTGTGGAAGTATTGCTCATTCTTAGTTCATGTTAACTAATGCAGTAAACTAATGTTAACTAATGAACCTTATTGTAAAGTGTTACCATTAAATCTTATGTCATCTTCAGTGAAACTAAAATTTTTGGTCACACTTTATTTTAGGTGTTTTTAACTATGTAGTTACATCAAAAAGCAAGTTCAATGTACTTATTGTGATCGTGTTGTATTGAAAAATTTCACAATGACTTAAAAACAATTAATTAGTCTTGATTGGCATCAGTTTTGGAAGGGCCGTTTACCTGGGTAACTTGTTAAAATGTTACTGTAATTCTAATCCACTCGCTCTTCTTGCCTGCTGAGGATGTGTGAGCAGGACTACAGATTGCTGATGCCTGTATTGGCCCTCAGTGACTCTGTAATTGGACAGAGATAACTCGGTAGGGGGAGCCGGTCTAAATGCACATGGCAAGAGCTTTGCGTAAACTAATGACTCTCCGTGGACCGTGGAGGAACAGGGAAAACACCTCCATTATGAGGAACCCTCCGTAAAAGCATTTCATAAAATGTTCTCGAACATCATAGAGAGAGAGAGTTAGCTCCATTAAACACAATTTCAAAGGCATAGACAGAAAATTCCAGAAGATAAAAGACTGAAAATTCACCCAGCAGAAACATTCGCTTTTATGAAATAAGTATTTGCATCAGACCAGACTTTTTATATTATACTTAAAGTAATTCATAAAGGATATTAGCAGTTTCTAAGTTAGAGATGCAGGGAATCATTTTCATTCTAATAGACACACATGCTGTTAGCTGTGTGTAATTTTAGCAGATATGCAGTATGCTGTAAAAGCATACTGTTAACTCTGTATTTGTAGTGCTATTGGTGCAAGGTATACATTATTTGGTACCGTTAGCAATGTTAGCAATGCAATATAATCAGTACTGTTAGCGGCGTGTGTAGTATTATTGAGGCAACTGTTTCAATTGTTTAGCTGTGTAGTAGGTTACTGTAGCATTGCAGTGTAATTAGCACTGTATAGTTGTGTGTAGTATTATAACTATCCAGTGTAATTGTAAATGAGCACAGTTGTGTGTGGTAGTATTAATGATAGCTATTAAGTGTAATTAGCTCTGTATAGTTGTGTGTGGTAGTATTAATGTTAGCTATAAGTGTAGTTAGCACTGTATAGTTGTGTGGTATTAATGTTAGCTATGCAGTGTAATTAGCACTGTATGGTAGTATTGTAGTATGTTAGCTATAAGTCTAGTTCTGTCAGGATCACTATCGTCAAGGATGACTGGCAGTTAGCATACAGTTTGGATTGGCGGTATGGTTCTGTTCTGGGCAAAAACTCCCTGCCCATCCATGCAGCCTAGCTTGGATAAGAGCAGGGAAAGCAGCGATAACCCCCCTTAGGGTAAACAGAACAGAACCAAAGTATTGCAATATCATTAATTTCCTTAATGACAATAATTAATGTACCAACATAATTGAAGAAATGAGTTTGATCAAGAGAAATATCAGAAGGCAAGTCCTGACCGGACAAAGAAGGAGCTGGGGATGGAGGAGGGTAATTAGCTCCTCCACAATGCAATAAAGCTGCTGATAATACTGGATGTAATATATATATATATATATATATATATATATATATATATACGAATGCGGTGATAGGCGTCGTATACCTATAGGTCACTGTGAATCAGCTGAGTGTCAGCTGATGCGAGCTTGACTAACGTGACCTGCCAGAACTAACGCTACGCTTGATTTATCACTGTATAGTTGTGTGTGGTAGTATTAATGTTCGCTATGCAGTGTAATTAGCACTGTATGGTAGTATTAATGTTAGCTATAAGTGTAGTTAGCACTGTATAGTTGTGTGTGGTAGTATTAATGTTCACTATGCAGTGTAATTAGCACTATATGGCAGTATTAATGTTAGCTATAAGTGTAGTTAGCACAGTATAGTTGTGTGTGGTAGTATTAATGTTAGCTATAAGTGTAGTTAGCACTGTATAGTTGTGTGTGGTAGTATTAACGTTAGCTATAAGTGTAGTTAGCACTGTATAGTTGTGTGTGGTAGTATTAATGTTTGCTATGCAGTGTAATTAGCACTGTATAGTTGTGGTAGTATTAATGTTAGCTATGCAGTGTTATTAGCACCGTAGTG